>NC_045787.1:131897044-132199339 GCF_009873245.2 Balaenoptera musculus
CGGGTCACTATATGTTTTTTGGAGGTCCGCTGTTGGAATCCATGTCACCTGTATCACTTAATTCATTCACCCAATTAATATTTATTGGGCATCTGCTATGTGCCAGGCTATCCTTATTCAATGAGAGTCAGCTGGAATTTTATAGAGGTAAATTAAAGAAGTGGTAAAGACAAGGATTAGTATTTTCAGGAAAAAGAAAAAAAAAAATCACCAAAAACTGCTTTTCTGCATCACTCAGAATCTAGTATGCAGGTCTGCCAATGCTTATTGCCTTTTATTATAATCATTTGCTTGGCCATCATGCTGTCCTGATGGGCTCTGACTTCCTTGAAGGAAAAACAAATCTTTGTAGTATCTGTGGTGCCTGTACTGTGGCTTGAGTCTGCAGTACAGCAGGCATACATTCATTCATTCAATCCATCTACAAATATTTATTTGGCACCCACTACAGGTCAGGCTTTGCACTAGGTCCTTAAGATATAAGATAAGTGACAGTTACTTTCCAGTTGAGGGGTTGGGGGAGACAAATCACAAAAATGTAAACAATTAGAATTTCAGATTCAAACAAACTATGTAGGGAATAAACTGGAATAGAGGTGGGCAGGTTGGCACTTTTGATAGGGTGTTCAGGGAAAGCTCTTAGATGATATTTAAGCTGGAAACTCAAAGATGAGAAAGAGGCAGCTCTGCAAACAGTCTGAAAGAAGCATTCTAAACAGAGGGACACAAGTTCACTGAAAAAGGTGCTGGAACCAGAAAGGACTTGGTCTGGTCTAGAAGCAGAAAGGAAACCAGTGTGGATGAAACAAAAAAAAAGGAGGGGTTGGTGAGGTCAGAAGAAATCCAGGCCCTGGTGAAGCTGTTGAAAGGTTTTAAATAACAGAGTAATTGAACCTGGTTGATGAGTTTTAAAAAAGAAAAAGAAAATACTTAGGCAGCTGTGTGAGGAGAACAAACTATTAGGAAAGCAAAAGTGGAACTGGATGGATGGAATGGAGGGAGGGGAGTAGGGAGGGAGGAAATAAATGAGTGAATAAATATTAACTGTGACTACAAAGGAGTAAGGCCTACGAGAGTCACTAGGCCTAGTTATTTTAGCTTAAACTGATTCTTAAGTCAAATTTCAAAAACCAAAAACAAATTACTTTGAGTGAAAGGAACACTGTTGAAATAAATTGCTTTCTAAAATGACTGCCTTGAGAAAGATAATATGCATTTAGTAATACACTGACTGGTATATTTGTTCAAAAATATACTACTGTTCTATTGTCATGATACTTCAAATACAATCACATCCTTTGACACAGCATTTCCATATTCAGAATCATATACGTTGGAAGTACACAAATGCACATAGGTTTCCGAATAAAGTATGTTCCTTGCAGCCTTATTTGAAATGGGGAAAAAAAAAAAACCAACTAAACATCTATGCATGCGGAAGTGATTTAATAGGTTATGCACATTTGTTCTACTTAATACTACATAGCTATCTAAGTAAAGGCTGTTGTCCCATTCTGACATGGAGCGATGGTCTTCTATAAGCAGTGGAAAAAATTAGGTTACCGTGTGTGCGTGCATGTGTGTGTGTGTGTGTGTGTGTGTATGAGAGAGAAAATAGAGAATGGCCCAGAACTTTGCTAATTCTAGAGCCAATAGCCACATGCGGCTATTGAGCACTTAAAATGTGACTAGTCAGAATGGAGATGTGCTCTAAATGGAAAATACTCACTGGATTGTGAAGACTTAAAATGAAAAACAACAACAACAACACTGTATTTCTACTGGACAGTGCTGACCTAGAAGGATTGTTCCTGTGGAGTAGGACTGGGGAGAAATTTTGATAGAGAGGACAGGGAATAGGGACTTTAACCTTTAATTTAAACTCTACTCTATTTTTCAAAAAGCACTTAATTTAAAATTTTAAAAGCCAGTAGTAGGAATCCAAGCAAAATTTGTAGTTTAGTTAATAGTCATGTGCCAATGTTAAGATCTTAGTTTTGACAAATGGTACCATGGTTATATAAGCTGTTAAATGAAAAAACTGCTGAAAACAGGAACTCTTTGTACTATCATTGCAATTTTTTGGCAAATCTCAAATTATTTCAAAATAAAAACCTAAAAAAAAAAGGGAAACAAGCACTCCAACAAGATGTATTTTCTGCTTAGAGATTCTTACTCAGAGTCTCAACGTACTGTAAAGCAATTGGCTCCAAGTTAGCTTGCCCACCCAGAGTTCCTTGTAAACACATTTGCTTGAAATAAGGCAGCTAGGATAACTAAATGTCATATTCCTTAGTTCTCACCTGAAATTCCATCTATTCAGAAAACTCCTTTCTTCCGTGGTGGTTAGAAGCTGTCTGGCTGCTGCTTAGCTACCAGGAATTTTTGTTGGAGTAGGAGGCTTGCTGGAGAGAACAGGAAAGGCGCCACCCCTCTGAGGACTTCACTGAGGCCTGGGCAGCTGGCAGCTTTCAAAGCCACTCACCACTGGCTCCTTGCTTCAGCCCTCAGATTAAGGTCAAGAGATTTTTGCTAAGATCTTGTGGTGAACTTTGGGATAAAGAAATGAATCAAAAATCTACATTATTAGTATAACAACCTTCACCTATATTTTTACAGTTGTTACTTTTTACTTAAGGGTTTCCAGAACAAGAACTAAATTCTGCATGCAAGTGAAGAGGAATGGCAAGTAAAACTGGGTAATAAAATTTAAAACAGATTCGATATAGATATATGGATATTTCAGAACTGACCAAAAGAAGATAACACTGCATTGGAGCGTGAAATATTTCTATTTTACACGAACTAGGTGTAAAATGCATAAAAAAGTACAATTTCAAAATGTAGAAATTACAAAGGACATGTCAACTTATCATGAAGCAGGTTGTTAAGTATAGACTATAAAGCTATAATAAAATATTTTCCAAAGGTGACCCACCCACAAAACAATTATATTAAAATAATGTGGGTATTTAAACAGATGTCCCAGTGCCACCACCACACCTGAATTGCTTAAATAACTTTTTTTTTTTTTAAACATCACTGCTTTCTCTGGAAAAAGAGTCACACCATAAGCAGAAGGAGTTTGACCAAGAATTTACAAAAGAAAACTACTACTAATAAAAGAGTGACTTGGAATGACCTTTATAATTACAGTCAATACAACTGAAAAAAAAGATATTAGAGGATCTAGAATCCTGAAACTCACATTTCTGACTCATATTGCTCCATTGCGTAGGTTTTCCACTGAAAATAGGCCAAAATCTGAGCCCTCCTGAAGCTTGAAAACCCTCCAACCAAGTGTTCTGGCTGCCCCTCTCCTTTTTCCCATTTCCCAACTGAGCCCCAGAAAAGGATGACAAAAATCTTAAAAATTACAGCACTAAGGGCATCTCTACTTACCTCGAGAAAGACCTTCTCAGTAGAAATCTGGACACAAAATTAATTTGTATTCAGTTTTTTTTTTAATTCAAACTTAAATGAGAATTAAATTTATATGGGACTAGGCATGAGGGGATGCCCCCAAATAAATTAATGACAGGTTAAACCACTTAGAATTTCTGCCTGGGGAATTCTATCACTAGAAGTGATAGGCAGTTAAAACATGGTAAGACCTTAGTTTTTCAGTCTGAAGACATCAGGGAGCCTCTTCCTGTACTGTGGGTCTCTATGGCAGAGCTCTGGAAGAAAAATCCTAAGCACTTCTAAGAGCAAACCACACATTCAATCTTTTTACATTGTTTTTAATTCAGTGACCACTTGTCATCACCCAGACCCTTTGGGGTAGCTTGATAGTTTGTTACCTTTTCTGCCATCTTCCGTATTACAAATAATTAATGTAGAGTGGATCCTACCCTGAAAACCAGGGTTCCAATCTCTGCTGGAACACTCTAGACATGTCTACAGTGCTGGCACACTCTACTGCCCACCTTGACCTTGAACTTAACTTACCCAAGTCTTCATTTCTTTCTATGAGGAGGAGGGTGGACAGGAAAACATTGCTACAGTATTTAAATCTATTTTTTTATTACAAAAAATGGATAAAATAATTCAAATTATAGAAGCACATAAAAGCAAAAAGTGGAACTCTATCTCTTGACTATTTGCCCTTGTGGAATAACCATATTATTTTGGGAATATTCTTCCAGATTATTTAAAGGCAAAAAAAAAAAAATTAGCATTAACTATATATACTATTCGAGAACGTTTTTTTTCTTTTGACTTAGCAATATAGATTTCTCCTTTGACAAGTTAACACAAGGTCTGTGAGAGTCGGGATCTTGCCTGTTTCCTTCACTGCTATATTTCTAGGAACTAAAACAGTGTCTGGCACAAAGTGGGTGACAAAAAATGTTCACTGAAAGAATGAATGAATGAATGAATGAATGAAATCATCCTTCCTGTCAGATCAATCAGAAGTTCTATGGCGTCAGGGATGTGTCTATCTGCTCTTTCTCTATGATCCCAGCACCAGAGAACTTGGCACAGAGTAAGCACTTAATATTTGTTGAATTAGCAAAACAGTTCAATGATGAAACCACCTAATTTTTTTTACTTGTGCCAGTGTGTTGACATACCACAATAACCAATTATTCCCCAACTGATGGAAAACATCTCTCACAAACACCATTGCAATGATCGTCCTTGTATACATATCCTTGTGTAAAGATTTTTGCAGAATAAGAATCCCTTTTGTGGGGGAATCACTGATCTGGTCCATATGTTTTCTGTGGTCCCTTCCCTCTAGAATTTCATAAATTTAAAACACTTAATTTTTCACCTTGTTTAAAAGCTACTGCCTGGAACTTTGCAAAATGATCTCCCTTACAAATCTCCCTGTACAAAGCCAGTGCTTCCCAATACCGCCCAGATGCAGCCCAAACACTGTTAACAGACAGGCTGCCCGCATCCTTGGTGACCAACATCTCCTGCATGCAACACAGTAGCAGCTCAGTCATCACCTGGGGAAGGCAGTTTTCAGGCAGCGACAGGTCCCTATTGTTGATTCATTCAGCAGAAAGGGGAAAAAAGACAATAACACACTTCCAAGGGCCTGAGCTGGGAGAGGATGCTGAGAAGAGCAGATGCTGGACAAGAGCAGAAACGGGAGCTTAGGAGTATTTTCGAGTTCTCCAACAAGTGAAGCTCTATCTAAGCTCTCCAATGGAAAAGTCTTCCCAGAAATCTACCTTTCTGCTTCTTTAATTTTTTCACTCCAAAGATATTTAGTAAATTTCTATCAGTATTATGTGTCAGAGCTGTGCCAAGACTGGGGAGGAAGCAAATAGGCAAGATAGACCTACTCTCTACCATCCTGGAACTGAAGCTTAAGGACCATTGTCTTTCCATCAGGGGATCTGACATGGATAAATACAGATGGCTGGAGCCCTTTACCTACTTTCCACCAGGAAACAGAATTTGTGTCCCAGTCACTGCTTCTTCTTTTGTGAAAAACACAGCTCCACTTCTCTCCATGAATGGAGAAGTTGGTCAGAGATCTTTCCCTCTGAGTGCACCCTAAGCAAAACCTGTCAAACACACTGAGCGTACTTCCTTTTTCTCCAGAAGCACCTGCCACACCGCAGGCCTTGCTGGGCAGTCTTCTTAACTTAGGCCAAGGAGAGCTGTGCACTGGCACATACTGTCACAGAGTCAACATTCAAAGAAGCATAAACCTTGAGACTCAAAGGGAACCTTCAAGACCATCTACTCCTACTCCAATAGTTTCCTAACCTGCTACGGTGCACAGAGCTCTTTGAGCATCGGCGGTCCCTTTAGACTTCCTGTACCGACAAAGACACGCACGTATCTCAGCACATAATTTCCCCTGTATTTTCAGGAGCTTCATGGACACACCATATAACTGAATATCTGGAATTCCAGAGACCCCATATTAAGAATTCCTACTCTCTATAAAAGCCCATTTGAGCTCTAATGCCCTGATTAGCAGTCTCCGAGTTGGGTGGCGGGAACACAGAGGTAATGTTGTGCCTGTCTAAGTACAATGCTGGTCCCAGTTCAATCCTCGGGTGAGCTACTTATCTTTAGAACATGGAAAAACTCTGCTCGGTGGCCAAGGACAGAACCTCTAAAACCAGTCAGGTGAGCCATCTCATAGTTTTCAAAGAGGATAACACCAAACCCCAAAAGGAAGTGGTGAATCCGGTGGCGTTGAAAGACAACAGCCCAGGGGTTGTCAGGACTGCTGCCCACTGCTGACGGAGCAGTAATACTCGTATGGATCCTCCATTTCATATACGTTCTCCTCAATGATATAGATGTTTTCCTCTGCATGCGTCCCCTCTCCTGCTGTATTCACTAACCCCGAGGGAGGGAGGTTGGCCAAAGTGATGAGGCTGTGGAAATAAAGTGATGCAGTTGAGTTAAGCATTTCCCAGGCAACATGGAATAGAGTTAAGAGAATGGGCTTTGCTGAAGAGATAGCCACCAAGGCAGTATATGATCCTTGATCAGGTCCTGACTAGGCGGGGGAAACATAAAAGAGTAATGAAAATAGTCTGGGGAATAACTGCACAAACTCAAATTAATCTGAATTTCCTTAGGTATAAAAATGGCATTGTGTTATCTAAGAGAATATCCTTATTCTGAGGAAGTGCAGACTGAAGTGTTTAGGTGAAGTGTCAAGATGTCTGAAACACCTTTACAAATGGTTCAGAAAAAAAAAATGTGTATGTAAATAGAGAAACAGATAAAGCAAATGTGACAAAATATTAAATGACACGCTTAGGTGAAGGGTTCTACTGTTCCTTGCACTATTATTTCAATTATTATGTCGGCTTGAACAATTTCAAAAAGTAAAAGAAATGAATGTGTTATGGATCCAGTGAGACTTGAGTTCGAATCCTGCCTCTGCTGCTTACCATCCATATGATCTTGGGTAAGTTGGATTTGCTTTTTTCATTTATTCATTCAAGAACTATTTAACGTGTTATATACTGTTCTATGCATCAAGAGATGCAACAGTGCACAAAACACAAAAATCCCCTAGAGGATGTATATTAGTAAACTTAGTGTCTCAGGGTCCTCAGCTATAAAATGGGAATAAGTACTCTATCTCACAGGGCTTCTGTAAGGAATGTTTATTCATTCAATCCTCAAATATTAAATGCATACTAAGAGTCAGGTGTGTGCTAGGGGATACAGTTGTTAATGTGGCAGACAAGTTCCTAATTTTCTATGGAGTTTACATTTATAGGTGGAGATGAACATTAACCAAATAATTTCATAAAGAATGAATTATTGCATGTAAATATTACCTATTGATATTACCACATTTCAAGTTTCAGCTCTAATAAAGAATACTGACACAGATAATATAAAGCCATTGATAATTAAATATTTTATTTGGTCTTATTTGACTTTTTTACTGCAGACTATTTTGTCTTCATAACTATACTATCTAGATTTAGTCTAAAATCATTAGTGGTTTAGAGAGTATGCAGTGGACAGAATCACTTTTTTCTTGAAAGTTTTTAGAACAATACCTATGGTTAGGCCTCATCCCCAAAGATTCTGATTTATTTGCTCTGGGGTTGACAATAGTATGTTTAAGTGCCCTGGATGATTCTAATAGGCAATCAGAGTTAAGAAGAGCTGGGCTGGGTTGTAAAAGCCCTGAGAGTAGATTCTGAGTTTCTTGCTCACATCTGTAAACCAGTGGCCACCCAAAACCTGGATGTAGTAAGTACTCAATCAGCTGAAGGGTCAGTTCACTGAAAAAGCCCATTAATCAGAAATATATAAGCATTTCCTATCAATGGGAGACAAATTCTGTACCTTAACTTTAGGACTAAAGAAACTAGAGGGATTAGGGATCAAGAATAAAACCAAGCAACATGTTAAATTTGCATTCCATAAATCTAGGCCTAAAGCAAAAAGGAAGTAGTAAAAATTTAGATCCCAAAGTCTCAGGGCAGGACTTCTAAGAGCAAAGATCAAAGCCCAGATTAGAATAGGAATATCCAAGTTTCCCACCTTCCACTACTGCACGCATTATTCTTACCTTAAATTGTGTATCTTCTCTTTGCTATCAGAATACCCTAGGTAAAAAGGCGAAGAAAAGTCAATTTAAAATGCTTTCATAAAATAAATGAGATAAATAAAATGAGCTAACTGGAAGCAAAGATTGTTTAGGGAAATCTGGTCTTCCTATTAGATTGAATTAAATCAAACCACTGATATGCGTCTTGATTTATTACATAAGCTATGCTAAAAGTAATAAAGATGCATTTTTCATATTTAACAAATGTAGGGAGTGCCCACTACGTGTCTGGTAGTATGCTAAGCACCAGGGACACAAAGGTGAACTATGAGCCCTGACATCATGAAACTTGTCTTCTAGTGAGAGAGGCATTTAAGAAAAAAAAAGTAAATGGGAAAAATAAAATAATTTCAAATTGTGATGTAATAGAAAGAAAAGTATTGCAGCAAAATAGATGGACCTAGAGATTATCATACTGAGTGAAGTAAATCAGACAAAGACAAATATTATATGATATCACACATGTGGAATCTAAAAAAATAATACAAATGGATTTATTTACAAAACAGGAACAGACTCACAGACACAGAAAGCAAACTTATGGTTACCAAAGGGGAAAGGGGGTGGGGGGGGGTAGGGATAAATTAGGAGTTTGGGATTAACAGATACACACCACTATATACAAAACAGATAAACAACAAGGATTTACTGTATAGCAAGGGAACTATATTCAATATCTTATAATAACCTATAATGGAAAAGAATCTGAAAAAATATATATATTTTATATATATATGTATATAACTGAAATACTTTGCTGTACACCTGAAACTAACACAATATTGTAAATCAACTGTATTTCAATTTTTTAAAAAAACAATAATGCACTGGAATAGATAATCAAGAAGGTAATCAGGAAAGAATTCTCAGAAGAAATGATCTTTAAGCTCAGTTCTGAAAGAAGAGAATGAGTCAGCCAAATGAAAAGCCGGGGTGAGCATTCTGGATCGAGCAAAGCCCTTGTAAAGATAGTGGTGAGTGGCTGAAACTGAAAGCATGGCTGGAATAAGAGGGTGGCACAAGGTAAGGTCTGAGAGGGAGGCTGGGCTAGATACTACAGGACCTTGTAAGTCATAATCAGGAGTTTGGATTTTATTCTAAGACATAGGAAATAATTGAAGGCCAGAAATATGATCTGACTGGGTTTTAAGAAAATCACTCTGGCTGCTATGTGGAGAAAGAATTAAAAGGAGGTATGAAAAAATGAGGAGGTGAGTAGAGAACTGCCTCAGAGTAAGGTGGTGAAAGAGAGATGCAGAATTACGAATGGATTTTAGATATGATTTGGAGAAAGTGCAGGAAAGTGAAGTTGGATTGTGTATTAGGAGTGATGAAAGAGGGGATTCAAGGATGGCTTCTGGCTCTCTGGCTTAAGCAACCAGATGTATGATAATGAAACACTATGATGAAGAAGATCAGGGAGGGGGAGGTTGGCTTCTAAAAAGGTGGAATATAGACTCTAGAGCTCCTTTCTTGACACAATGTGGGACACATCTAAGTGGAGATAACAACTGGACAGCTGGCCAATCAGTACCAACACCCTTGAGTGCTGGAGAGAGAAATTAAGGATGATATTTAAGTCTATGGGAATATAAGTCATCATCATCCAGAGGGCATGGAGAGAATAAAAGGGCCAGCCCTGGGGAATCACAACATCTAAAGATCATGCTTAAGAAGAGAAAATAACAAAAATGACTGAAAGGAGTGGCTAGTGAAGAGAGTGGTGTTTCAGAAGCCAAGAGAAGGAAGTCTTTTTAGAATGAGTGAGAGTCAACTTAGTTATTGCTGAAAGATGTTCTACAATGAAGACAGAGGTATCTATGGGATTTAGCAAAATGGAGGTCACTGACGAGTGTGACTGAAATTATTTCCATGGCACCTCAGGCGTAGAAGCTAAATTGGGAGGGGTGGCGGTTAAAAGAGTGCGGAGGGGTGAGATGTAGGGACAACTCATCTGAGAAATACGGCTGTAGAGGAGAGCAGAGAAATGGGAGCAGCTGGAGAGAAATGTGTGAATTAGGCCATATTTTTATGCTAATAAAAATAGCATAAACAGGAATGGAGAGAGAGATGATTCTGGAGAAAGTGATCAAAGGAAGAACGAAGTCTTGGCTAAGGCAAAGTGGTTGAAACAAGCTTTTAATACTTCATCAGTGCAGTGAGAGGCGAGGGAGATTTGAGCAGCAGTGAAGTATGTGATGCTCATCTCAGACAGTGCACTGGAAAGACACAGGATTGCTGGGCATTACTGAGTACCAATTTATGGCTTTGATGTCATGACTTAAAAACCTATCACCGGGCTTGCCTGGTGGCGCAGTGGTTGAGAATCTGCCTGCCAATGCAGGGGACACGGGTTCGAGCCCTGGTCTGGGAAGATCCCACATGCCACGGAGCAACTGGGCCCGTGAGCCACAATTACTGAGCCTGCGCGTCTGGAGCCTGTGCTCCGCAACAAGAGAGGCCGCGATGGTGAGAGGCCCGCGCACCGCGATGAAGAGTGGTCCCCACTTGCCGCAACTAGAGAAAGCCCTCGCACAGAAACGAAGACTCAACACAGTCATAAATAAATAAATAAATAAATAAAAGAACGTGAATTTCTGAAAAAAAACCTATCACCTTGGGCTTCCCTGGTGGCGCAGTGGTTGGGAGTCCGCCTGCCAGTGCAGGGGACACGGGTTCGTGCCCCGGTCCGGGAGGATGCCACATGCCGCGGAGCGGCTAGGCCCGTGAGCCACAACTACTGAGCCTGCGCGTCTGGAGCCTGTGCTCCGCAACAAGAGAGGCCGTGACAGCGAGAGGCCCGCGCACCGTGATGAAGAGTAGCCCCCGCTCGCCACAACTGGAGAAAGCCCTCGCACAGAAACGAAGACCCAACACAGCCAAAAATTAATTAATTAATTAATTAATTTTTTAAAAAACGTATCACCTTGGTTGTATGATTTTCTCCAGCAACTTCTAGGGAAAAGACTGCAAATCGAATACAACTTTCCCATCTATTCTTCTAAGTAGTCATGTTTTGGGAGTAATCATATGTGTGTACAAAACATGACTTCTCCCACTCCTCATCACCCTCCTTCCATACCCTTCTACACAAACCAGAACAGTCCCTAATATCCAGGCTTTGGCAAAACTCAAAAAGTGGGTGTTGTCATTGCTCCTTATCAACCTGTAGACTCCATATTCATGTGGTCAATTCCCAAACTCCACTGCTATCTCTCCATAAACCCAGGTAAGTGGGGGTGAGTAGCTTCTTCCTCTGAACAATCCATTTACCATTAATGGCAGAGTAACAAAATGGTGAGCAAGACAGCCCCAGTTTCAAATCCTCTATCAATTAACTGTGTAGCTTTGGGCAAGTTACTTAACCTTTCAGCACACTGGTTCTCCAACTGGTAAATGAGAATAGTATTAGTACCTTCCTCAACAGGGTAGTTATGAGGATTTAATGCACATAAAGCA
The DNA here is from genome assembly GCF_009873245.2 of Balaenoptera musculus. Classification (NCBI taxonomy): domain Eukaryota; kingdom Metazoa; phylum Chordata; class Mammalia; order Artiodactyla; family Balaenopteridae; genus Balaenoptera; species Balaenoptera musculus. Next base: position 131,908,566 of record NC_045787.1, read on the forward strand.
CTTGGCAGCTTCAAGCCACAGAGGACGAGCAACTCATCCCAGTTTTCCCTGGACTGTCCCAGTTTTAGCACTGAAAACCCACACATTAGGAACCTCCTTCAATCCTGGGAAAATTTGGAATGGTTTGTAACCCTACACAAGGTTGATGTTTATGTATTAGTAAGAAAGGCTGATAAAGTAACAGTGGTATAAGGCCTTGGCCTCTGCACCAAAGAGAAGAGAATATATCACAGTTGTAAAAGTATGTGAGGCTTTCGGGGTGATGGAAGTGTTTGGGCATTGATTGTGGTGATGGTTTCCTGGGTGAAACCATCTACTGAAATTCATCAAGTTGAACACACTTTAAATATACAGTTTATTGCATATAAATCATCCTTAATTTTTTTTTAATAAAGATAAGTAACTTAGAAATAAAATATGTGTGCTGAGTGCCACAATGGAGGAAAGTACAAACGCTGCAACTCTGGGCATGACCCAGTGTTAAAGGAACCTGCTATCCCTCTTTAAAGAACCATGTCTGAGAAATAAATAAGATAGAAAAACGCACAGAAGAAAGTGATTGTCGTTGTTGTGCTTCCTAATAAACCTGGACATATTCATGAATTAAAAAGGTTTATTTTCTTAACAAAAGATTAAAAAACAGGTACTAGAATCAACCTGCTTGAATTTGAATTCCAGCTTTGCCACTTAGTGATTCTGAAACCTTGAGAAAACCTTGAAAGTTTACTGTCTCTAAACGTTACTCTCCTCTGCTATAAGAATAGGGATAACAGTGCTATCTACGTTATATAAGATGGTGACAAAGATAAACATAAAACATGCCTGTTACATGGTAAGCACTGAATAAAAATGAGCTATTATTATTGTTGAGGTTTGGAAGGACTAAAGAGTATTTATTCTAATCACTTGTAGGTATAAATATAAACTAATAGTTCTATCTTAGGTTTGTGTTTGTTCCTATATTAACAGTTCCTTATCAGATGGAGAGAGAAGCACCATCAAATGACTTACATTTGAGAATTAAAGCACCAGAGATAAGAACGAGAGCCAGCCCAGCAGAAACCCCTGCTCCGATGTAGAGGCCTATTCTGGTGGTGGCGCCCAGGTCTTGTAACTCATTAGCCAGTGTGGATACTTCCTATGGAAACACAAACAGAATTCCAGCAAATGACCAGAAATCCACTGTCTGACCAGTCAGTCTCATGACTTATGCATGGGACCATCCCTTTCACAGTATCTCAGGAATGCAGGGACCTTGAAATGACTCATGATCTGTCCCCTTCCAGACAAGCCTCAAACCACCCAAAGAAAGGGATTAGCTGAATCTTTGGAGTTAGCAAGGGAATAAGAGGTGCCTGTCTGTGCTGTGGGTGGAGAAGCAGCCTTAGTAAATGGACTCCCCTTTCCTAAAATAAAAAGTGGGGCCCTGTTCATTGACAATTCCCTGGTGTTCCCAGGCAGTTTCAGAGTGGTCTAAATTTGGTGTCTTGCCATCTAACCCCAATTTTCAACGAAAGACAGTGATTTAAAAGCTAGGAATTTGCAGCCAGACTGTCTTGGGTTCAAATCCCAGTTCTGTCACCAAAGAGCTGTGTCATCTTGTAGAGTTATCAGGAAAATTAAGTGACGAAAACCAGAAAATGCTTGGCACAGGGCCTGGTACAGAATAAATCTCAATCAGTGGTAGCTATTATTGCTATTGCTCTAATTAATTAGATATTTTGTTAACTCAGTCACAGCGAACATACTGCTTCTAAAATTTCACTTCATGTTCCTCCTTTAAAAAGAGTAATGGTAAACACTTTTAAAACAACGTCAAGGAATTAAGTCTTCCATTTATTCAACAGACATTTACTGCAGGAGGGCACCGTGCAAGGTTACTTGCACTAAGCACTGTGGGCACACAGAGGTACTGAAAAGGCAGACCTGGATTGCAAAGAGGACAGGACAAACACAAAATGCTTGACACGGAGTCAGAGATTGAGTTAAATGAATGCAGACCCCTGGATACGTCCTCAAAGAATTTTCCAGTCACTGCTATCAGCTTGTTTTCTAATGCAGTGGTCCCCAACATTTTTGGCGTTTCGTGGAAGACAATTTTTCCACAGACCGGGGTTGCGGGGGATGGAGGGGGAATGGTTCAGGCAGTAACGCGAGAGATGGGGAGCACTGGGGAGCAGCAGAGGAAGCTTCGCTTGCTCGCCTGCTGCTCACCTCCTGCTGTGCAGCCTGGTTCCTAACAGGCCGCAGACCGGTACCGGTCCATGGCCCGGGGATTGGGGAACACTGTTCTAGTGGTTTTCCCTTTTACTCTGAGAAGGTGGGAGACACTAAAATGGTGGTTGATTAAAATACTGCTTTATTTTTAGTTAGATACCTAAGTTCTTGGCTTAGAATATTCTTGCCTGGTGTCTTATCATAAATAAATAAATTTAAACAAACAATCCTTCTCATTAGGGTTGCAATGGAAGCAAGGAGAAACATATTCTGGGGTGATGGAGGGTGTCCGAACCCTCCACAGTGGTATACAGCTGTGAAATTTGAGAATAAGGACAAAATGCTAATGCTTCTTCCTTTTGGTTTTCCAGCACCTACTATGTGACAGGCACTTTACATGCATCACCCCACTCCATCCTTACAACAGGACTCGCAGTTACAACAGTCATCAGCAACATGTTACAGCCAAGGAACCTGAAGCCAAGGGAGATTAAGGCATTTTTCCCTAAGGAATGAGTGGGCAGGAAGGAAGTCTAAAGCCATACTTTTTTTCCTCTGAGTTGAGCATAAGGTCAGCTCACACACACCGTTACTCACTGTTTGATTTTTATCATGGAGGGTCTCCAGTGTCTGTGTCTCTGCCACAAAGAAGAAAAATAGCCAGTAAAACAGTTAAGAATGCTTTCTTTTATATGAGTTTTTTTAAATCTTAAAAGCTGCCTATAATCCTATTTGAAATTAATTCTACTCCATACTCTTCACAATAATTAACTGAGAGACAAACAAAACTTACTGAACACTTACAAATCAACTTCAGGATGACCACATTTTTTTCATCCAGATGATGTACCCAACTACTTATGTTCTATGAAATGGAGACTTCTTCCAGGAAAACCTATTTTGAATATGTGGTTTGTTGTGTCCACAGGGCCCTAAAGGGGTCTGCAAAATTCCAACAACACTGATGACACAGAAGCAGGCATTATAATTAGCCTTTTTTAGATCAAATAACTGTTCTTTAATATTTATTTTGTTCTTTTTTTTAATTGAAGTATAGTTGATTTACAATGTTGTGTTAGTTTCAGGTGTACAGCAAAGTGATTCAGAATATATATATATTCTTTTTCAGATTCTTTTCCCTTATAGGTTATTACAAAATATTGAGTATAGTTCCCTGTGCTATACAGTAGGTCCTTGTTGATTATCTATTTTACATATAGTAGTGTGTATATGTTAATCTCCAACTCTTAATTTATCCCTCCCTTCTCCCTTTCCCCTTTGGTAACCATACGTTTGTTTTCTATGTCTGTAAGTCTATTTCTGTTTTGTAAATAAGTTCGTATGTATCATTTTTTTTAGATTCCACATATAAGTGATATAATATGATATTTGCCTTTCTCTGTCTGGCTTACTTCACTTAGTATGATAATCTCAAAGTCCATCCATGTTGCTGCAAATGGCATTATTTCATCCTTTTTTATGACTGAGTAATATTCCATTGTACAAATGTCCATCAACAGATGAATGGATAAAGAAGATGTGGCATGGTTAGACTCTGAAAGGTAATGAAAGTTAATTTTCTTTAAATTTAACATTTACTCATTAAGAGTAAGACAGGGTATTTTGTTCCCTAAAAAATTGAAATTAATAATAACTGTAACTATAATTTACCATGAACAGGCATTGTGCTAAATTATTCAAGGGAAGCATCTCATTTAGCATTCAAAACAACTATCTTAAAGTAGGGACTATTAGTCCCATTACACAGATGAAGAAGCTGAGAATTAGGAAGCTAAGTGACTTACCCAAAGTCACACAGCTTAGTGAATAACAGAAATGGCCTTCCAATTTAGGTCCACGTGGCTTTAAGCACACACTCTTAACTGTGCTGCCTCCAACAAGGCTCATCTTGGCACTGTGATTACGAAGCCTCCACACTGCCCAGCTGCCAGCTCACTTTCTTTCCTTTTTATTCATTTAGTTAGTCATCTGCCTATCCATTCGATGAACATGTACTACACCCCCACTCTATGCCAGGCACGGGGGACAGAAGAGTGAACAAGATGCGCACAGGCCCTGACCTCGTAAACACTGCATTCTAAAAACCAATAAGTTGTCAGCTTTGGGAAGACTGAGCATGCCAACGTATTTTTCTGTGTGAGTCAGAGGCTCTGAAACTTCCTAAATGTCAAGGTCACTTTCTGGAAGCTTAGAAGTCTAAACCTTTTAATGTAGAACTGGTTTACAGACTCTGATTTTAATATTATAAAAGCATATTCTCAGCCTAAAGTTTAAAAAAAAAAAAAAAAAAGGAAAGGAAAGAGATTATCTTCCACTTACCTTAGCTCCTATTTCCCAAAAGGAATTTAAAAACCACACTGGTAGAACTACTAGGTAAACATGCATCTTAACCACACACAACATTTTCTAGTGTAAATCCAGTTTCTGCTTCCCTATAATTACTTTTCTTGGCTTAAATGGTAAGACAGTCTAACTTTTTTTTTTAATTTCATTTTACAGTGGAAATGATCAATAAAACAGAGCACTGTTGGGTTATCACAGCTTATTTTCACATAGGTAGACATCACCCATCAAGATGGGTGGGACAGTTGGAGGAAGTTACAATGTTTTTCCTAGAGGACCCAAGACTGGGGGGTGGGGGGAGATGACAATGGGGGAGGCACATGATGATTTTAAAAGTATATAAATTTAATAGTTACAACCTAGCATGTATTATGTGCCAAACATGGTGCTTCACACTTTATGTGGACAATATCTTTTAATCTTCACCACAATAGGTAGGTACTATTATTTTCTCAATTTTCAAATGAAGAAACTGAGTCTCAGAGAAGTACTTTGTCCAAGATCACACAGCTATTAACTGGCAAATCTGAGATTCAAACCAAGTCTACCTCCGAAGCTAAGGATTCATCCATTATCCAGTCCTGCCTTCTTCAGGTGGAAGAAAGATTGCATTTATTCTGTGTTCAAAGTGGGTTTAGGAGCTTCAAAGACCCTTGGGACTCCTACTTGTTAAGGCTCCCCTCCACTTTATAGCAAACATATTAAATGTACCCACATTACTCAGCCATAAAAAGAAACGAAATTGAGTTATTTGTAGTGAGGTGGATGGACCTAGAGTCTGTCATACAGACTGAAGTAAGTCAGAAAGAAAAACAAGGAACAAGACAAGGTTCTCCACTCTCACCACTATTATTCAACATAGTTTTGGAAGTTTTAGCCACAGCAATCAGAGAAGAAAAAGAAATATAATGAATCCAAATCGGAAAAGAAGCAGTAAAGCTGTCACTGTTTGCAGATGGCATGACACACAGAGAATCCTAAAGATGCTACCAGAAAACTACGAGAGCTAATCAATGAATTTGGTAAAGTAGCAGGATACAAAATTAATGCACAGAAATCTCTTGCATTCCTATACAGTAATGATGAAAAATCTGAAAGAGAAATCAAGGAAACACTCTTATTTACTACTGCAACAAAAAGAGTAAAATACCTAGGAATAAACCTACCTAAGGAGACAAAAGACCTATATGCAGAAAACTATAAGACACTGATGAAAGCAATTAAAGATGATACAAACAGATGGAGAGATATACCATGTTCTTGGATTGGAAGAATCAACATTGTGAAAATGACTATACTATCCAAAGCAATCTACAGATTCAATGCAATCCCCATCAAACTACCAAGGGCATTTTTCACAGAACTAGAACAAAAAATTTCACAATTTGTATGGAAACACAAAAGACCCCAAATAGCCAAAGCAACCTTGAGAAAGAAAAACGGAGCCGGAGGAATCAGACTCCCTGACTGCAGACTATACTACAAAGCTACAGTAATCAAGACAGTATGGTACTGGCACAAAAACAGAAATATAGATCAATGGAACAGGATAGAAAGCCCAGAGAGAAACCCACGCACATATGGTCACCTTATTTTTGATAAAGGAGACAAAAATATACGATGGAGAAAAGACAGCCTTTTCAATAAGTGGTGCTGGGAAAACTGGACAGCTACATGTAAAAGAATGAAATTAGAACACTCCCTAACACCATACACAAAAATAAACTCAAATGGATTAAAGACCTAAATGTAAATGGCCTAAATGTAAGACCAGACACTATAAAACTCTTAGAGGAAAACAGAGGCAGAACACTCTATGACATAAATCACAGCAAGATCCTTTTTGACCCACCTCCTAGAGAAATGGAAATAAAAACAAAAACAAACAAATGGGAGCTAATAAAACTTAGAAGTTTTTGCACAGCAAAGGAAACCATAAACAAGACAAAAAGACAACCCTCAGAATGTGAGAAAATATTTGCAAATGAAGCAACTGACAAAGGATTAATCTCCAAAATTTACAAGTAGCTCATGTAGCTCAATATCAAAAAAACAAACAACCCAATCCAAAAATGGGCAGAAGACCTAAATAGACATTTCTCCAAAGAAGATATACAGATTGCCAACAAACACATAAAAGAATGCTCAACATCGCTAATCATTAGAGAAATGCAAATCAAACCTACAGTGAGGTACCACCTCACACCAGTCAGAATGACCATTGTCAAAAAATCTACAAACAATAAATGCTGGAGAGGGTGTGGAGAAAAGGGAACCCTCTTGCACTGTTGGTGGGAATGTAAATTGATACAGCCACTATGGAGAACAGTATGGAGGTTCCTTCAAAAACTAAAAATAGAACTACCATACAACCCAGCAATCCCACTACTGGGCATATACCCTGAGAAAACCATAATTCAAAAAGAGTCATGTACCACAATGTTCTTTGCAGCTCTATTTACAATAGCCAGGACATGGAAGCAACCTCAGTGTCCATCGACAGATGAATGGATAAAGAAGATGTGGCACATATATACAATGGAATATTACTCAGCCATAAAAAGAAATGAAATTGAGTTATTTGTAGTGAGGTGGATGGACCTAGAGTCTGTCATACTGAGTGAAGTAAGTCAGAAAGAGAAAAACAAATACTGTATGCTAACACATATATAGAATCTAAAGAAAAAAAAATGGTTCTGAAGAACCTAGGGGCAGGACAGGAATAAAGACACAGACGTAGAGAATGGACTTGAGGACACGGGGAGGGGGAAGGGTAAACAGACGAAGTGAGAGAGTGGCATGGACATATATACACTACCAAATGTAAAACAGATAGCTAGTGGGAAGCAGCTGCATAGCACAGGGAGATCAGCTTGGTGCTTTGTGTCCTCCTAGAGGGGTGGGATAGGGAGGGTGAGAGGGAGACACAAGAGGGAGGGAATATGGGGATATATGTATACATATAGCTGATTCACTTTGTTATACAGCAGAAACTACCACAACATTGTAAAGCAATTATACGCCAATAAAGATGTTAAAAAAAATTTTTTTTAAAAAAGAATTGCAAAACTTAAAAAAAAAATAAGTACCCACATTACACACTAAAGAAAAGGTGTAACTACACACAAGTTGACTTGCAGGTAACTAACTGAAATAATATTACAACTTATAGTCATGTCATTAACTACTAATTAATTTAAATTTTCCATTTTATTTTCATAGTTTGGAGCCATTGCCTTTCTTTGTTTAAGTATTTTCTCAGGCCTTTGAAAAGCTCAGAGATTGTAGGTACTCTGCCTATATTCCCAGATGCAAAAGATGGCTCCATTTCTGTTGCCCTAAAGGGAAGGAACAAACAAGTAAAAACTGAAGGGAAGGACACTTCTGGTTATGGTATAGACACTTCTAAAAACAATGCACTGTGTTGTGAGGAAGCTACCTCTCCATCTCAGAAGGTGTGTAAGCATACAGCGAATGCCGACTTGGGAGAGATGTTGTAAAGAACCTTGAAACACGAGATGGGAAAGTGGGATCCTTCAAGTCCCTTCTAGGTCTATAGCTGTAGGATTCTTTAAAATATAACAATGGCATACGATGAACACCTGTATGATTTGGTTAGCCCACTACGTGGGCAATCATCTGTTTCCACCATATTTAATTTCCTCACTAATTTCATAAGAGATGTTGGCTACCAGTGACTAAAGAACCACCAAAGATTCAACCTCTAGAGAGCTGATGTTAATATCTATAATAATAATTAATATTTGAGTGCTTTCTCTGGGCCAGGCACTATGCTGAGTGCTTTACATACATGATCACATCAATCTTTACAACAATCTTAAGACAAAGGCACTGGAATTACCCTCATTGTAGAGGTAAGGAAATTGAGCCTCACAGTGTTTGAGCAACATAACTGAGTTCATGAAACTAATACAAAAAGCTGACATTAGAACCCATCCTGCCTGTCACTGACGTACTTAACCACAATCTCACTCTGCCTCTGGATCTTACCGATAATGACAACAACTAACAGGTACTGAGTATGTACCATGATCAGACACTGGGCTAAGCACTTTAGACACACTTCCTTACTTAAATCTGAGATTTATGAGATTAGGATTTGGAATTTACCTATTATTAACCTCATTTTACAGAATGAAAGACTGAGCTCCGGAGAGTTTGGGGAGACCAGGACTCTGACAGGAAATATTTAAGATTAACCTCCCTGATCAACGTGACCTGAGGTCTGCTCTTTCAACCCTATCTTCTCTTCCAAAGCGGCAGGGAAAAGTCCTTGTTGAATTACTTGAAGAATTTAGCTGCTCCTTCTGAGGTCAGAATCTGAGGAAGATGATGGACTTTATTCCAGTTAGAAGGGATTCTTGAAATCACCTAATCCAGATTACACCAAACATGGACTGGGGTCAGTTCATGAAAACATCACCAGTCCAGGAGTAAATCAGAAAATAATAAGGACAGTGTAATGAGGTTTTCATTAGATTAAACTTACTTAATTTAAAAGTGTCCTTTTTTTTTTTTTTAATGCAGGGGTGGCAATAGTAGAAATTTTTCTTTCCTTGTTTGGCAAAATACATAGCTCATCGAAATTCTTTTTGGGGGGTTGGGAATTATGCTGGGTGGTGAAATCCAAAAGTCTCTGAACCCATACCTCAGACAGAAGAGGAAGCTGCTCTGCAGAGAAGCGAAAGGCTTTGGCCCAGGTCTGAGGGCTACTCCTGACTAATTCAGAACCCTAGCCCAGGGCTCCTTTTTCCCAGCACAAATTTACTTCCACCACCTCCCTCACCTCAAACACTATCTTGGGTGCACAGTTTGAGAAAACTCAAACTGTTTTCTCATGTTTTCCCCATATTCAAAATCCTCTTAACTCAGAAACCAACTAAAGGCTTCCTCCTAGACCCCATATGTGATTACCTGAGCCCGGTCCCTCGGTGGGGAGTGTCCTTGGAAAGGCTGTAGTGATGTCCCTCCACGGAGTCTGAGCAGGGGTGACCTTGGCTGAAGACAGAAACCAACGTAAGGATGAGGCTTCTCTGAGAGCAGAGAGCTTGTTGCAGGGAATCAAAGGGGCAGCAGAAACAACTGTAAACACAACAAAAGAAGAGCAACACATGCTCAACTTCCAAACCTACCTGAACACCTTTGCTGACAGTGTATGACACTCCAAATGTCTGACAGAGGTGTGTTACAGTCTTCATTATCACAGTCTAATTGTTAATAATGGAACTTACAGCCACAGTAAATGTTTTTCATCAAACATCTCATAAAATCCTTCCAGTGGCCTATAGGGTAGGTAGTATCATATTTTATAGAGGAGGAGGTCACAGAGTTTAAATAACTTGCCCAAGATTACACAGCTGGTAAGAAGCAGTGTCAGATTTGAACTTAGCTCCATCAGCCACTAAGTACATGCTCTATAAATGTTAAAACATGCAAGCACACGTGCCCCCTCTCCCCCACACATGCAGAGTCCAGCGGTTCTCAATCCTGGCTGCACATGGGGGAGAATCATCGGGGGTAGACTTTGTAAAACTCCGTGCTCAGGCTCTACCTCCAGAGACGGTGATTTTTCTGGTTGTGGGGTGGAGCCCAAGCATCTGTGGGAGTTAAAAGGCTCCCCAGGTGATTTTAATGACCACTCAGGTACTCAGACCTCTGATCTAGGCCTTTCCTCCATTCTATAGATCCTAGCCATGAGGTTCAAAATAGATGGAGGGAATTAAACATGGCTGGGCACTGCTGGTGGGGCCTGTTAAACTTTAGGTCTTAGAGGCCCAACCTGAGGGCTTTAATTGGGAAGACCAGAGGTGAGACCAATCAGTGTATTTAATATGATCCACAGGTGAATCTCATTCAGAAAGAAGGTATGCAAAGGTCCACTCACCTGGTTTGATGACCAACTCCAGGTTTGATTTTTGATCATTCATTGGGCCCGGGAATTGGATCCGGCAGCAATAGGTCCCACTGTCAGCTAAAGTTACATTCTTTATGGTCAAGGTCACGTCTCCTTTGCGGAAATTCCTCTTTAGTAGGTATCTGCTGGATGTCCGATAGCTCAAGTTCCTTCCATCAGTGCTGAGTACCAAACTGTGACATTCAAATACAGGGCAGGATCCCTTGCCCCAGCACACAGGCACGAGATTCTCAGGGGTGGTTGGAGAGTAGGTGCAGGGCAGATCAGCATTCTGACCCACCTCAGACACGTATACTCCTTCCGAAGACCCTGCATAAAGAGGGAAGGAGAGCAATGAGGGAGGCTGGTCCATTTCAAGAAAACTGCAAGCAATGCCTTGCAGAATAAAGAGGAAACCACTACTGCTATCCTGTTTGGAGGACAGTTCACTACAGCAATGATTCTCAGACTTGAGGGGCACTGGAATCTCCAGGAAGCCTTGTTCAAACACAGACGGCTGGGCTCAACCGTCAGAGTTTAGAGTTAATTAATCTGATTAACTATTAATAAGAGCTCCTGATTTAATAGTTCTGGAGGGTGGGGGGGCCCAAAATTTGTATTTCTAACAAGTTCCCAGGACATGCTGATATGGCTGGTCTCAAAACCTCACTTTGAGAACCAGTGCCCCAGGAGAGAACTGTGGCGGGTCCTGTGAACACCGAAGGGCAGTGCTGATGGAAATAGACAATCAGACAATGGGTAATTGTCAGCCAGGAAAAGAGCTCACCCATCTGGGCTAGTTGTCTGTTCACCAACACAGGGCAGTTATCCTAACACAAATCTCTTTTGTTTTTCAAGCACCAGGCACATAATAAATAAAAACCCTTGGCTGAATAATAAGTTAGTGTATGGCTGTTCTGAGGTTTAAAATTAATTTATATATATATATATATGTATATATATGTACACACACATATTCGAACAGTATAAAAACGATATGAAAACTCTACTCCCTCTCCCTGCTCTTTTCCATTTCCCAGCTCCCTTTCCCAGAGTCTATTCATTAAGAAGCATTCATGTATTCCCACTCCCCTGCAACACACACACACACACAGAAGTCCAATATACCCATTATTCTGCTCCTTGCTTTCTTCAATTAACATTATGACTTGCAGACATCTCATATCATTATGTTTCATCAGCGTCGCTGTTTGTATCATGGATATATCATAATTTCTTTACCCACTACCCTACTGGTGGACATTTAGGTTGCTTCCAACCTTTTTCTCTTGCTAGCATTACGATGACCATCCTTGCATCTTTATCTTGCACTATCCAATTGCAAAAATCCAGACTTACTTGTAAGTAGTAGCAGCAAAAGCAGGACACAGTCAAAGGAAAAATGTGAAAACATGGGTTCTGAAGAAGAAAAGGCAAAGAATGGCTCTGTTTAGGTGCTGTTTTAATTCTCCAACTGAACTGGGTACTTCCTGGAATGGTCTCTCCTCCCCAGTCACAGGAGTAGTGGCCACTCTCCCAACTGCAGGCCCAGCACACCAGATGTCTGACGACCAATCACTCCTCTATTAACACTGTCAAGTCTATGATGACAGCAAAGGAAACCCCGCTTCTCTCTTATGCTAGACCACACACATCCTGTGAGGACTCTGACATTTATTCTGTCCGCATCAACAAAGAGGAAGCAATACTCAGAGGAAGAAAAGGGTTACTTCGTCAAGTGTCTCTTGGCAAGTAGAGTGAGCCCTCTACTGTCTCCAGTGAAATAATATAGTCCTCTGTTTGAAATAGACAGTATTTATTGGAAACACAGGTAGAAATGTATCACTCATGCATTCATTCAGTCAAGTCAGTCAACTGGTGAGTCCTGTGGCCAATGTTTATGAAGCACCTACTATGTGTCAGGCACTGGACTAGGAGGCGGGAAATACCACCATGAATGGCCTGTTCCTTATACTCATGTTTAGGTGCCCTTTCCACTCCAGTCATGAGCCTAATTCTTAGCCTTTGCTCTAACACGAATTGGGCTATGTCATATAACCTTGTTAGGTCTGCCTCCTCATTTATAAAATTTATAAAATGAGGAAATTGTGCTAGGTGATATATGCACAGCTCCCTGCTCTAATATTCTGACTTTGACCTGAACTTTCAAACTCTTCCACTTCTTTCCCCCTCCTGTGGGGGGAACTGAGGGGACCTCAACGTTCTATTTCCTCTCATATACACAAGATGTCCCCTCTCCTCCCACCCCACAGGCTTCGGGCATTAACTGTCAGAAAGTATTGAGTTCCAGCCACACTCTCCATCACTGAGGTTAACATCTCAGACCCAAACAATCTCAGCCCTGGGAGAGTAACTTTTGTCTGGAAACCTTAAAAGCCAATGGTTATTTACAAAAGGGAAGTGAGCTCACGATGAAATAGTTTCTGAAAACCCTGTGGCCCTTCTCTGTCTTCTCTGCCTGAACTTCCTTGTCATTCACTTTATTTTTTTTATTTTTTTACTTTCTTTTTTTCTAGTTGTGGTGAGCGGGGGCTACTCTTCGTTGCGGTGCGTGGGCTTCTCATTGCGGTGGCTTCTCTTGTTGCGGAGCACAGGCTCTAGGTGCGCGGGCTTCAGTAGTTGTAGCACGTGGGCTCAGTAGTTGTGGCTCGCAGGCTCTAAAGCGCAGGCTCAGTAGTTGTGGCGCACGGGCTTAGTTGCTCTGTGGCATGTGGGATCTTCCCAGACCAGGGTTCAAACCCGTGTCACCTGCATTGGCAGGCGGATTCTTAACCACTGTGCCACCAGGGAAGTCCTTGTCATTCACCTTAAACCTTATTAAATGCATTTAATATAAATATCCAGCTTGTTCTATGTGTGTACTTCCATAGTGCCGCAGAGCTAGCAGTTAAGAGATGAAGTTCAATTTCTTCATTGTATAGATAAGGGAAACTGAGACCTGAAAAGACTGATTTGCCCAAAGGTACATGATTGGTCATTTCAAATAAGAACATGAGTCCCCTAAGCTCCAGATTTTTTCCATTATAAACCATGTTTCATGAATTTCATATTTGCCCTTAATATGTCTGCCCACATATCTAAAAACAACCAGCAAATGCTCATGTTCAAGTGTAAGGCAGACTTGATTAAACACAGGGTCAGAGGTTAGATTTACTAACAGCATGACTTCAAGCAACACTCTTAAAAGTTTTAGCCATCAGATTTTGTGTTCTGATTTTTGTTTTGTTTTTTATTATTATTACTCTGTTTTCTGTTCATCTCTAGAATTGCTACTGGGTCCAACTTTATAAAACATTAACAATGTATTAATTCATTGAAGTCTAGACACGAAGGAGCCTAGAAATCTACTCTGACCCCTTTCTTTTATTCTGTGTATAAAGGACTGTTTCTGAACATTGTATTTTCATTTAACTTTTATTTCTTGTTTTTTTTAACTGTTTAGGTAATACATCCAAATGGCTAAAGTTTAAAGCAATATAAAAAGCTTACATTAAGAAGCCTCATTCCCACCTCTCCAGGTCCACTAATTTCCCCCACCCAACCTATAGGTTTCTATTGTCATGTCTTTTGTGTATCCTCCCAATGCAAACACAAGAAAATAAAATATATATTCTTATTCCTTCCTTTCTTAAACAAAAGAGCATACCATATATACATTTTGCACCTTGCACTTTCTATTTACTATTTTATATAAAAATTTTCTGACATATCAAAAGCAGAGAATAGTACATACACCCAATACACAAATTCAAAATTACCAAACTTTCATTTTAAAACAAATCCCAGATGTCATGTTATTTCACCCTTACAGACTTCAGTGTGCATCTTGTTTTCAAAAAATTGACACTCTATATATAACCATAATACCATTATTACACAAGACATAATTAATAATGATGTTTTAGCAGCACCTGACTCTTCAGTCCATAATCGAATTCCCCTGATTATCTCAAAAATGTCCTTTTATTACAGGTTTAAGTCCAGACCTAAACAGCTCCCTACATTGCATTTGGTTGTTATGACACTTAAGTCTCTTTTAATTGAGGACAGTCTTCCCTCCTTTCCCCTGCCATTGACTAGTTGTACAAACCAACTGTCCTGTGCACTGTTCCATATTCTGGGTTTGTCTGTTTCCTTATGGCATCATTTAAAGTATTCCTCTTTTCTTTGTATTTCCTATAAATGAAACTTAGCTCCAGAGGTTTGGTTAGATTCAGGCTCCACTTTTTGGCAAGAGTACAGAGCTAGTGCTATTCCATCACAATTGTCTGGTTGCTCCACATCTAGAGATGCTAAGATTGATCAGCTTGCACCTTTCTTTTTCAACTTCACATTCTATTCTGAGCACCTCTCCATTTCAGCTCATATAGAATGTCCTCGTTCTTTATTATGGCTACATAGATCCCATTGGGTGAAAACACTGGGTGAAAATAACAAAGTGATCATTCCCTTGAAAAGAATACTTCATGTCTCAATTTATTTGTAAAGATGATCATAAAAGACCCATCAAGGTCTATGATTCTTTAATTATGTGCAACAGAAGTTTGCTTTTTAAAAGGAGCCCTTGTATGTATTTTTGGTAAAGAAGTCTTTTGTATTGCAATTAATTAGTTTCTAAATTCTGTTTAGAAAGTCATATCATGCATTTTCTTAAGGGACAGTTGAGTGTTGGCTATAATTATGTGGAGGGATAACTACAAAAAAACTACTGCATATGATACTACTATAGAAATTGTTTTGCTTTTCTCCCTTTGTCAGCAGGAAAAGGGAGAGAAAATCTCAGACTCCTTAAAGATAGCCTCCAAACACCAAATGGAAACACTGGAATTATGTGTAATTAGAATTACACATTGATAGATAACTAAGGGGCTACTTGACAAAATTCATAAAATGGAAGTGAGAGAATTTTACTCAGGAGACAGGAAAGCATGGGCGATACAGATGGGATCACTTGGAAAAACTCAGTCCAATTAGAATCTACCCTGTACAATGGGGGAGCCACAGTGGAATGGATATGGGGGAGACAATAACGCCCACTAAAGCTGGAATCCTATATGTACTTAATTTGAATAAAAAATCCTCTCATTTAAATCACAGCATCTCAGTTAGGTTCCATGTATCATTAGTCCCAAAATTTTGCAAAGGTAGACACTGAGGTTGGATATAAAGGGTAAGAAGTTAAGCAACTTTGAGCTCGATCTTGACCTACAGAGTACAGCTAGCCACGTGACTTTCGTTAAGAGTGCTTGTAACCTTGTGTGCCTGTACAGTACTTGAAAACTTTTTTTATTATTATACAAGTCATAGTCACTGTAGAAAATACTGAAAAATAAAATAAGAATAAAAATAAATAAATAAAATAAAGGCCAGATCCCATTACCATGAAATACTATCACTAAAACAGGTCTCCTTTCAGATATTTTTCTATAAATCTCTCTCTATATACAATGTGTTAATGCCAGTACCTCTGGTGGGTATATCGCCAGTAAGAAAGTCTTACTCATGGATGATTGTGAACATCATGAACTCAGTGGGATCCAGGAGAAGGTACAAAACATTTCTTTACACTCCCCAAGTCTTTTTATTTTTACTTTTATTTGTGTGGTCTCAGTGCTCTCATTTGCATCAAGCTGCTTGCAACATTGCCCTCTGCACCGGGTCCCAGCACTGAGAAGGCTACTTCATCCCTGTGTAAAACTCCAGGTTCTCAGGGTCATTTACAAGATGAATAAATTTCTCCCTTGCTACTGCCCACCTCTCACAGCATGATCTTGGTGTTCTTATGCCAACAAAGACTTCTTCTCTAACCAAAAACCCTATACTTTACTTATGTTGCAGATGACAGAAAACCCAACTCAAACTAGCTTAAACTACAGATTTATTGACTGACATTATTGAAAAATCTAGCTTCAGGCAAGACTTGGTTCAGTGGCCCCAGTGAGGACAGCAGGGACCTGGTTTCTGGCTGTCCTGGCGTTGGTGCCTTCTGCAGATTCCACACGGTGTCCTTCTCCTGTCCCTGCAGAGCACATATCTGCACACCAAGAACATCTCTTGGCCACTCCCACACAAGCCCACAGATGCACACCCCCTCAAACACCCAAACTGGGTTACAGACTTATTCCTGAACAATCTGTGTCCATAGGTTCAAAAAGGACTTATTGGGTGAGCCCTGGGTCACATCCCCAAATCTCATGCTCTGAAAGTGAGAGAAAGGTGGTTTCCCCAAAGAAAAAGTATGGTGCATTTTAGAAGGGGAAATGGATGCTGGGCAGCAGAAGCAAATATCCAGTACAGACCCCCTCCCAGAAAGGGATGGGGTGGGGAGATGGGGAAAGAAAACTTGCCCCTCCGAATATGGATGGTTCTTTTTCTTACAAAAACGACATTTTACTAATACGGTGCTTTTTTTTCTTTAAACATCTTTATTAAAGTATAATTGCCTTACAATAGTGTGTTAGCTTCTGCTTTATAACAAAGTGAATCAGTTATACATATACAATAGGTTCCCATTACTCTTCCCTCTTGCATCTCCCTCCCTCCCACCCTCCCCATCCCACCCCTCTAGGTGGTCACAAAGCACCGAGCTGATCTCCCTGTGCTATGCGGCTGCTTCCCACTAGCTATCTATTTTACATTTGGTAGTGTATATATGTCCATGACACTCTCTTACCCTGTCCCATCTCACCCCACCCCCTCCCCATATCCTCAAGTCCATTCTCTAGTAGGTCTGTGTCTTTATTCCCGTCTTGCCACTAGGTTCTTCATGGCCTTTTTTTTTTTTTTTCCTTAGATTCCGTATATATGTGTTAGCATACTGTATTTGTTTTTCTCTTTCTGACTTACTTCACTCTGTATGACAGACTCTAACTCCATCCACCTCATTACAAATACCTCCATTTCATTTCTTTTTATGGCTGAGTAATATTCCATTGTATATATGTGCCACATCTTCTTTATCCATTCATCTGTCGATGGACATTTAGGTTGCTTCCAGGTCCTGGCTATTGTAAATAGAGCTGCAATGAACATTGTGGTACATGACACTTTTTGACCTATGGTTTTCTCAGGGTATATACCCAGTAGTGGGATTGCTGGGTCGTATGTAAATTGATACAGCCACTATGGAGAACAGTATGGAGGTTCCTTAAAAAACTACAAATAGAACTATAATACGGTGCTTTTTAACTTACAAGGACGCGCGCTCTTCAGAACCCTGGGGAGATGCTAAGGAGCTCTCGTGTCTTTAGAGAGTTCTTATATTGAGTAACTATGGATGAGTGCCAGAGAGATTAGGCTTGAGGTCACACTCAAACCAATGCCAGAGCCAGCTCAGCGCTGCTCCTGCTCATGTGATCACACCTTTCAGAGTGGAGGAAATGGGAGGGGCGTGAAATAATTTACCCTTGATAACTCATCGAGGCTCCCAGTGTCGAAAGTGAAGTCTGTTGAGCTATGTGTGAGTCACTGTGGGAACTCCTATCAGCGGTCTCACCTTGAAAATGGCAGTCCCACTGTCTCCTCCAGGGCGACGCTGGTGGGGGAGCTGTGAGTGGTCACTCATCCCAAGCATGTTCTCCAGTATGGCAATGCTTTGTGTTTATTAGTTTTTTGCTCCAGGTTCAGATACTGAAGCTAATCATCCTCAGTTTAATGGACGTACTCCTCATCAATCCCCGTGAGGTCCCTCTCTTATTTTATTTCATTTTACTATTTCCCCCGTTTGTCCTTGACGCACATTCTCATTTCTCTCGTCTCACGGGCATCTGCTTTACCCGAGAATGTTGAGCAGTTTTCCAAAGTGTTTATTCCAGCTTACATTCTGACAGTGAGAAGAACTCTTACGATGCCCCCCACATCTTTGCCGGTATCAGGACTGTCACACTTTTTAATTTTTTCCTATATGAGTGTATGATGATGTCACAATATGGTTTTAAGGTTAAACTACTGTTTAACGGAAAATGGCACAGATGTACAGAACATTGCATACTTAAATTTATAGTTTACCAATACTTGGAAAGCAAACACTCAAGTAACCAGGACCCAAAACAAAAAATAAAACATGGCCTATCTCAAGTCCCTCTGACCCCCACTCCAAGCCCACATGTCCCTTCCTGTTCACAAAGCCTTCCCCCTGTCCTACAGGCAATCACTATTCTAAATTTTGCAATAATTGCTTCTTCTTTTTTTAAATAGTTTTACCATCTAGGTAATGCATCCTAAAGTTACATATGTAATTTTGCTTGTTTTTGAACATCATATAGTGAAATCAAATTGTCTACATGCTTTTGTGTTTTGTTTCTTTTACTTAACAGTGTATTTGTGAGATCCATTCATGCTTCTTTGTATCCCTGTGGGTTGTTTTTATTACTGAATAGTTTTCCTGGGACTGGATATGCCTCAAATTGTTTATTTCCAGGTGAACATTTCATCTTCTGTTTCAGTTTTCATGAACAATGCCATCCTGGACATTCTCATACATGGATTCAGGTGGACACGTATAGGAGTTTCTCTGGAGCATATTTCTCACAGTGCAATTACTGGGTCAGAGGGTATACATATTTTGAGCCTTATTAGATAATGCCTGTTTCCAAGACATCTACCAGCAGAGTATAAGTTTCTCTTATTCCACATCCTCCTTAACACTTAGTATTGCCAGACTGTTTTTTTTGTTTTTTTTACCCAAACTGGTAAAGGATATGATGGCCTCTCACTACAGCTTTACTTTGCATTTTCCTCATTGCTAACAAGGTTAATGAGCACCTTTTCTTTTATGAACCATTTGGATTTGGGGAGGGGGAGGAGCACAAATGTTTGAGTCTTTTGCCCATTTTTCCGTTGGGTTTCTCAGTTTTTCTTATTGCTGTATATGAATAATTTATATACTCGGGATACCAGTCCTCTGCTGGCTTAATCTGTTATATTTTCTCCCACTTCGTTGCTTTTCACTTATTTATGGTATGTTTTCTTGAACACAGTTTAATTCAAATGTAGTAAAATGTACTAGCCTTTTCTTTGGTGGGTTATACTTTTTGTATTTTATTTAAGAAGACTTCTCTTACCCAGAGATTATGAAGATATTCACCTACATTAGCTTTAAGGCTTTATAGTTTTTTCTTTCACTGTTAGGCCTTTAATTTTCCCATAATTGATTTTTGTATATTTTGTCCTAGCCCCATTTATTGAAAATTCCAGCGTTTTCCCATTACTTTGTAATGCCATCTCTGTTATATTTCAAAAATCATACAGGCATGGATCTGTTTTTTGGCTTTCTAGTCTGTTCCAATAGTGTATTTTCCTATCTTTCTGTCAGTATAATACATTGTTTTAATTATTGCAGCTTTACGGGAAATGGTGATGTCACGCAGGGCAAATCCTCCCCTTAGTTCTTTTATCAAGGGTATCTTGGGACTTCCCTGGTGGTCCAGTGGTTAAGACTCTGCACTTCTACTGCAGGGGTCGTGGGTTCGATCCCTGGTCGGGAAACTAGGATCCCATATGCTGAGTGGCATGGCCAAAAAAAGGGTATCTTGGCTCTCTGGGTCCTTTGTACTTCCCAAAGGGAAGGGTATAGGCTGAGTCCATATTTGTGTCTCTCTGTCTCTCCATACTCAAATTGGAAAAATATATTAAAAACTTTTATGGATGAGGAAATTGAGACTCAAAAATGTAACTTGCTGAACAAGTTACATTTGTTGAACAAGTGAGGGAACTCACTCACCATCCCAGTCCCATAAAAAGAGCTAGGGAATGTTCCTTCTTTTCCTATTCCCTGAGTCTGTATAAGATTTTTTTTTTTCCTAACAGTGTTTGATAGAACTTGTCAGCAAAGCTATTTGAACTTGAAGTTTTCTTTCTGAGAAGATTTTGACAACTTTTTCTTTTTTTAATCATCAGAAAGCTATTCAAGTTTCCTACTCTTAAACCTTGGTAATTTTGTAAGAATTTGTCCAATTTATCTAAATTTTCAAATTTGTTGGTATAAAGTTATTCATAATATTTTATTATTATTTCTTACTGTCTATAAAATCTATAGTAATATCCCTTTTTCATTTCTGCTATTGATTATTTGTGGCTTCCTTTTTTTTTTAACCACTCTCCCCTTTAAGTAGTAGTGAGTCAGAACCCCTCAGGCTTATGAACCACTTAAGCCTTTCAGATACCCCCTCTGCCCTTCCACATCAGATGTTTCTGCACAGGTGATTCTGAGTATGTTGCCTGGGGACAAACAAGTTTCAGAAAGAATCAGCATGGGCCTTCTCCTTCATTCCCAATATTAAATGGTACCTACCCTATACCCATAATTATCATAGTTAAGCAAATTGAGGGTCATGGAGGTTAATAGGTCAAACCAAGGCGACACTACTAGTAAACACAGGAGCCCAAACTCTGACATGCATTACTCTTTTTCTGTTTCTTTTCTTTTAAATCTGAGTTTTAACAGCCATTTACTAGCCCAAGTGTCCTCGGTGTGTAGCAAGTTACATATTTGAGTCTCAATTTCCTCATCCATAAAATAGTTTTTAATATATTTTTCCAATTTGAGTATGGAGAGACAGAGAGACACAAATATGGACTCAGCCTATACCCAGCAACTTCTGTTATATATAGAATGTATTTCCACATCAGTACTCTCATTCTTAATGGCTCTTAACGATTGCATGGTATTCATAGATCTTCAGGTTTGTTGAATGACTGAATAATTGTGAAAATCGATAAAGACCCCAAAGGCATCTTTCCTTGTAGTTATGATACAATGCATTCCTAGCCAGCCACATCACCCCACCTGACACCCATCCTCTCAATGTCTTCCCTTACCCCAAACCTAGAGCAGGGGCAGGGAACCAGCAGCTTCACAAAACTTGGTGCTAAGCAGATATATGAGAAGCATCTTACTGTCCTCATCTACTCAGAACTAACCAACAGTGCCTGAGGTCTTCCTCAGGTCTTGTCCAGGCAGCCCTGGGAGAAAAGCTCTAATCAAAAACCTCTTATTTGCAACATAGTACTGGTTATCTTGACAAATTTACACCCTATTCTCTCCATCAGAAAAGAGTTTGTAGGCCACAGTCAGACACAAGCAGCAAGTCTCACTTGTTGAATAAAAAGCTCAGTATTACAAGCAGCACCTGTGAGTTTCTCCACCTTAATCCCCTCCTCTGCCACCTGGCTGCAGCTTCTAAATTTGAGGTAAGAGTGCCACTTACTGTTAGACTCATCACATTACAGTTTGAAACCAGTTCCTAAATGTTTTTTTTTTTTTCAGTTCCTGAATCTTTGATTCTAAATGCCAAATGCAAAAGACTTAGCAGGAAAGGTAACAGTTAACCTTTGAAAGCTTACTAACTACCAGAAATTATGCTTAGTGCTTTGTAGCCACAATCTCACTTAGGCCCTAGAACAAACCTATAATTTTTATTTTGTGGTTATTAAGTGGTTTTGTGAAAACACTCCAGGGTTTAGAATCCAATCACCTAGATTAGAACCTCTGGCCAAATTCATTTGGCTGCCTGTTTTTTGTACAGTCCACAGGCTAAGAATTACTTTAACATGTTTAAATGATTGGGGAAAAAATCAAAATAATATTTCATAACATGAAAATTATTTAAATTCAGGTTTCAATGTCCGTATCTAAAGCTGGAACACAGCCGTGCTCACTTGTTTATGTATTTTCTATGGCTGCCTTTGTACCATATAAGAGAGTACTTAGAATGCCTAAAATATTTACTAACTGGCTCTTTACAGAAAAAGTTTGTTGACTCCTGACCTAGATTCTAATCTGGAAACACTACCTGAGCAAACTACAAAACTGACCCCCACTTTCATAAAGTGGGGGTGATATCTACTAAGAGGGAGTTTTAGGAAGGTTAGTGCTATACGCACAGCATCTCCTTAAGATAGCAGCAGAATTCTGACAAAAATGCTTTAAAATGTTCAAAGGGAGCTCATAATCTCTGTCTACAAATCTCCTTCCTCAGTCCAGTAGCATGTAGTGTATAAGAGTATGGATTTTAGGGTCAAAATATCAGATTCCACTCGACTCCATTATTTATTACCTATGATTTATTAACTATATGATGCAGTAGAGAGGTGATAGAGTATGAAGGTTGAGTGCTTAGGCTTTGAAACTAGAATGTTTCAATCCTGGCTTTGCCACTCACTAGCTTGGTGACCTTGGGTAAATGACACCTCTCTGAGCCTCTGCTTCCTCATCTGTAACATAGGTGTAAGAATCGTAATGATTTCAATGGGTTGTTTTGAGGATAAAAATGGCTTTTTGTACATAAAGTGATTAGAACAGTGCCGACAAAGTGCTAGCAGGCTGCCCCAAAATATGCTACGACGGCGTACTGAACTAAGAAATGGCCAGTGCAAGAGGGACACTCTGACCCCCACTTCGTTTCCCCCAAAGCAAAAAATAAACCTCTCCCATGAAAGGTGCACTCCCTGCAGTAAAGGTAAAAGGACACCCTTATTGCCCAAGAGAAGGAATTTGAGCCAAGAAGCCTATACAAACCTTGTTACTTCTTTACTACCCCAAGCCCAAATTGTTTAGATTCTTCACTAATTGAGCACCCAAAACCTAAGTTTCTT
The DNA here is from genome assembly GCF_009873245.2 of Balaenoptera musculus. Classification (NCBI taxonomy): domain Eukaryota; kingdom Metazoa; phylum Chordata; class Mammalia; order Artiodactyla; family Balaenopteridae; genus Balaenoptera; species Balaenoptera musculus. Next base: position 131,931,676 of record NC_045787.1, read on the forward strand.
TGTCCTGTCAATTCCTCAGAAATTCAGTGTTTGTCTAAAGAATATAAATGCTTTGGTTACTTCTTAGGTCCCATTTCTATGAGACCTCCCTGTACAGGAATTAAAATGTCTCTTCTCCTGTTAATTTGTCTTGCATCAATTTTATTATTAGTCCAACCACAAGAACTCGAGAGGGGTGAAGGGGGAAACTTCCCTCTCTCCAACACTTCCCATCAGATTTAGGATATAACAAACTCCTTCCCTTGGCCTTCTAAGTCCTGTAACCTGACCTCCATCTGCTCCTCTAGCTCCAACCTCCTCGCTCCCTATGCTGCAGCCATAATAGCCTTTTCCCCCAAATCATGCCAACTTTTAATTGTCTCATGAGACACTTGAACTTGCTGTTTCCTGTGACCTCAGGACCCAGGACACGTCTTTTCTCACAAATACAACACAGCACAGTTGAAATGGCCTTCCAACACCCTTAACAACTGTGAACATAGAAACATAACTTGAAAAGAGAAGATAATGTGGACAAGGCATTTTGAGCAGGAAATAGGAATATAATTGGAAGCAAGATTCTTCTGTTATAATGGCTGAATGGTTAAAGCAAGAACTTACACCTTCAAAAATTAACCTATTTGTTTTCCTGTTTATCTTTCTTCCATTTTCCTTCCCACTCCTCATACTCCCAGTAACTAAACCAGTATCAGGAATAGAGAGGACCACAATATCCACTAAATGAATGCAATGAATAAATGAACTTAAAGGGGGGGTGGACCACCTCCCCCCACACACTGACATGCTGGGGTCCGTCAGATTCTTACGGAATCTGCCCCCAGCTGAATGGCCCAGTTGGAATCAGGTGTGCCGCTCCTAACTCCTCCCTCCAAACTGGTTCATTAGCCTTTCACCTTTTTTTTCTTTTCATTTTCGAGAGACAACTCCCAGAGAGTGGTGTAGAAAGACTTAACGCTCGGGAACCGTTGGCAGCCATGTTCTCCACCTGTACCATCAAAGAATTTAGTTTGTAGAGAATGAAGCTAACAGAAAAGCCAGAAAGGAGAGACAGAGCGTTCTGGATCAGGTTTGAGTCCCAGTTGCCCTAGAGACCCTCCCAGTCCTTCATGATTTGGATGTTTAACTTATGTAACACAGTATCCTTTCAACAAATTCATCTTTTGCTTAAACTAGTTCACTAGAGAGTACTGACTAATGTAATCCTCCTTTATCCTACTGCACAGTAGAGTCATCTACAGATTTCTTAAAACTAATACCAGGGCCCCAGTCCAGAACAATGAAACCAGAATCCTGGTGGTCTGGGGCCCAGGCATTGGTAATCTCAGGAGTTGCCCAGGTTATTCTTCCAGATATTTCACTTTGAGGAATCAATCTATCAGGAATATTCATTATGACTGGGTGTGTAGAGATGTATTTTAATCCTCATAGACTGAATCTCTATATAAACTTTGAAATTTGTAATAACTATCAGACCACTAGTGCTCCTTCAACCCATTATAATAGCAGGAGTTCACGTCAGAATTCTTTAGAGTTGATGCCAGGTCCCACCCACAGACCTACAAGATCGGGTCCTCCCAAGATCAGAATTTAAGATTCCACGTGAAATTTTAATCTCTTAATCCTTCTCTCCAACAAACACACATTATATACATATGATGTCGTGACACTCTTAAGGATGTGATAATGTGATTCAGTTAGTTTTTTCCATGCAAGGATTTGTAAGGCAGCCAAAAATTGGTTTTGTACCTCTTAGCCCAGCACCCTCCTCAAGGTTGTAAAAAGGCTGAGGTCTCCTTTACAAAGGAGATTCCTTTGGAGAGTCACTCAAGTGTTGAGCAATGTCCACCTTGCCCCGCCACTGGGAGATGAGGGGGTTCCCCTCCCCCTTTAATTTAAGCTTAAGAGAGTCTCGACTGTGTCTCCTGAAGTCTCTGGAGTCCAAAAATCTATACCAAACACATATCAGGAAAAAACAAATGAGACTTGCCAACTAAATGCCTAATAGAGGGGTTGTCTACTTGGAAACAGCCTACACTCCCCAGATTTTTAAAGAAAAGGATGCATGAATGTTTCACATATAGAACTGGTCTGTGGCCACTTTAAACTGGACTTTGCCAGCTTATCTGGGAAAAGGACTTACCATTATCAGTGATTCTTAATCTTGAGCCTGCATGGGAATCACCTGAGGGCTCTTTAAACCACAGCTTGTGGAGCCCCACCCCTAGAGTTCGATTTAGTATGTCTGGGGTGCACCTGAGAATGTGCATTTCTAACCAGTCCCCAAGTGATACCAATGCTGCTGGTCCAGGACTACACTTTGAGAACCACTGGCCTTTATTAAGAGAAAGGCTGGCAGCCACCCTCAGATACAAGGCAGACTCTCCATCAAGATTTTGCCGGAAGAGAGGCTGGAGAACAGAAAAGAGAAGAAGGTGCAGAAATGAAATCTCAGTGCTCAAAACAGGTTGACTTCTTATTCACGTGGTGAAGTCACATCAGTGGGGGTGGGGATGGGGACTGGGAGAGGGTAGAGTTAATGAAAGGAGGGCCTAGTCTTCAGGCTTTCAAGGACCTGAAATGATTGAACTTTTGCCATCTTCAAGTGGCTTCCAAAGTTTTCCTGGGTGTGACCATCAAACCAGCAGATAAGAAGAGAAATTTTTATGGGGCAGGCCTGGATTTTTACACCACATTCCACTGCTAAGAACTGTCACATGGCCTCACAGAGATGCAAGAGGAATGGGGGGAACATAGTCCCTAGCAGGGCAGCATATCTCAGGCGAGCAATAATCTCTGGTGGACATCCAGCAGTCTCTGCCACCAAACCCCCTTCCCAGGGCAGGCTTCCAGCCTTAAGCAAGTCTGAGTTTAGGAAATGTATAGGTAATTACACAGACATTTTAATTATTAAAATGAATGTGACTAAAAGTGATCAAAGGACTTCTTAGTGACTGGAAAGAAGTTCTGGGACCCATCCAGGATAGGGACAAGAGGCTGAGACAGAGTGTTTGCAGGAGCAGCCAAGAGGAAAAAAAAAAACTGCTGTTTTATAACTCTCCAGGGTTCCTCTCTTTTAACAAGTTACACTATTCTTTTTTAGAGATTAACCAAATTTTTAAGTGAAATAAATCTAAGGATTTCATAATTTCATATTTATAAAGTTTGATATCCTTTATTATCTATCATTCTTAAAGCAAATGACAAATCTACTTTTCAGGGATGAAAACCTACTATTACTGAGGATATCTTCAAAGTTTACTGTAACTCCGAAAACAGGGATGTTCCACACACTAGCGGCAAACACTGCTTTTGAAGGTGATTGCTCAATGCAGGCACACTCATTTACCTAGGCTTGCCATAAAGTGAAATGCCATAAACTGCCTGTGACGTCTAACAACTGAGAAAGTTGGAGAGTCAAGCTGCTTGCAAGACTTCTAGTGCTATCTCTTTTGAGACTCTCTAAAAGTGAATTAACTAATATATATGCTATTTACTGAAACGAAAAAAAAAAAGAAAAAAAAGGAACATCCTTCACGGTCTTTCATTCATTTCGTCAATTAGGACACACAAAGCAGCATCTTTCTCTATAATCTGATCTCTCCTATGACCTGAATTTGCTCTTTGTTGTTCATCCTGTCCAGCACAATTGTTGCTATCATCAGCATCCATTGGTTCAGTTTTTACTCTCAGCCCTGTTTCCGAATGGGGCAAATCATCAGGCAAAGAAGCCAAGCAATTCTGAATCATCTCAATGACTCGTTCCAGATGCTTTTGAAATCTCTCAGCTGTCTCAAGGCGTTGACGTTTCTGCACCTCCATCATGACTCTCAAGGTCTCTCTTGCTTGGTGGGGTCGGTATTCATTTATGAGATGATGCACATGTACAAAAAGCAGCTTAAGATCTTCTAGCTTCTCTTCTCGTTTTATACTCCCAGGGCTCCTTATCAAGATATCTAAGAGGTCTAAGAAATTAATAAGGATAGACATATTGAGTTTTCTCAGTTCTTTCTTGTGATCAAACTGCATAGGATGAAGCCGTTCGATACCCTGACTTTCTAAAGGGCGGATGATAAGATCATCACACTGGAACTGGTTGCCGAACATCATATAACTGTCCTTTATTGGAGGTGGAGGCTTGGGAGCGAGGCCTTCCTGAATATTTTCATCTGTATACTCCTTGATGTACTGCATCGGAGGGGGTGGGAGGGCGCTTACTTGCTGTGGCTCACCCATTGTGGAAGATCAAGAACCTACAGAAATGGACCATCAGACAAAAAATAAGAAAAAAAAAAATCACACACACACACACACAGAAATAGACAAAAGGTTGAGAGTGGAGCTACAACACAAACCTGTCACATTCAGCGATTAATGACAGAACATTTTCCCTTTTCTCCCCTGGCAGTTTGGCGTCCAGGACAAAATGATCTCCCTAGTCTCTAAAACTAACACTTACAACAGGGAAAGGCTGCATCCTTTTCTAATTAGCAATATATACTCAATCATCGTATTTTTCCTGCTCTACTTAATACTTTCATTGGCACAAAAAAAGTACTGTAGTATGCAGTTGACCCCTGAGCAACACAGATTTGAACTTGCACGGGTCCACTTACATGTGGATTTTTTTCAATAGTAAATACTAGAGTACTACAAGATCCATGGTTGGTTGAATCCTCAGATGCAGAACCGCAAATATGAAGGAACTGCAGATACGAAAGGCCAACTCGAAGTTATACTCAGATTTTCAACTGCACAGAGGGTGGGCGCCCCTAACCTCCCAGTTGTTCAAGGATCAACTGTATTTTCATCTATAAATTAAATCATCTGGATTCCACACCCCTCACCAGTTATGCCTCCCTTCTCTACCCTCCCTACAGCCAAACTACACATGCTGTCTTCCCATCTCACGTTACAATCACTCGTTTTATATTATAGATTGATCTCCAAAAGCAAACACTTATAACTCTAAGGAACACTCTGACAAAATTAAAATTACTATATTCCAGACAAACTCACATCATCTGAGCTTCTGTGATCCAATTCCATTCCCTTTTTTCCTACAATATACTCTACAATTTTTTATAGACACATTAACTTTTCTACATCTACTACAGAAATTTCAAATTCAACTATACCTTCAATAGCCACAATAACCTCCATCTACTCCATCTGAAGCTTAGGTATATCATAAAATGAGAATATCCCGAGTGCTCACTTAGATGGATCTTACCAGATTTTCAAGATATAACATAACACCATCCAACATGAGAGATAGCAAGTAATATACTGGAGGCAATTTTATACTTGGAATTTGTGAGGTAATGAGGGCAGCTGGGGGGCAGCCCTGAGTTTCCACCAACCCACAGCAGTGAACTGGCTGCTGCTGAGAATCAATCTGTCAGTGGCCATGGGCATGATGAGTTACTCTAACTGTATCAACCCACACTTCACTGTTTCACTAGCCTTCTGCATATTCATTTTTGTCACTATCCGATCTGGCGTCAACCTCCTACCTCCACAAAAACTGCTCATCACGGGCACCAACAACCACCACATGACCAAATCCAATGGACATTTTTCTAAGCTGATCTTAATCTCTCAGCAGCGTTTTCTTCCTTTTCAACACACTCCCCTTCTCCCTCAGCTTCTGTGATGCTACATTTACGTCTTCCTCCTACCACACTGGCCGCTGCCTCTCAGTCTCCTTTACTGCCCCTCCTTCTCTAGCCAAATTTTAATGTTGGCATGCCTCAGAGACTCACAAACTCAAAAGCCAAAGGGAAAAGGCAGGCAACACAAAGTGTGAAGGAGAACTGAGCATCTCCAAGCCAGACCTCAAAGCCTCCAGCCACTAGCATTCATGTGCGAATGAAGATTCATTGTTCCTTGGTCTTGAGTTGTCAAGTAAGGGCAAAAAAATCCAGATTTTTATGTGAAATTTCTCAACTTTTAAAAATACTGGCAATTAATTCCAGAAATTATCAAATACTGTGAGGTCAAAAAGGATTTATCTCCAACAATCTTTGTGATCTGCTGGCCACTAGTTTCAGGCCTTTGTTTTATGTTCTCCCTGGGATGATCTCAGTCAATTCCATAGCTTTTAATACCATTTCTATCGGTGGTTCTCAACCAGGTGTCATTTTGCCAACCAGAAGATATATGCAAGGTCTGGAGACACCTTTAGTTGCCACAACCAGGGAGGGGGTGCTACTGGCTTCTAATGGGTAGAGGCTGGGGATGCTATAAACATACAATGCACAGCAACAAAGAATTATCCAGCCCAAAATGTCAATATATTGTGCCAAAGTGGAGAAACCCTGGTCTATATTTATGACTCTTGACTTTTTAATTTAAGTATACTTCATTTACAATATTGTGTTAGTTTCAGGTATACAGCAAAGTGATTCAGTTATTTTTTTCAGATTATATTCCATTATAGGTTATTACAAGATATTGAATATAATTCCCTGTGCTATACAGTAAATCCTTGTTGCTTATCTATTTTATGTATAGTAGTTTGTCCGTTAATCCCATACTCCTAATTTGCCCCTCTCTCTCTCCCTCTCCCCTTTGGCAACCATAAGTTTGTTTTCTGTCTGTGAGTCTGTTTTGTACATAGATTCATTTGTATTATTTTTAGATTCCATATATGTGATATTTGTCTTTCTTTTCTTGACTCTTGACTTTTTACCTCCAGTCCAGACTGCGTCTGGGCTGCTCCTGGATGTCTCACAGGGCATTCAATCTTTAAAAAAAAGTTCTTTTGAGTCCATCTACCATAAATACACACACCCTAAACCTGTTCCTCTCATAGCTTCTACTCTTTCCTGTTTCAGTAAAATGTCCCCATTATCCACCTAGTATTTCAAGCCAGAAACCTAAAGGTTATCTTAATCCTCCTTTTTTTTTAAATTAATTAATTAATTTATTTTTATGGCTGTGTTGGGTCTTCGTTTCTGTGCGAGGGCTTTCTCTAGTTGCGGCAAGCGGGGGCCACTCTTCATCGCGGTGCGCGGGCCTCTCACTATCGCGGCCTCTCTTGTTGCGGAGCACAGGCTCCAGACGCGCAGGCTCAGTAATTGTGGCTCACGGGCCTAGTTGCTCCGCGGCATGTGGGATCTTCCCAGACCAGGGCTCGAACCTGTGTCCCCTGCATTGGCAGGCAGACTCTCAACCACTGCGCCACCAGGGAAGCCCAATCCTCCTTTTTTACCAATCTCCTCTCCTCACCATCACTGCCAAATTTATCAAGTCCCAAAACTTCACTATATCGCTATCTCAAATTCATCAGTTCTGATCAAGACACCATTCCCTCTTACCTGGAATACAATGGCTTCCCAGGGATCTTTTTGATTTCACTACAGTTCTTCTATATAATAGCCAGCCTAATTCTCATACCACATTCCTTCCCCCTTATATCCTAGCATGTTGTCTTCTAGTATTTGTTGGTAGCTCCATTCATTTCAAGAAGGCTTCAAATCAATGGGAATTTGGAAGTAGGTACAAACATCTTTAATGTTTATTTACTCTTTCAAATATTTACTGTTTGTCTAATATATGACAATGATGATTATAATGACAGATAACACTTGAGCGCATAGTATGTGCCAGACACTGTGCTAAATACTTTTCTCATGGTTGCGAGAAATCTGAGAAAAGAAAGGTGCCCTTTCCATTTCAGAGATGAGATCACCGTGGCTCACAAAAGTTGATCCACTTGCGTAAAGTCACAGAGTAAAGGAAGGAGCCAGAGCCTAAAGATCTCAAACACTACATCACACTGTCTTTCAAGGATAAACATGGCCTCCATCCTTGCGTTGCTTACAATCTATAAAGGAAAACAGACAAATAGCTAACTACACGTTTTAAGGTTACTACAAAAGACCAACAGATCTTACTACCAAAGATAAATCTAAAAATTCCATATAGGAAAATATATCATAAGCAAAATTAAAAGACAATCCCATTTTTCTGGGAGAAGAATGTCTGCAAGCTAACAAGGACAAATATTAGAAATTTAATTTTGATTTTTTAAAAACATATTTTCTGATTCCATCCCCGCAAGAAAAGCACTATGACTTCAGCAGTTGCCTGTCTTATTCACAACTCTACCTCCAGCACCTTAAACAATGCCTAGAAGGTGCTAAATCCTCAATAAAGATCCACTGAGGTTTTTTTTAAACCTATATATTTTTTAAAAATAATAGAAAAATAGGCAAAAGATGATGAGAAAAATGCAAATGCTGAATAAAGGCAGGAAAATATTCAGACAGACACACTATTAAAAGCAAATTTTAAAAAGGATTCTTTTCATCTAACAGACTATCAAGATTTCACATACTCTGTCATCTGACAAATGTTAGAACACCTTCTACGTGGCAGGCCCTGGATTCCAGCACAGGTCACACTCTCCCTCCTCTCAGTTTCTTCAGAGTGGCCATCCCAATTTTAGAGGCAGGCTCTTAGCTCCTCTGGCCCTGCAGGGAAGCCTACTGCGGGGGAAAGCGTCCATTCCCCTCGGCTCTCACAGAAGCCACCATGACGGCCACCACATGACACTCTCAGGTGGCAGGCCAGCACCGCCAAGAGAATATGGGGAATCCTCAGACACAACTAATAGGAAAGGAGACGAATATATTTATTTGGAATTTGACGTGACAGTATCAAAAATTTTAATGCTGATATTCTTTGACCCAACAATTCTTTTTTTTTAATTTTTATTTTATACTGGAGTATAGTTGATTAACAAAGTTGTGTGACCCAACAATTCTATTTCTAGAAATTTATCCTACAAAAATATTGGTACAAGTACACAAAAGTGTGTTTAAGGATGTTTAACGCAGCACTGTTTGAAAAGAGCAGGAAAAGCTGGAAACAGCCCATAACTTCATCAATATGAGAGCTGGATAAAATGTCTCTATATACACACAACACAGCCATTAAGAAAAAACGGGTGAAAGCGCATGGGATGGAGGGTTATCAATACTGTGTACCATTTCATTTATTTACAACACACTTATGAGTTGCAAATAGTTATAATCAACTTTTTAAAACTTCCAAAAACATCAATTCGGACTTGTAGAAAAGCTGTATGAAGAGCATAGAGAATATCCCATATTCTTCACTCAGATTCTCCAAATGTTAACATTTTCCCTCATTTGCCTTATTGGTCTCTCATCTCTGTACCCGCAAATACTTCAGTGGGTATCCCCCAAATAAGAATGTTCTCTTATAACCACATAATTACCAAAATCAGAGAATTAGCAGTGATCTGGTACTTCAAAATAAATTTCAGACAGCCCAGGTTTCACCCCACTCAAGCTTTTTTAGATTGGAAGCCCAGTTTTGGGCCTCCCAGCACCATGTGTAATCCCCTACTTTAGCTGCCAATCCCCAAAGGGCAAGTAAGTGACAGGTACCATTGTTTCACATTCTCTCTAACTTAATCTTCAAACCAATTCTATGAGTTAAGTACTATTTTCAATTTCATTTTAGAGATGAGGATCCCAAGTCTGTCTCACCAACGGGAAGTGTCCGCAACCAGATCAAAAGTCTAGTAAATGGCACAGCAGGAATTCTTAACCTTGGTTCTTGTACACAGTACAAGTTCCCTTAAATCAGTAAACAATGAAGCATCTAACAGTACAAAAGGAAACTGACGTATCACAGAAATCCTGTTTATCTCCCTATCACTTCTCTAGACTAAACTTGTCAAAGGCGATGGAGGTTTTTAGTAATACAAGCGCCAGGCATCGTAGCTGGTTATCAGACTCAAGATCCACCTTCTAGTGTTTGTTCCGTTCTGCGGTATTTCACCAAAAAAAAGAAAGGTATTCTAGGGTCCCATCCCCAGACTTTTGACTCGTTTTGTCTACTGTGAATGGGGCCGCTGGAATGTTGTTTTTAAAACCTCTCCAGATGATCTAATGATTAGGCTTGGCATCTACCTCCTTCCCCGCCTCCCATTAATTCTTCTGATTTCAGGACTGCTCCCTGAGGAGGAAGAGCAAGGCTGGTTATCCCGTAAGGCTGGAGAGGCCAGGAGACTCGCCGAGCCCACCCACCTTAACAAACCAGCCGCGAGGGACTAGAACTGAGGTCTGCCAACCTCCGGCCGGGCTCGGCCTCCCCACTCGAAGGAAGCTCAGAGCCCGCCGCAAGGAAGGCACCTTCCGCCGAGCGGTTCACCCCGGGGCTCCGCGAGCGGCGGGGAGGCCGCGCTCCCCGAGGGACGCGGGAAAGGAAAGCGGGCGAGCGTACCCTGCACCACGCCTCCCCCCATTCCCAGCCCGCCCGGAGGAAGTCGCGGGGTCCGGAAGAAGAAATGCACACTGAACGGAGCACCAAACCGTCGCCGCCCACTCACCTCAGCCCCGGGTTTACACTGGTAGCTGCCTTCGCCACCACCGCCGAGACCCAACTTCCTACCTCCTCTTCCAGGAAGAAGCCTCTGACGCTGTCTCTTGATTGGCTGAAAGACCTGTCCTTTAACCGAGGCTCTAGTCCCGCCTCTGACCGCTGTCTTGCTATTGCGCCTGCGCACAGCCCCCCACCCCCACCGACCTCGCGCCGCCTGCCTCCTTCCGGCAGTTTGGCTGCGGCTGCGGGGGGGTTTGCAGTCGCCGAGGCTTTGTGTACTTTGTATCAATAAAAGCAGCAGCTGGTAGCTCGTTCCCTTCTGTTTCTTTTTTTTTTTTTCAACGCTTAAGATTGAGGCATCCGTACGTCTTACGTAAACGTTAGACAATACAGTAAGCAGATATTTTTAGAAATGATATCGACTGTAGCCCCACTGTCAAAAATAACATTTAAAAATATGAGGTTGGACTCTATATGCTGTTTAAGTATTTTGTAATCTGGAAATACTTGTGAACATGATTGAGAATCAATAATATATTCTTAATTTGCATTTTTTCACCATCTGTTCACTTTTATTTTCATTTACGAATTCAGATTCTATTTCCAGGCAACAAATTAACAAATGTTAAAAAAAAAAAAAAAGTACACAAGTCTTTTGGAGGTTATTTTCGTAAGAAATGTTACACATTTCTAAATTTGTGGGAATCTTCCAAGAGCATGTTGCGCTTACAAAAATAAGGTTGTTATTCTGATAAACATTCTCAACTTTAACTCTTTAAGATTATTTGATTTTATTTTTTTAAACTAATTACGGAGAGTTCCCAAACATACACAAAAGTAGAGAGAATAGTGTATTCATCACCCAACTTCAACAATTATCTACCAATAGACATTATTTCAATTCAGCAAGCATTTCTAAAAAGTAAGGACTCATTTTGTTTGTTCGTGGAACCAGAGAACCATTGTCTCATTTTAAAATAAATTCATAACTATTTAATATCATCAAAATCAAGTCAATATTTGTATACCAATTATCTGAGGATCCGATAACGTCCACCCCTTTGTAACTGGATGATGTATCATTTAATTATCTTTTAATCTATAGTTTCCTTCCTCCACCTCAATCCCCACTCCCCCACCCCCCATCAGTTTATTTGTTGAAGAACTCTGTTCACTCTTGAGCATACCCCAATCAGGCTTTTCTCTGTTCACTGAGACCAATGTGACGTACACTGTGACCTCCAATGGGCATTCTTAGTACTCATCTTATTCTACTCTCAGCAGCATTTGACACATTTGATCTTTTGAATTGCCCCAGGGCTCAGTTATCAGTTCTTAGTGGGATGTCATCCAGGTGATAATACCCAGATGATATCCAGGCCCTGGCAACACCCTCTCCTTTCACTCAGACCCTCTTATCCCACATCTTTATTCAATTGCAAATGCTCAAATCTAAAGGTTCACCTTTACTCCTCTTTCTCCCGTACTCCATTCAAAACTACCATACCGGCCTTTTGTATTACTTCTATTTGGAAATAAGTAAAAGTCCTAAATATAATTAATTTTCACCATCCCCACTGCCTCAGTCCTAGTGCATGCCACCATAATCTCCCCTGGACTTCTGAAATAGCCTAAATAGTTTCCTTGCTTCCACTTTTGTCCTTCCTTAGCCTATTTACCACACTGTCTTAAAATATAAGACAGATCTGAACAACCCAATCAAAAAATGGGTGGAAGACCTAAATAGACATTTCTCCAAAGAAGACATACAGATGGCCAAGAAGCACTTGAAAAGATTCTCAACATCACTAATTATTAGAGAAATGAAAATCAAAACTACAGTGCGGTATAACCTCACACTGGTCAGAATGGCCATCATCAAAAAAATCTACAAACAGTATATGCTGGAGAGGGTGTGGAGAAAAGGGAACCCTCTTACACTGTTGGTGGGAAGGCAAATTGATTAAGCCACTATGGAGAACACTATGGAGGTTCCTTAAAAAACTAAAAATTGAACTACCATATGACCCAGTAATCCCACTCCTGGGCATATACCCTGAGAAAACCATAATTCAAAAACACACATGCACCCCAATGTTCATTGCAGCACTATTTACAATAGCCAGGACATGGAAGCAACCTAAATGTCCACTGACAGATGAATAGATAAAGAAGATGTGGTACATATATAGAATGCAGTATTACTCAGGGTAATTTGTAGAGACGTGGATGGACCTAGAGACTGTCATACAGAGTGAAGTAACTCAGAAAGAGAAGAACAAATATCGTATAATAACGCATATATGTGGAATCTAGAAAAATGGTACAGATGAACCTATTCGCAAAGCAGAAGTAGAGACACAGACGTAGAGAACAAAAGTATGGACACCATGGAGGGAAAGGTGGGGTGGGATGAACTGGGAGATTGGGATCAACATATATACACTACTATGTGTAAAATAGATAACTAATGAGAACCTACTGTATAGCACAGGGAACTCTACTCAATGCTCTGTGGTGACCTAAATGGGAAGGAAATCCAAAAAAAAGTTGATACATGTATACATATAGCTGATTCACTTCGCTGTACAGCAGAAACTTACACAACACTGTAAAGCAACTATACCCCAATTAAAAAAAAAATCTAACCACTCTGTTCAAAGCTCTCCAAGGTTTTCCATCACATTTATAATAAAACCTAATGTCCTCACCATGGCCTATGTAAGGCACTACAAAATCTAGTCCTTGGCTACTTCTCCAATAATATTTCCTACCATTTTTTTCCATGCTCAGTCTTCTCTGGCTACAGGATTTATTTCTTTCCCTCGAAATTTTCAAGCCTACTTCTGCCTTAGACCCATTGCATTTGCCTGGAACTCTCTTTCCACAGATATTCACATGCCTCACCTCCTCACTTCATACAGGTCTCTGGTCAAATGTGACCTTGTCAGAGAGGTCTTCTGTGGTCACTCTATATAAAGTGGCATGCCCCAGTCATTCTCTTGGGGAATGTCCCCAATCCCCTTACTATGCATTATCCTTCCTTCATAGAACGTGTTATCATCTGATATCATATTATGTAGTTGATTTATTTTCATTGTCTTTCTTCCCCATTAAAATACAAGATTCATGAGCAGAGGGCCTTTGTTTCATTCACTGCTACATCCTCAGCACCTAGAACAGTACCTGAAATTGGCAAGTACTCCATGCACATGTATTGAATAAGTAACAAAATGAATACTGAATAATCAGCATTTTCAAATGAATTCACAGTGTGACACTGATGGATAAATCAGGGTATATTTAGCCAAAACCGTTGAGTGAAATTATCTTCCTCCCAACTTTGCTATTGTGAATACATTGGATGAGCATCCTGGTTCCTGGTGCACGTGTATATGTTTGTAATTTTCTCCTTGATATAAATTTCTAGAAATGGAATTTTGGACCCAAATTTTCAGTGTTTTAGTTAGGCAGGATCAAGGCTAGAATTTGGGACTCTTGACTCTCAGTCTAGTGTTCTTTACAATAAACTACAAATGAATAATGGTATGAAATTCACATCATGGGAGGGACTAGTGAAAATATGGTGTGTAATAAACATTTGTTTAGGTGGCTCTACTTCCAGACTCTGAATAGGAAGTTTATTCCTTAAAAACTTAAGACTTAAAGACTTAAAGACTCCACGCTTCCACGGCAGCGGGCACAGGTTCGACCCCTGGTTGAGGAACTAAGGTCCTACATCCCATCTGCTGCAAGGCATGGCCAAAAAAAAAAAAAAAAAAAAAATGTCTTCTCTAGTTTAACAAGGACTACGTCCATTCAACAAATCTTTATTGCATCTGCTGTGCCAAAGACTGCTCTAGATGGTAAAAATGACAGACAAAAGCCTTGCCTTCTAATGGAGAGACACAGACAACAACATGCAAGCAAATAAGAATTTCAAATAGTGATAAGGGCTGTGGGGAGAAAAATAATACAAAATAATGCAGTAGCTGGGTGGGTTGGCAGGTAGCTTATTTCTAGAAGGTGATCAAGGTAGCCTCTCCTAGGAGCTGTCTTTGGAGCTAAGACATGAATGATGAAAAGGAGTCAACTGTGCAAATATCTTGGAGACAGCTAGTGCAGAGTCTGAGGCTGCCATGATCCTCCTGAGTTAGAGAGACAGGAAGGGAGCCTGTGTGCTCCACAACTAACGAGCAAAGGGAGAGTGGGAGGATATGAGGGGGCAGTAACAGGCAGGAGTACATGACAACTAGCATCTTGCCTGTTTTAGGAGCTTGGCACATTATAGAGAACATCATTTTTATCACTTAATCCTAAGTGGCAAGCAGAAATAGTCACACTTTTTCTCCACCCTGTCGATTTTTTTAAGGTTGGGTTTACTGAGGTATAGTTTACATAGAGTAAAATTAACTTCAAGTGAACAGTTCAATGAGTTTTGATTAATATATACTGTCATCTAACCATCACCACCAGAATTAAGATATAGAGTATTTGCCTCACCCCAAGCAATTCCTTTTGTGCCCCCTTAGGATTCAATCCCTGCCCTCACCCCTACCCCTTGGTCACCACTGATCTGATTTCTGTTTACGTAGTTTTGCCTTTTCCAGAATGTCCTATAAATGGAATCAAGCAGTATGTAGACTTTTGTGTCTGGCTTCTTTCACTTAGCATAAAAGTTTTGAGGTCCATCAGCATTGTTGTATGTATTAATAGTTTGTTCCTTTTTACACGGAAGGAGTATTCCATTGTATGGATGCACCATAATTCATTTATTTATTCACCAGTTGATGGACATTTCGGCTATTTCCAGTCCTATAAACACTCACATACATGCCTTTTATGGACATAAGATTTTCATTTTTTTTTTTCGAGTTACTACAAAGGGATTGCAAGTCCTTATAATAGGTATATGTTTCACTACATAAGAAAGTGTCAAGCAGTTTTCTAAAGAGGCTATATCATTTTTCATTTCTACCAGCAAACTGTAAGAGTTGCAGTTGCTCTGTACCCTCCTCTGCAATTTTCCTTTTTGCGATTCTAATGGCTATGTAGTGGTTTTAATTTGCATTTCTCTAGTGTTGAGTATCTTTTTTGTACTTATTTGCCATACATATCTTTTCTTGGTGAACTCTCTGTTCAAACTTTTTGCCCATTTTTTAATTGGCTTGTTTGTTTTTTTTACTATTGAGTTGTAAGAGCACACACACACACACACACACACACACAGGACAAAAGTCCCTTATCAGATATGTGTTTTGTTATTTATATTTATTTTCTTGCAAGCTGTGGCTGATCTTTTCACTTTCTTAACAGTGTCTTTCAAAGAGCAGAGGTTTTTAGTTTTGATGAAGTCCTAGTTATAAATTGTTTTCTTTTATGGGTCATGCTTTTTGTGTCCTATCCAAGGTCACAAAGATTTTTTCCCCTGTGTTTTCTTCTAGAAGATTTTTTTTTTTTTTAATTTATTTATTTATTTATTTATTTATTTATGGCTGTGTTGGGTCTTCGTTTCTGTGCGAAGGCTTTCTCCAGTTGCAGCAAGCGGGGGCCACTCTTCATCACGGTGCGCGGGCCTCTCACCATCACGGCCTCTTTTGTTGCGGAGCACAGGCTCCAGACGCGCAGGCTCAGTAGTTGTGGCTCACGGGCCCAGTTGCTCCGCGGCATGTGGGATCTTCCCAGACCAGGGCTCGAACCCGTGTCCCCTGCTTTGGCAGGCAGACTCTCAACCACTGCGCCACCAGGGAAGCCCCATAGAAGATTTTTTTTAGCATGCAAAAGTCCAAATGTTCCAGCACATTTACCCTATTGATTTTATTGGTCTTACTATGTTTGTCATTGGTAGACAGCTTCATAAATAATAATCTCTGAACTCTTATTAGTAAATTACATCGTGTCTCTGCTTGTTAATAAGCCCAGACAGAAAAAAAATGGGAGCTAGCAAATTAAATTGTTCATCTCCAGCCTCTGCTTATTCCTGTCAAAAGACTTATCAGCTCATCTATATTGTTTGAACAATGCACTTTGAGTGAGAATCATCGCTAATGCACTGTTCTCTGCAGTCTGCTGTGTAGTTTTAATTCCTAATCACTGTTTTCACTGTTGCTGTTGTCTCATGGGTACTAATGACCTTATCACTAATAATAATCTCAACAACCCAGACCTGTGTGCAGCAGATGGGCCAGGAGGATGTCCGTAGTTTGCTTTGCCTGCTACACCTTTCTGTAGCAGCAGGCGGCAGCAGTAACCCTGGCATTGGGGAACTAACCCCAGTTTACACTTTGTTTTATAACAGAAAGATGCGTGCCCCACATATGAGGTCCCACTGAGAAACAATGTCAGTTATCTTTGCAGGCTGAAGAACTTTAAAAGGATGTAGAATCTGCAAAAAAAGGCAGGTAAGGCCTTTTAATTTATTTGTTGTACCTCCCGATGAAATAAAATGTATTTTTAAGGCAGGACAAAAAAAAATTAAACATAAAATTTTCTCTCTGTGTTTGTTTAGGGCTTCTCCCTCCCTAATGTGCAGTATGCATCTGCATTACACACTGACCAGAGCTCCTCAAAGATGCGGGTGCCTGCTCAGCCATAAACATCAATTTTTTTCTTTCTTCTGACGCTAGCAATGTAACTTCTTAAACGAATAGTGGTCTTTCCCAGCTCTGTTCTTTCCCAGGGGGTCATGGTGACTTGCTGTTCACTTTGTATGTGTTTACCTGAACCATGTATCCTTGATGAATTTTATGTAAAATATCAGTATGTCATTTTGATGTATGATCCTTTGTCTCAAAAATGTATATGGCTGCCTTCGACCTCTAACAGGTGGAACGGTTCTCAGAACTTTCTGAGAAACTGCTTCCCTGGGTTATAATCCTCAGTTTGACTCAAATAAAATTCCCTTTTTTTCTTCTTAACTTCATAGTTAATTGAATTTTCGTCAACACTATTACTGTCATTAAAGTCTACATTTACATTATATAGCTGTGCCACTATCATACGTGTTTGTGAATCATCACAAAATCTATCCATTTTATCGACTGCTTGATTTATTTTCTAAACACTCCCCAAAAGATCTGGGCTGTATCCAACCCTTTTAAAGTCCATCTCAAAAGTGACCTTCTTCAAAAGGTTTCTCCAAGTTCACCCAAATAAAAATTACCTCCATACCCACTCGTAGCCTCTTTTCTACACTTCCAGCACTTCTCTGCCTTAAGTTGTAATTATACACCTGCTTTATTTCTGTGGCTACAGGTAGCTTCCTAACTTATCTGTGCATCAGCTCTGACAATTCCTAGCATTGCCTCACACATAGCCAGTGCTGAATATATTTTTGCTGAAAGATGGGTATTGATGGGGAGTTCTCTGGTGGCCTAGTGGTTGGAATTCCAGGCTTTCACTGCCGTGGCCCGGGTTCAACTCCTTGGTCAGGGAACAGACATCCCCGCAAGCTGCGCAGTGTGGCAAAAAAAAAAAAAAAAAACATGTGGAAAGATGGGTATTGAACAAAATCAAAAGAAATGAGAAAAATTTCAAGTTTCCTGAATGGCAGTTGTGTACAAATATGAGCTGCTTGCTTTCAGAATCACTTCAGGGCTGGGACCAAGGTAAGGTGTGTGAGGCACTTGCCTCAGATGCAAAATTAAGGAGGGGGAGAAAACCTCAGTAAGCAAGATAAATAAATGCAATACTTAAAAAACAACAATTAAGGCAAAAAGCCCATGATGGACAAAATATTACAATTTTAAATAAAGACAGGATCAGCAGTTCACATACCACCATTTAAAAAGGAGAGGTCCTTCCATGGAACTCTGTCATTCAAAGATTGGAATTATTTTCCTGAAGACATGTGTGGCAATATACACTTAGACAGGTTTTTAGAGCTTAATGATGCATTCATTTTCTAATAAATGCGATGACTCATCATTTTTATTGCTCATTTACTAAATGCCAGCTACCGTCCTAGGGGCTGCAGATACAGTGGTCCAACCCATTGCAAGCCCACATGCTGCTTCTCTGCAGTTATCTGAGAAAGTCTTTACCCACTTGGTTCCACATGCTTCGGGTCCAAAATGAACTTTTCTTAGAACATGGGGCCTCCAAAGGACAGAAACAGATTTCATGTGTTCAAGTTCCTCTGGGCTTCTTTACCCCATGCAGACGCCAGTCTTTGTGACTTGCACAGAACTTGGCTATCTTCCTTCTGAATCTGCTTTTCTTTGTCTCCTTATTATCCTCCTCCAACTGACACCCGAGTCAGAGGAGGTGACACCAGCACATTACACTATCATGGTATCACAGATTGTGTTCTCCAATAAGCAGATTTTGAGATAGAGTTTTGGGAGGAGGGTTTTTATTAAGGAGTACCCCTAGGATCGCCTCTGCAAGGGAAGGGGCAGAAGCAGGAGTGCACAGAGGGAGAAGCTGAGCTCTTGAATTGGAGTGACCCTTCAGAGAGGCTCTGTGTTGGGCTACGATGGCCTGACCTTCACACTCTACATCAATCAGTTCTTGCCGTGCACCTCGGGTGAGGAACCCAGGCAATTTCCAAACTCACTGCCAGCTGAAGGCTTTCTGTGGGAAGCACCCCCAGCAGCTGGGGCCACAAGTCCTTCGTTGAAGAAATGTCCGCCCCACGTGGATATTTCAAATGGAACGGTGTCTTTCAAAACATACCCTCCAATCTCCTCATTACATAGATCCTGTGGCCAAAGATAGGAAGTAACATAAAGTCACATATTAACAACCCCCTAGCCAAATACTTCTTTTCACAGAAACCACAGTACCCTCCACAAAGTGCACATTTGATCAGGCCACTCCCTTATTTAAAACATATCGTGGCTTTGCATCACTCCAAGGTCAGAAATCAAAATCCTTTAAATGGACCTCAAAGCCTTGCATGGCCTGGCCCCTGCTGTGTTCCCCGCATCACATCACGCTTGCTCTGCCAGCCATGACATTGCCTTCAATATTTTGAGGCAACTTGCTTCTTCCCACCATAGCACATCTTTCTTCTGTCTGAAAGACTCCAGTCGATCACAACAATCCTGTGAATGACCTTATTTTGTTGTAGGGAAAAAACCCCTTTCTAGTATGTATGTGTGTTGCCAGACTTGAAGCTTGGGACATTGGTTAGTTTGTAATGAACCATCCATTGTCTAATTGCACTTGCAGCTGCAGAATTGCTACCATGGTGATGAATATTGCTGTCAAAAATATTGGCCTTTATCTGATAGGGTGTGCTGACTTGATACCCAAACTGATGTCTCTCTCCGGAGGAAGATGCCTGTCGCTTTGAAATACGTAGGTATCTGTGCATGCGTCTCTTGATGAACTGTCAAGATAGAAAAGGAAATCCAGAGAAAGTGCCAGGCAGGGCACGTTGCGGTGGGCAAGTCCCCACCTCCACTTTACTTCAGTGGGGGTAAATTGTGTAAACTGTGGGTCTGCTCAGCTAACGCCTCGCATAGTGGACTAACTAGGTTCACGTTAAAGAAGTCCTTTGGGGTGAGGGAGTGAGAATGCATAATACAGGATAAGAAAGACAAAAGGTAAAGCCAAGGGTACAGAGTCGTGAGATTAAGCTGTTTTAACTAGGCTGATTCAGCCTCTGGCATAGTGAAAATTTGGGGCTCTGAGTCAAAGGCTTTGGAAAGAGTTCCCCTTTATCTCTCTCCTCTACCCCATAACTCCTCACATTTCCAGAAGGCTTCCCCAAAATCCCTCTCAGGTCTTAGAGAACATGGCTCTTTCTCTCCTCTTACTGAGACCCACTGCTTCAAGAGTTAACTCCAAGGACACATTGATCTCCACAATCTATTGGTCTTTGTGTATCGGAAATCACAACATGGGATTTTCCAGCCACCCACCAGAGCAACTGAGAAGGGCTTCCTCTCATCCTCCCAAGCTACCACTCCTCCCAGAATCCGTATCTTATTTCTCACCTCCTCCACCTCTACCACTTACATTTGCTCTGCAGAGAAAGTCCCTAAGTTTTACTGGAAACCCAATTTCCGTCCTAGTAGACCCTGTTGTCACAGAAGAGAATGAGCAAAGAATTGCAAGGTTAGCAGATGACTCCCCGGCTCATACAAACACACATGGTTCTCAGAGTCATTCTTCTCAAATCCAACTGTTGTTAACTGTTATCAACGGTTACTCTAATCCAACTGTTATCATCTGTTGTTAACAATTTAATGATTTTCATGGACTCATGAAATTTGTTTACAACTTTTTTTAAATTGGAAAGACTTTTTTATAATGGACATTTAAAAATGCATAATCTCATTATGAAATGAGATTTCATAATCTCATTTATGATTTTTTAATTTTTAGAATCGCTTTCCACATGCATACATAATTTACATAGTTCATTAGTACAGAGCATTTTGGATTATTCTATTATTTCTTAACAATATATCTAAACCTTTCTTGTGTTCCTGGAGAGTGAGTATTTATGTCACTTAGTTTCTTTATCTTATATTTGTTGAAAGATATCTTTCAGACTTTGTCATCCATCTCTTGTGCATATATTGAACGGAAAACATAAGTGAAATAAATTGGTTAAGATATTTCTAAGGCAGTGACTGCCACTTGGCTGACAGCGATATAAAAATCGTCCTGATGTCAGAGATGTTAAAATAAAATGGAAACAATAATACATTCACATGGACACACCCCTTTGCGTAATAGAAAAATCCCCACTCTGTTGAAGCTTTTCCTCCCAGACCATCCCTCCCTTCTTTTTACCCTACAGAAATCCACTATTGTGAATTTTGTGTTTATCATGTCCTTGTTTTTTTCTACACTTTTAGCAAACATGTGCCCCTACACATACTGTTTGACCTTGTTTTTGAACTTTTCTACAAATGGAACTATATCATATGTATTTTTCTGACTTGCTTTTCTTATTCAACATTACGGGAGACTCCCCCATGCTAACCTGTACAGCTGCTATTCATCTTCACTGCTGTATCATATGCACTGTAGGCATATGCCACAATTGATCATTTCTCCTATTTGGTGAACATGTGGACTGTTTCCAGGGTTTGGCTATTACAGTTTTACTACAAACATTCTCCTAGTTGTCTCCTGGCAAGCGTTTGTGAGAGTTTATCCAGAGTGTATACCCAGGAGGAAGAAGAATTTTAAGATTAGAATCAGGTGGGCAAAACATTTCTGCCAAGTGCCAGAAAATAAATACTTTGCAGGCCATGTGGTTTCTGCTACAGCTACTCAAATCTGTCATTTTAATGTGAAAGCAGCCTTAGACAATATTTAAATAAATGACTGTAGCTATGCCCAATAAAATTTATTCATAAAACAAGGCAGTGGGCAAGATTTGACCCTCAGGCTGTCAGTCCTGATCAAGATGATAAACTTCGCTATTCTGATTGCCTACAAATGCTGAGGCACCCCTTCTTTTCTTCCCTGATTATCCCTAGAGGAGACATGAGTCCTGTCTTCACTTAGTCTATGGACTGGACTGAATGACCATGTTCAGGGACCTTCAGGGAGAAAAGGAAGGGCATGCGGACATGCTGGTGGTGATGCTTCCCAGCCCGTAGTCTGTGACTTGCAGCCACAGTCTTGGGGAAACCAAAGGCAGAAAGGGGTTGAGGCAAGGCAGGGCACTAATTCTGGCTCTGCTGGGTGTGGGTGGGAGGCAGGGGTCCTGCTTGACTGGAGGCTGGGGTCTCAGGCCAAAGCACAATTCACATCACAGAAGTCACTGTGAAGTCACTACCAGGCGAGGGGACATAGAAAACAGAAGATAACATTTCTTTTGGAGTTGTATGGTTTTCCTTTATTAAAGAAAGCAGGAATTGCCTCTCTAGGGATCCTTCCCTGAAGCTGGGTCTCCATGGAAAGTTTCCTGCCCTGGCTTCTATTTAAATGGATTTGGTTTCAATAATGATGGTCTCCATCGTCTCTGATGTCATAGTTCCACAGATCTCCAGATCCTGGCCAACCGGGGCTTTCTCCACCTTGGCCTCTATGTTGTGCTTCTCTACCATCTTAGCCACGACGTCTACCTCTCTGTCATGTGTGACCATTGTTTTTGAACCAGGAATGACTCTGAAGCTCCTGAAGAAAGAGCGGATCTTACTGGATTTCTTACTTAGAGTCCCTGAACTGGTGGCGGACCGGCTCTTCCCCAGTTTGCGAGCTGTCCTCCCCCCCTTGGCAGAAGAGCTGTGGCCGCCACTCCTGTGAGAGCTGTGTCCTCTGCCCCTGGTGCCACTGTGCCCTTTTTCTTTTTTGTCATCTTTTGAGTGTCCATGGCCGGATAAGGACCAGTGGGAGGATGATTTCCGGGTCTTGTCCCCTCCTGTCCTGTGGTGACTTTCACCTGTCCTGCGGTGATGGGAACTTTTCCTAGATGAAGACTTGTCCTTCTTTTCCCTTCTTTCCTTTTTTTCCTTCCAGGCTTCATCCCTGGGGCGGGAGACCTTCTGGCTTCCATCCCGTTCAGACATGTAGCCTTCGCTCTGCAAGGTGGAGACCAGGGGGGCTGCGACCTGCCCTTCAGCTCTTCCAGCAGCAGGCTTGCTGGTCGTTGCTGCACCTGCAAACTCTACGCTCACGCTGCTCTCTGGACTATCTGCCCCCGTCGAGGATGTTCTGGCAGCACCTGCCAAGACCAGGTTCGTGTCCTCCAAGGATATGGTGGCAGCACCTGAAATGGCCTTGCCGGATCTGCTTTCTCCTGGATCCTTGATGGTGGCTCCTGCCAGGGCCATGCGCACCTGGCTGGTGCCTGTGCTCTTGGTTGCCGCCAAGCTCGCAGCACCTGAAATGGCCTTGCCGGATCCGCTTTCTCCTGGATCCTTGATGGTGGCTCCTGCCAGGGCCATGCGCACCTGGCTGGTGCCTGTGCTCTTGGTTGCCGCCAAGCTCGCAGCACCTCCTGCAGGGCCTGCTCCCACCCCTGCGACTGCCACTCCTCCGCCAGGGCCTGATGCTGTCCCTGCTATGGCCAGGCCCGTGGTCATCCCTGCCGCCGATCCTCCGGCACTTTTCACGGCTGCAGTTGAGCCATGGGGGGCATGATGGATTTCCTCTCCCCCAACATAAGCCCAAGACGTGGCTCCAGACACGTCACGAAGCTTGTGAAGCCCAGCCTCATCCTGATCCCTTTCTCTGTGGAGCTCTGTGGTCTGCGCCAAGAGGAGGAGAAACAGGTAAGATAGAGATGACAGAAAGTGAGATCAGAACTGGCCGCTCCCCTCTCATCCTGGAGCTGAGCAACTCAAGGGCTTATACTTAGAATAACCTTTGAAATCCCCGAATCTAAGCTCCCAATGGATGCAAGATCCCATCTACTGCACCCCTGTCAAACGGCCACTCCATTTTGCTTGAACAATCCCAGGGCCAGGGAAAGCACTGATACAATTCTCCATGATATACACTTTAATTTTATACCCTTGTGCTTCTATCTCTGCAGGACAGATTCCTAGAAGTGGGGTTCCTGGGTCAAGGGATGCACACCTTCTACATTTTGGTGACTACACGGGTTGGGCTGATTTTAATCAGCGTGTCGGAGTCACGGGGAGACAGAATGAAGGAAGGACTTCCTAACTATGAATGATGTTCCACAACTGATGAGACTACCGGGGCTGGGGTAAGTGCTCAAGAAGAGACCGGACAATCAGGATGCTATAGAAGGGATTACAGCCCTGGGGATGAGACCAGTGCAGCTGATATGATACCTAAGGTCTCCCTGAAATTCGGCCTTGTGGGACAATGTGGAGAAGCACTCGGAACCTCTCCAGTGTGGTGAATCCCATAGTGATGGCTCATTCGTCCCTGACCCTTTTCAACTATGGAAGGTATTTCCCAGGTGGGTCTCAGAGAGCACCAAAGGCTATGAAGGACCAGCTTTGCCCTGCTCTCCCAAAGCACCCTGCCCCGTGTTCTTGAATCTCTGTAGGTGCTTACCACTAGGATTTTGGTATCCTCTATAGTCACTGCATCTCCAGTTTGGACCGTCGGGGTACTGCTGCAACTCTCTACCGGTGGTCTCAGGAGATAGACAAGCTTTTCCCAATAGAAAAAGAGGTCTTCTCGTGCATCGGAAGAGGGGCACAGCTGCAGATAAAAAGTACGGCCGGTGGCAAGCTTCAGGCGCAAATGCTGTTTCTCACGGTCGTGGATGGAGATCTTGACAAACTTCAAGGGAAGCAGCCCTGGTGAGCTCTAGGGTCTTCGCGGGCTTGTGACCTCTCCCCTTGGTGATCCGGGCGTATCTGACATGCTCTTCAACAGAATTTCGTTGGTCGGGCCAGCAGCATGACGTCGGTAGTGGGAGGAGGGGGCTGGTGGATGCGAGTGCCCACAGTCACCATCCGGACGCGGTTGTGTACGTCAATCACCTCTCCTTTCTTGCTGATCTGGATAAAGTCGCTCTCAAACATGGGTGCGTACCTGAAAATGTCATACTCTCCTCCCTTGTACAGTTGTCGTTGCAGGTCCCCCATGGAGGTACTGAACACGCCCACTGAACGGGAGCTGTTGGCCGTGTAATGAGGTAACAAACGCTCACTGCTCATGGCTCTCTTCGTTCAAGACAGCGCCACCAGCCACAAATCGAGTCTCGGAGAGAGAGGGAACGAAGGCAACTGGCCACCTCCCTGCAGGGCTCTGCCTAAGTCTCTTGGCCCGACCACATTTATCCTGCACAGTCCTTTGTGACCCATCACCATCACAGACCCCTTTGTTGAGCCTCCAAGCCCCCACCCCCTCGGGGGAGGCTCACCAGCCTCCCCCTAAACCAACCACCACGTCCACAGGGAACAGGCTGACCCTGCCAGGGTACAGGTGTGGGCAGGCTGGATAGTCTTTCTAAATCAAAATGTTGAGAAAACCATCCTGCTTTTGTAAATATCTGGGTGGTTTCCAGTCTTGTTGTTGTTACAAATCTCCCTGCAGGGATCATCTTCGTGCTTCTGCTGAATGATGTCCTGGGGATAAAATCCCGGAAGTGGACTGTGTACTTGCTAAGGGCAGGCATCCTATTGGGATCGTTGTTCTCTGTGCCCCCCAGCATATATACCACAGTGCTGGCAGGACTTAGAAAGAGCGCTACCTGTCAGAGTCCCATTGGTACTTGTCGTTTCCAGGGTATGGAGAATTTTCTCACCCATTTTCTCATTTCAAGGAGGCTGACTTTTATTTATATTTATATTTTATATATATATTTTTTACAGTTTTAGAAACTGTTTTTTTTAGAAACTGTTTTTATTATGAAATATAACCACATTCAAACCATAAAATATATAGCTTAATGAGTAACAAGAAAGTGAACACCCTTGTAGCTGCCACCCAGAGCAAGAAATAGAACCCTGCCAGCCTCTCTTCTGCATGCTCCCTCCCCACAAAGGTAACCCAACCTTGGCTTCTATTTTTTTTCTTTTCCTTCTTCTTTTTTATTGAAGTATAGTTGATTTACAATGTTGTGTTAATTTCTGTTGTGTTAATTTCTGCTGTTAATTTCTGATTCAGTTTTATGTATATATATATTCTTTTTCATATTCTTTTCCATTATGGTTTATCACAGGATATTGAATATAGTTCCCTGTGTTGTATGGTAGGACTTTGTGGTTTGTCCATCCTATATATAATAATTTGCATCTGCTAACCCCAAACTCCCAATCCATCCTTCCCCTACCACCCCCTTGGCAACCACAAGTCTGTTCTCTTATGTCTGTGAGTCTCTTTCTGTTTCGTAGATAAGTTCATTTGTGTCATATTTTAGATTCCACCAAATGTGATATCATACAGTATTGTCTTTCTCTTTCTGATGTACTTCACTTAGTATGATAATCTCTAGGGTCCATCCAGTTGCTGCAAATGGCATTATTCCATTCTTTTTATGGCTGAGTAGTATTCCATTTTATATATGTACCACATCTTCTATCTATATCCATTCATCTGTTGATGGACATTTAGGTTGTTTCCATGTCTTAGCTGTTGTGAATAGTGCTGCTATGACATAGGGGTGCATGTATCTTTTTGAATTATAGTTTTGTTCAGATGTATGACCAGGAGTGGGATTGCTGGATCATATGGTAATTCTATTTTGAGTTTTTTGAGGAACCTCCACACTGTTTTCCACAGTGGCTGTACCGATTTAATTTCCAACAGTGTAGGAGGGTTCCCTTTTCTCCATACCCTCTCCAGCATTTGTTATTTGTAAACTTTTTAATGATGGCCATTCTGACTGGTGTGAGGTGGTACCTCATTGTAGTTTTGATTTATATTTCTCTAATAATTAGCGATGTTGAGCATCTTTTCACGTGCCTATTGGCCATCTGTATGTCTTCTTTGGAGTAATGTCTATTTAGTTCTTATGTCCATCTTTTGATTGGGTTGTTTTCTATTGTTGAGTTGTATGAGCCATTTGTATATTTTGGAAATTAAGCTATTGTCAGTTGTATCATTTGCAAATATGTTCTCCTATTCCACAGGTTGTCTTTTTGTTTTGTTTATGGTTTTCTTTGCCATGCAAAAGCTTATAAGTTTGATCAGGTCCCATTCGTTTATTTTTGCTTTTATTTCTATTGCCTTGGGAGACTGACCTAAGAAAACATTGGTATCATTTATGTCAGAGAATGTTTTGCCTATGTTCTCTTCTAGGAGTTTTATGGTGTCATGTCTTATATTTAAGTCTTTCAGCCATTTTGTGTTCATTTTTGTGTATGGTGAGAGGGTGTGTTCTAACTTCACTGATTTACATGCGGCTGTCCAACTTTCCCAACACCACTTGCTGAAGAGACTGTCTTTTTCCCATTGTATATTCTTGTAAAGGAGGCTAGTTTTTAAAACCATAATTTTATGGTGAGGAACTGAGGCTCAGGATTATCTTGCTCAGGGGCAGAATGTAGAGCTGGATGGATTCTATCCCCAGTCTTGCACTTCAGGTCAGGCTTTTTCTCTGTCTCAAGCTGCATGGTTCACCATCGTACTCTCATTCTGCACCAAATATAGAATCATTCATGGTTAGCAATATACGTGGGGACCCCAGGAAATCACTAAAGTCTTGAATCACCATAGGATTTCCCATATTGGTCTGCCTGCTTCTTCACTCTTGATGTCTACCTGATAAACCATTGATGTTCTGTTTCTCTGAAAAGCTCTTCAGAGAAATTATGGCTAAGATGCCTTTCTGGAGTTTTTGTACTTTGCACAAGGTGATGAATCCAAATTCCCCCTCCCCCAGTTAGAAGACTACTTTTGAGGTAAAAATACATCCCCCAAACTCAACGATTACTATGTGAAGGTATTGAAATAAACTTTATCCCCCAAATGTTCTTTTTTATATCCCTAGTGCCTACTGCAGTACCTGGCAAATTGCAGCTTTTCAGTAAATATGAATTTGCTTATGCCCACTGAGATTCACTCTTCCATTTGTTTAGTCAACAAAATTTATTGAGCAGGCACTATTTTCAGGACCAGCTAGAAAACGGAAAATGCAGAGATAAAGGTCCCTACTTCTGAAGAGCTAAAATTTTTTTTCTGAAGATGTTAAATGATTTCTCCAAAAAAAGAACAAAGTGGCTTATATTCTATTGTAAGGAGATAATCACTAAAAGTTAACACTATTGGGTTTTAAAACAAGAAGTTCTTATAGTCTCAATCATCTCTTCTTCTCGTAAGTCCATTTCTGATGAATGATTAATGAGAGAAATCATAATTATATTATAAAGAACTTACTATAAGTCAGGCATAGTGCTAAACACTTCACATTCTTTTAAAAATGTAATTCCCAAACAGCGCTATAAAACGTAGGTACAACCATTATTCCTATTTTATAGGGGAGAAAATCAAGGCTCAGGGAAGTTAGGCAACTTTATCAAGGTCAAAAGGTACCAAAAGCATATAAAAGTCCCCAAATATGGCAATGGTTAAACTATACTACACTGGGTCACACAAGTAGAACACAAATATATAAGTACTATGCAGCATAAATTCATCATTTCTTTTAATTAATATTATTAGGTACCTACTTTGTGCCAGGCCCTGTTCTAGGTGCTAGGAATGCAGCAGTGGACAAAATAAATATCCTCACTTTCATGGAGCTTATATGTAGATAATAAATGAGTAAAATATATGGTATGTCCAATGCTGTGGAGAAAGATAAAGTAGGCAAATGGGATGGGAGTGTGTGCATGGGAGAAGGAGCTGTAGGTGGTGGTCAAGGAAGGCTCAGTGAGAAGCGACTTTTAAGCAAAAACGTCAAGGAGGTCAGGGAGGAAGCCATGCGGATGTCTGGCGAGTAGCCTCTTGTCAGAGGGAATAGCAAGGGCCAAGATCCTGAGGTGGGAGTGTGCCTGGTATGTTAGAGGAACACCAAGGGGGCCACAGTGACAAGAGTGGAGTGAGGGAGAGAGGTTGGAGATGAGGTCAAGAAGCAACTGTGGTGACGGTAGGGAAGCATATCATGTGTGAAGGACCTTGTAGGACATTGTGAGGTGTTTAGCTCTGCTCTAAATGGGAGATGATCTGACCTACATATATGGAGAATCATTCTGGCCACCATGTTGCAAAGAGATCACAGAGGTGTAATAGGGATGGAAACGGAGACTGGGGTAGCTCCTGCAAGAGATGAAGATGTGTGTGGAAGCAGTGGAAGTAGTGAAAAGTGATCAGTCACCAGACATGTTTTATGTATACTGATGTTGAACAATTTTCAATAAATATCAGTAAGTAAAAAAAGCAAGTTGCAAAGAGCATATATGGCATGCCATATATTTTTTAATAAAAAATTTAAAAATGTGTGTGTGTGTTTGTGTGTGTAAGTGAAAAGATGCATAGGAAACCAGTACCAGGAGCAAACTTACTGGCCAAAGGAAATGGTGGGATGGAGACTTAGCTTCCCAGGGCATTCTCTTTTATACATTTCAGATTTTATTCTATTGCATATACTACTTGCACAAAAGTAAATGATACTTTAAATTTTAGAATTTGAGAACCCAAATACAAAATATCGTTCAAAATTCATTTTCTGACTTTTCTTAAAGACCTTCTGAAAATCTATTCTCTCTTTCCAAAGTTTAAAAGTCTGATGCATCCCCTATCAAAAAAATGGAGATCAATAAGTCAAGACATATTTATTGATTGCCAGCTATGTGCCCACCGTTGAGCTAAGAGCATTCAGGTTGTCAAATATAAGTTCCAAAAACTTTAAAACATGACTCTCACACAAATATACAATGAAAACATGTCAGAGATTTCATTAACTCATCAATGAGGGAATCAGCATGATGGTAAAGCTGGTTCAAAGGAGAATTAGAGGTATAGGCATTGGCACTGGAGAAAGAATATTGGACTAACACTGCCAGGTTAGATACAAAACTGGTTAAATGTCTACAGGGCAATAAAATCATAAGCTTTGGGGCTATCTTTTTTACTAAACAGAAATCATTTGCATCTCTTCTGAATGAAAATCTATAAGTTATTAGAGAACTTCACAGAGTCTGAGACTTTAATCAATAACAGATAGTCTTCTTGGGGTGTTGAAAATGTTCCAAAGTTACATTGTGATAGTTTCACAACTGTGAATATATGAAAAAGCACTGAACTGTACACTTCAAATGGATGAATGTTTTGATATGTAAAATGTATCTCAATAAAGCTATTAAAAATAATCGACAGTAATACTTCAGTCTTGATTTATTAATCCAATTCCATTGTCTTACTTCCTTCTCTTAGATAATCACATAATCCTTGGGCAGGTATTTAAATAATGCTTTAATATGACATTGAAAGTACATGTTGGACTTCCCTGGTGGCACAATGGTTAAGAATCTACCTGCCAATGCAGGGGACACAGGTTTGAGCCCTGGTCCGGGAAGATCCCACATGCCACAGAGTAGCTAAGCCCGTGCGCCACAACTACTGAGCCTGTGCTCTAGGGCCTGCGAGCTGTAACTACTGAGCCTGCGTGCCACAACTACTGAAGCCCACGTGCCTAGACCCTATGCTCCGCAGCAAGAGAAGCCACCGCAATGAGAAGCCCGCGCACTGCTACGAAGAGTAGCCCCAGCTCGCCGCAACTAGAGAAAGCCCGCGCACAGCAACGAAGACTCAACACAGCCAAAAATAAATAAATAAATTTATAAAAAAAAAAAAAGAAAGAAAGTACATGTTACCTGCCTTGTAATTTTTTCTATTTACAAGTTTTTGGTAATTCTTCTTAACAAGGACTATAGTGAAGCCTGTATAAACCACCACCCTAATTTTGGAAAATTTACAATTCAGGAGAACACACTGAAGAGACAGAGAACAATACAGGAGGACAATTAAGTACATGATAGAGTAATAGTGAATGAGTTGAATGAATGGACCTGATAACACTTATCTCAATATTTAAAACCAACAATGTTTTGTGAGAAGAGAAACTGCCAGAACCATAATTCTAAGGAGAGTTTCCTGTACATTTTTAATTGGCCTAAGATTAAAGAGATGTGAAGCGTGAAAACACAAAATACTGTGTATGATGTACTGAGTATAGGTAGACATGCAAGATTGTAGATGGCTGAAGTCCACCTGTTTATCATGGGAAGAGGTTTCAAGTCAATAACTTTTGTTCCCCACCTATCACTTTGTAAAGCAAGGCAAGCAGACAGCTATATATAGCCTTTTCAAAGAGCATGCCACCCGAGAGGGCCTAGTGAGCTAGGCAGGATGTGAGGGTGGGGAGATTTCCATACTGTACACAGCATATATCTGCTGGGTAAATCCCCTGGCCTAAAATACAATCCACAGTCCTTATACGTCAACACTGTTAAACCGAGGTGGCGTGGGATGAGCTATAGTGAGCCTTGGGCACCTAGGACTTCAGGAAGCCAACCTGATTTCTGCCTTACCTTCTGGTTGTCAGAAAAAGACCACAGTCACCTAGACTCTTTCCCTAAGGGCCATTATGCAAATCAGTTTGCCTCTGCCTTAGGTTTCAAAAGAAGATGAGCTGGTATAGATGAAAGAAGCCAGACAGGAGATCTACAGAATTTTATTTCTCACATTATGGTCCAACAACTGTCACCTCTCTTTCCCCACCTACTTGCTTTCTGCTCTCTTCTTGTTTCTGTCCTCAGACATGTTTAGCCCACTCAGAGCCAAAAATTCTGCGCTCTTTTTCACGGTCTTATGACAATTTCCCTCTCTTGGCTTCCAATTTTGCTACGTTTATAAGCCATGAGACATCCCATCTCGGTCTAAATATTTATTTCTTTGATGTTATATTGAAGAAGCTTACAATTAAATACACATAAAATAATAAAATAGTTAACATTTAAGATAAAAATAAAGATTAGAAACTGTAGAGATGGGAGATGGTAAATGATCCAGGAGCTGGGATAAGATGATTATTGCAATTATATTGCAAAGAATAAATATTAAATTTAACTCTGAAAAAATATTGGAAGAAAGTAAAATAAATGTTAACATTGATTATCTCTGAGGGGTGAGACTAAAAGTGATTATTATTTTTGTCTATTTGATGGTTGGCTCTTTCCAGCAAGAATATATTTCACTTCTGTAACCAGAAATACATATATATGTATGTATGTGTGTGTATATATATATATATATGTATATATATATATATATATATATATATATTTCAAAAATTAGGTCTAAGCTCTAAGGTCTAACTGGCCACCTCAGTTATCACTATCTTCTACTAATCAAACCAATTATTTCTGACAAAGGACATACTTTTATTTTAAATTGGAAAGTAAAAAATTCCCCCACAATATGGTCTTCTTTAATTACATAAATTAAAAAGCAAAACATCTCTCTACCTTTCCAGTTCCTTGCTGGAAGTTTGATATAGAAACTTTCTGACATTGCCCTGCACATATACATACATATTAATACAAACACAAAATACTTTGATGTAAAAATGGGATTATGCCATACATATTTGTCTGCACCTTTTCTATCTTAACAATAGATCTTGTACTTTTTTAGAGTGATACATTATAGAAATTCTTCATTCATTTTCATTATCTCAGTATTCCACTGAATGGATGCAGCATAGATTAATCAGTTTCTCACTGATGCACATATAAGTTGTTTCCATTACAAACACTGCAATGAACATTTAGTACAAATCCCTCTATGTGCTCATTTTTTGTTTTCTCTAGGATTAATAGTTCTAGAAGGAATAAGGTTTATTTTTAAATTTTTTCAGAAGATAGAAGCTATATAATTACCAAAATATTCTGGGTATCACTCTTAAACAGATCCATATAAACCTGATCAAGTTTGGATGAGAACCACAAGGATAATGAAAGCCTTGGAAGCCATATCCTAAGGGTGCAGTTGAAGGACCTCTTCGTCCTGGACACAGGAGTGCTCTGGAGTTATGTAAGAAGCATGTCCACTTATCTAAATGGCTATTCCCTGGACCAGAGAAGAGGATTGGACTTGCAGGGCCTCAAATGCTAGAACAATGAAGATGGGCTTCAGGGCAGAGTAAAGGTGAGATGATTTATTGATGAGCTGACATCTATTCCACTTTCTCTAGTGGCAACACTCTTGGTGTTCCTTTAGAGGAAAACCTCTCTCTACTCTCAGCCCACGTGGCTGGATAGGGCCAACTGTATCCCATCCCCAAATCCAGGAAAGGGTGCAGACCTAGAAATAGACAACAGAATATTCTATCGCCTTGGCTGTAATGACTGAGCTACCTATTAGCAACTCACCCAAGCCAGGGCAATGATTCACAGTTCTGAGACTTTTGCTGCAACTATTAGGAAAAAGAATCCAGTTCCACTGGCAAAATGTCAGCCTTTTGCTGCCACAGAGGAAAGCCTTCCTAAGCGTGAAGCTGACACAAAACTAAGAAATGAAAATCAAAATTTCTGATGTCATTGATTAAGTAGCTGGATCCAGTAGTGCCAGGCTGAATTGGTTTTTTTCTTTGTTAGAGGATGTTAAACAAACTTTCCAACTCAGTTTCAGTTGAGGCCTCAAAGACCTAAAATAATACAATTAAAGGAATCAAGTGACTTTCTATCCTAAAGTAGAATACCTTGTTATCCGTGCTTGACACAATAGGAAGCAAAACAAGTTCTGCCAGTAATAGTCTTTGCCCACCTCCAGCTTTTAGAAAACAAAGCTTGAAAAACCAAGAGAGAGGTTTTTGGTGCACTGTGCATTCCTCTCACAACCCACTCAGGGGGAAAGGGGGCAGGTGTTTGCATCCACCAGAAGCCAAGTGACAGGAACTTTAAAGGACTAGCTTGACCTAAGTCTCATAGGGTTTATGAGGACTGTTGTCCTCATAAATCCCATTTGGAGAAAGGCAAAGGTTAAATCTTGTGGAAGAGCTCCTTGTTTGTTGTCAGAGGGAGAAGAGGTTGCACTTGGGGCAAATGGTACGTACATCCATCAATGGATACCTGAGTCTTCTCTAGAGCCATGGGAGGGAATAAGTGGCATGCAGCTCATTTTCAAGGGACATTTACCCAAGAAGATAACAAAGATGGGCAAAGGGATTCCAAGAGAGTTGCAGGGGAGGCACCCTGGAGGAGGACCAGCAGAAGCCCAAGAGCTGAAGGTTGGGCTCACTGGGAGTCAGACTGGCATCTCCAATATCAAGAGAACTGCTGTCAGAGCCCTCTGAAAATAATGGCAACAACACACATGACAAAACTTTCCCATGAAAGAAAAAGCAACAATTGTGTATCCACCACATTCAGAGGGCATCAACCCAAGATTACAACTGTGACCTCATTGAATTCAGTGCCTGTTTCCCTTCTTGCCCCAAGCCTGAGCCTGAAGGAGTGGTCAGAAGCAAGGCTAGTGTATGGGGAAGGAGGAGGAGTTAGGATCTAGTAGAAAAGGCAACATGCTTCAAAGCCTGTACCAGACCTCTGCTTAGGTTGAGGAAAAGCATTAATTGAATAATGTGTTGGAGTTTTTGTTATTAGACTGAATTGCACAGGCCCTTTTTCTTAACTTTTATTATGAAAAATTTCAAACATAATAGCATGTAAGGAGAGTAAAGAACCACCAACCCATCCATCACCCAGCTTACAATTGTCAACTCAGCCAAACATCTGTCATCTCTTGCCTACCTATTTCCCCCCTCCACTGTATTATAACAAAGCAAATCTCATATATTTTGTTATTTTATCAATAATTATTTCTGTATGTTTCTGTGCACAATAAAGACTCTTTTACAATAACAACAGTGCCATTACCATGCCTTAAAAATTAAAAATAATTTAGTCATCAAATACGCAGTGTTCTGATTTCCCAACTGTCTCATAATGTCTTTATATAATTGATTTGTTTGAATTTAAATCCAAACAAAATCAGCACATGCTTGATATGGCTCTTAAAGTCTCTTTTAATCTTATGGGTTCTCCCTCTGACTTACTTGTTACAGACATGGGGTAGTTGTCTTTAGCTATTTGGGTACAGACCCGAGGTGTCCATGGTGGATTGGTTCCAGGAACCCAAAAATACAAAATGCTCTAGTCCCTTATAGAAAATGGCATATAAAATCATAATAAGGCCACAGACACCCCAAAACACAAAACCAGACGTGGATGTGCCCACCAGAAAGACAAGATCCAGCCTCATCCACCAGAACACAGGCACTAGTCCCCTCCACCAGGAAGACTACACAACCCACTGAACCAACCTCAGCCACTGGGGACAGACACCAAAAACAAGGGGAACTACGAACCTGCAGCCTGCGAAAAGGAGACCCCAAACACAGTAAGTTAAGCAAAATGAGAAGACAGAAAAACACACAGCAGATGAAGGAGCAAGGTAAAAACCCACCAGACCTAATAAATGAAGAGGAAATAGGCAGTCTACCTGAAAAAGAATTCAGAATAATGATAGTAAAGATGATCCAAAATCTTGGAAATAGAATAGAAAATGGCATAGTATTTGTATATAACCTACACATATCCTCCTGTAAACTTTAAATCATCTCTAGATTTCTTATAATACCTAATACAATATAAAAGCTATATAAATAGTCGTAAATATACTGTAAATGCTATGTAAATAGTTTCTGGTGCACAGTAAATTCAAGTTTTGCTTTTTGGAACTTTCTGGAATTTTTTTTTTTTGACCCACAGTTGGTTGAATCCACAGATGCAGAACCCGCAGATACAGAGGGTCCACTGTATTCTGAACTTATCTCCATGCATCTCCATGCTGTCATTTGTCATGTTCCTTTATCTCTTGTATTTCCTGCAAACTTGAATTTAGATCTAGAGGTTGGATGAGATTGTTTGATTTTTTTCTTTTTTTTCTTTTGGCAAGGCTTCTGTGTACTTCCTATTGCATCACTTCAGGAAATACAGAATGTCTGATTGTCTCTCTTTTCCTGCTGTTAAGATTGATCAATGTGTTACAATGTTATCAGTCTAATAAATAAATTATAGATTTTCCTATTGGCTCTTCACATAATGATTTTAGCAGCCATTGATGAGCATTGTCTAGATCCATTATGCATTATTAGGATTGCAAAATGGTGATATTCTATCACTCCTTAATTTATTCATTGGAATTCTTCTATAAAGAAGGACTCTCCTTCATTAAATATTTGATTACTAAACTGAGATATGGCTCTTCAGGAAAAATAGGAAATATATTTTATTCTTTCCCTTTGTTTTGCAGTTTACAGAAAAATAAATTGGTTTTTCAGCATCCTCCAAAAGTGATCAATAGGGTTTTTTTTTGGTTTTCTCTGGTTTTTTTTTAGAATTTATTTTTCAATGTTTTATTGATTATTTTTGGCTGCACTGGGTCTTCATTGCTGCGCATGGGCTTTCTCTAGTTGCAGTGAGTGGGGCCTACTTTTCGTTGTGGTGCGCAGGCTTCTCATTGCGGTGGCTTCTCTTGTTGCGGAGCACAGGCTCTAGGTGCGCGGGCTCAGTAGTTGCGGCATGCGGGCCCTAGAGCACATGGGCTTCAGTAGTTGCGGCGTGTGGGCTCTAGGGTGCACGGGCTTCAATAGCTGTGGCACGCAGTCTCAGTAGCTGTGGCTCGCGGGCTTAGTTGCTCCGCGGCATGTGGGATCTTCCTGGACCAGGGATCGAATCTGTGTCCCCTGCATTGGCAGGCGGATTCTTAACGACTGTGCCACCAGGGAATTCCCAATAGGACTTTAAAACAAAACAAAGGGATTATTTTTACACATGTTTTCCTAAGAGTGATGGGGAAAATATTGGGTCTCTTAAGGTTATGTTTAGGTGAGGACAAAAACCAATCCCGGCGAGTGGGTTTGAAGGTGCTATGATGAGAGAGAATAAAATTACTTATAATTACACTCCATGGAGACTTGGCCAAGGAAAGGCTCCTATTACAACAGCTACTGATGACATTTTGCTTTCCCACATGAGAATACTTTGTGAAGTCTGTAAATCTTTCAACCTGAACAAACCAGGTATAAATCTACCCTTCTCAAAGGACTTTACAGTCTAGTTTGAAAATGCACTGTATTAGTTAAAATTAGGTTTACTGTTTGTGACAGAACCTCAAAATAACAGGGGCTTAGAAAATAAAATTTTATTTCTTTTTACATTAAAGAAAAAGTGCTCCCAGGCTGCAAGGAGGATCCAAGGTCATCAGGACCCCAGAATCTTTCTATTTTATGCTCCATTGACCTCCACATGCAATTTCTACTTCAAGGTATAAGATAGCTGCTCTAGCTCCAACCTTCACATTCACATTCTAGTTAGCAGGAAGGAGGAAAAAGAGAATGAAAAGGGTATGATGATTGCCATTAAGGACATTTCCTTGAAGTTGTGCTCATAACTTCTGCCCTGTTCAATTAGCTAGAATACAGTTAACATGACTGAAAAATGTAATCTTTATTCTGGCTGGCCAGATGCCGAGATAACCTTCAGGGAGTCAGTTACCTGGGAAGAAGGGGAGAATAGATACTTGGAGAAAATAGCAATCCCTGTCTCAAGTCCATATTCACGAGAGAAAAGAAATACTACCTCTTTTGGGCATGTATTTCCACACATATATCTTACAATCTCAGAATGGAGGTGGGGAAATCACTTAAAGTATTCCCTCCCCAACAATCTTGAGTGTCTTGATTATGCTGGGGCATCCAATATATGAGACAAAATTAAGCTGTAGTCTGGT
Source organism: Balaenoptera musculus (assembly GCF_009873245.2). Lineage (NCBI taxonomy): Eukaryota > Metazoa > Chordata > Mammalia > Artiodactyla > Balaenopteridae > Balaenoptera > Balaenoptera musculus. Next base: position 131,969,167 of record NC_045787.1, read on the forward strand.
AATTCACATGAAAAAAAATAAATTCTAGATCATTGCACTCCTATACAGCAATAATGATTGTTCTGTTTCATTATTTATCCCTGTCTGGCATATGCCATCTCTCCTTACACTGAGATTTCTTGGTTATTTACTTCATGCTAGAAGTAGGACTCATGATACTTTATACCTTAATTCTAAGGCCAGATACATGACTAGCATCCACCACTCACAGAGCTTATGGGATTGTCTTCAAAAGGACCCGCACAGAGACCAAGGATCAGCGAGGGTAAGTAGCTCACTCAAAGAAACAGCTTAGTAAGTGACAGAGCTGGGATTCCAACGTAATTTTGTCTGTCCTCAGAGCTCATGTATACTTTGTGTATTATGCCATTCTGAAGGATTTACTTATTTTCTGCTCTTCCACTACGTTTTGCGATGGAAAAGCAATCATTTCTCTGTAGCACAGACAAACTACTATGGGCTTTTACTTAAATTTAACAAAATAATACACTTTAATATATTTCTCTTAAGTGTTTTATGCCCATTGTCTCTTATAATTGCCCAACCCAGTTTGGTGATTACTTATTCAACACATTTTTCTAAACAGCCTTTTAATGTGCCAGGCACCGTGATGGTTGCTGAGTATGTAATGGTGAGCAAAACCACACATAGTCCTCCTTACCATTAGGGAGCTTCCAGACTAGTGGGAGAGACAAACATTAATCCAAAAATCACCGTCCAAAAAGTACAATGACAACTGTCATAAGGGGTATGTCATAAGGTGCCCTCTACATATATAATTGGCGGATTGGACTTAGTAAAGCCAGGAAGGCTTCCCTGAGGAAGTGACATGGCTGAGACTAGCAGTATAATTTAGAGTTAAAGCAGGCAAAGCAGGGGAGAGAAGATGTTTTCAGAAAGGGAGCAGATGTTCAAAGCAGCATGAGAAGCACACATGAGGGCTAAAGTGAAAATGTGTGAGCAGAGAGGTATGAGATGAGACTGGCAAGGAAGCCGGAGACTAGCCCCACATGTAGGGGCACCATTATTCCCCTTCACAGGTAAAAAAGCTGAGGCTCAGAGCTCTTGAGTAATTTGCCTATAGTCTCACAGTTAGTTAGCTGGTGGAGCCAGAAGCCAACCTGTGGTAGGTAAAGATGTCCTTGTCCTAATCCCTAGAACCTGTGCATGTGTTAGCTTACATGACAAAGGGGAATTAAGGTAGAATATGGAATTAAGGTTGCTAATAAACAGATCTTAAAATAGGGAGATTATTTTAGATTATCCAGGCAAGCCCAGTGTAATCTTAAGGAATCTTAAATATGGAAGAGGGAGGCAGAAGAAGAGGTTACAGTTGTATGAGATGAGAGAATTTGACCTGCTGTTGTAGGCTTTGAAGATGGAGGAAGAGGGCTGAGAGTCAAGGCATGCGGGTGGTCCTAGAAGCTGGAAAGGGCAAGGAAACAGATTCTACACTAGAGGTCCTCCAGAAAGGATCACAACCCTGCTGACATCTTGATTTTAGCCCAGTGAGACCCATTTTGCATTTCTGAACTACAGAACTGTAAGATAATAAATTCGTGAGGCACTAAACTTGTGATAATTTGTTACAGCAGCCAATAGAAAACTAACACACAAGCTATTGTCCATCAACCCCAAAGTCCACGTTCCTACCCCTTGTGCTGCATGCCTTAACTGTTACATGGGCTAAAGCAGGAACTATGAAGATTCAACTCTAATCCGTCATATCATTTTGAGTCTGAGGTTCGTCAGATATCATTTCTAAACCGTACAGCAAAGGGTATGTATAATTTTTACTTATGCTTCATAGTTTTCTGAATTTTGAAAGGATGTGGTTATGGGCTTTGACCTCAGAAGAGAAGCTCTGCAATGTTGACTGAATGTTGGTAGAGAGATAACATTGGAGGCAAGTTGCCTTTGAACAACTCTCTGAAGATCAACTGCCTCTCCAGCTCATTCCTTGCCCTGAAGCTGTTTCCTCTGGTTGTGCTGAGGGGTGATGCCCAAGGTGCATCACTTTTCAAGGACTGGATCATGAACAACTTCATCCTCCTGGAAGAACAGCTTATCAAGAAATCCCAACAAAAGAGAAGAACTTCTCCTTCGAACTTTAAAGTTCGATTCTTTGTTTTAACCAAAACCAGCCTGGCATACTTTGAGGACCGTCATGGGGTATGTGAGCACTTTGTTTTGTCCTTTCTAAAAGAGTATTTTATAGTTAGACTGAGCTGACTCATGAAGATATACATAGACTAAAATAAGAACACAGAAAACACAGATGTACTTGTTATAACAACCTAAAAAGTACAGTAAGAGTAATTGGAAGAGAGCATGGAGAAAAGTCAAGAGATGGGTTAACTGTATTAGGTGATTTCAGTTCTAAAAACTGTAAAAGAGTAAGTTTATTATTCATTAGCTTATCTTTCCCCTGCAAGGTTAAGTTTGACTTTAAATTATAATATTTATGTGAAATGGAATGGTTAAGTGATGGGTCCGTGTCAACATTTTTATGGATTCAGTTTTAATTGTCTCAATGGCCATCACTCACCTGACATGGGGGAATAAATGGTCCTTGGGCATTAATTGTCTAGAATTTGCAAAGCCCAGTGGTAAACCTCTTCATCCCTTGGAGAACTTCCCAGGAGACTATCACGCACAAAATGTTATGCGGTATAGACAGCAGTTCTTATCTAGAAGATTACAGCTGCTTAGCTAAGTCAGTATTTATATATCTAAAGATAGTCTTATATTCCATAACATCAATAATAACAAGTGCAACACGAATAATCATAACAATGTAGTTGGTACAAAAGGCACTGGAAGAGGGGGTCAGGAGACCAAACTCCACTTCTCTCTAGGTGAGTTAGCCTGGGCAAATGTCTCTACCTTCTGCATCAGGTTCTTTCTTTATAAAATGAAAGGACTGGAAATACCAACCTACAACATTCCTTTCTTCTTTCCTTGTTTCTAGAAGTAGCACTTGTATAGCCCTTCTCAGCAATTTTTTCAAAGCATGTTTGCCTCCTTACTATATCATTATATTATTTTTCCATCATCAAGGAGGTAGGGAAAATAACGTTGGTGCTTGATGGTCACTTAGAGACAAAGGCATGCTGATTCTTGGCTGGGATCTGACTTAGTAGGTGTAGGCATGAATTTGGGGTCTTTTGAGATCCAGGCTTTGAAGTGTTCAATGAGATGGAGACTTGAAAGAGGCCAGGCCGGGTGTGGAGCCTATGGATTCCTAGACTTCTAAGTTGCAGGTGAAATAATACTGCCTCTCTTTTAGAGGTGAAAAGACATGCTCATCTTAAGCAGATGCTTACTGATAATAATCAGCCAATCAATTGGGAATAATATGGAATTACTTATGCGCAAGGCCCCTGTGGTAGATATTTAATAAATATTTGTTGACTAAATTAATGGAGGGCCAATAGCCAAGTTTTCAACTTGGAGAATTCATCATTTAGAGCTGATTAATCACATGGCATCAGTCAATTTTTTTTCTATTGTGAATGGGACATTAGAAGTTCTGGTTTCATATTTGAAGAGTAGTCATTTATGTTTAAATATTTTTTTCAAAGCCCATTTTACAGTTTTCACTAATTTTTTTTTTCCTGACTCAACACTTGACATAGCATCATCTCATGTACTTAGTACTGATCATTTCTGAGCGTAACTGCTTTTTTGAACTGTTTGGTTGTGAATTCTGTACAATATTATTTGCAGATAGTCATACAATCAAATGGTCTTGATTCAGAATTTTGTTGGTTATAATCTGCATGTAGACAATGTTGTAAAATAACTCAGCTTCTTCATTCAAGCATTATGAAAATTCTAGGACAATTAATTCATTCTGGGGAGCCCTGAGCTATAGTTTCTAACATTTCCATGCGGGATACAGCAGATATATAATGTACAAACATCAGATTTCTTATTTTCTAACGTCTATGCTTTATATTCATAAATAACATTTAAAAAAGCATTTCTTTAAATATTACAGAAATTTATTGATTAGAAAAATTTCCAAGGTCACTGAGAAAGGCAAGATATGTCAGGTATTATTGTTTATGCTCTATGTACATTCCATTGCTTAGGGCCATCGATTTGCACACAAGAGTACATTGTTCATTGCCTATAAATAAGAATAACACTTGTGGGAAGAAAGCTTTTTTAAATTTATTTTTTAATTAAAGCCTCAGTCTTGCCATCTGTAAAAGGGGTGTGATAATAGTATTCACTTCATGGAAAAATGGTGAATATTTAGAGGGAATATATTTAGATAGACCTATTAGAAATTACCATTTGGTAGATCAAAAAAAATCAAATATTGGCAATTTCATATACGTAGTTCAACTTAATATATAAAGCACTTAACATAAGTCCTGTCACCTAGTAAGCACCTAGTAAAAATTAGCTATTATTTGTATCATCATTATATCTGTGAAGGAGCTGGCAGGGTGGCATAACATAATCATTTTCAAATGAAGGGAAACATTCAAAGATTCTTCAAAGTCTGGCTAACATCAGGGTCCTGGATTCCCTCTATTCTGTGACTAAATATAACGGTGTGGGTAGAGACATACATGCATCATGAGATGCGTGATGTTGGGCCAACATTTCCCCTCTCAGGGTCTCAGCTTCTTTTTCTCTTTTCTCATCTGTAAAATTATGTTCATTGCAGCTCTAAAATTCTGTGGATTTATGACATCATATAAAAATAATCCTTTACATATTCAGGAACAAATACTGTAGTTCTGCAAAATAAGTCTGTTTTTTTTTCTAATTTCAAATTTCCATGCCCATTATTGTCATTATAATACATACTGACTGAGCCTTTTATTTTAACATGGATTTAGATCTGATGTCAGATGCCTGTTCAAGGTACTGAGATGTGCAAGTGTTTTCCGTGGGGCCAGGAAGCTCCTTTGTCATGCTGGAGCAGTGGGCCAGAAAGAAGCATGGAGTCGTCAGGTGGTGACTGGCCACCAGGCGGGATTTCAGACACTCCCCTGTGCCTGCCAATTTCTCAGCAAAGTGATCCCTGTTGCCAGACATTCTTTAACAGAGGACAAGGAAAGATGAGGGCCCAGTGGTATGCTGGTAAATGTCTAACAATCATTGTAGTGGTAATGGCAGTAGAGAATATGGGAGAGCCTTTCTTTGTTTGTGGTGTTTGCCAATTTCTGTAGAGTAAATACTCCCATCATGACCAATGTCAAACTACCAATGTAAAGTCTACTGGCTCACAGAACTCCTGAAAATTTATCAATCAGCTCTTATGTGGGCCAACATAAGCAGGCTCCAGCCCACCACTGGCAGGGGCAGACTTAAATAAAAATAAACTCTGGAGAGGTAGTCACCTACTGAACAACGTGCTTAGTTGTACAGGACTGATATCAGATCCTTTTTGGGGGAAAAAGAGAGAAGGGGGGGGGGGGGGGCCTCAGGCACTTTGAGTAAGCATGAGATGGGAGGGGCAGTACAGATGGGAGACAAGTTGTCACAGAATGGTGAGGCCAGAAGAATGTATGCTACCGCTGGATTCAAATGCTGCTTCTATCACTTTCTAGATGTGGGATCTCAGGCAAGAAAATTTACCTCTTTAAGCCTCTGTTTCCTATTGTGTAAAGTAAGGACCCCAACACTACTCAATGCTGAGTATTTCATGAGAAAAGTATGCTATAAGCTTGGTACTAATAGGACCATCTTGATCTTCTGAAAGGCCCTCAGGAGAAATGGAAAGGTTTCCCTATTTTAATGACTCTTTGCACCTTAGGAAACAAGTTTTCCATGGTCACCATAGCATGGGAGCCATTACCACTTACACAGGACAGGAAAAACAGTGCGAGATCACCATTCTAGTCATTGTCTGGATTAGGGCCACCACTCCTCATGGACACTTCCCTTTAGCCAAGTCTGATCTAGCAGCAGAAAAATCTCTTATAATATGCATCCTTCCTAAATTAAAGATGGCAGGTGGGGAGAGGGTCCCCTTTCCTTGCTGTTGGCAACATTATGCATAGTGGTCAAAAAACAGCTTCTGGTGTCACGACAGATTTGGGTCAAAGAGCATCTCTACCTTAAGAGCTGTGTGGCTTTGCAAAGGTTGCTGAAGGCTGTGTGACCCTCTATAAAGCTACTTACGGGCTTCCCTGGTGGCGCAGTGGTTGAGAATCTGCCTGCCGATGCAGGGGACACGGGTTCGGGCCCTGGTCTGGGAAGATCCCACATGCCGCGGAGTGACTAGGCCCGTGAGCCACAATTGCTGAGCCTGCGCGTCTGGAGCCTGTGCTCCACAACGGGAGAGGCCGCGATAGTGGGAGGCCCGCGCACTGCGATGAGGAGTGGTCCCCACTTGCTGCAACTAGGGGAAGCCCTCGCACAGAAACGAAGACCCAACACAGCATAATAAATAAATAAATATTTTTTTAAAAAAAGGATTTAAATTTAAAAAAAAAAAAAAGCTACTTACATGTTTTAAAATGATCAAACATTCCTTCTTGATTTTTTTTAATGAAATGAATGTCACCATTATTCTAATAATTATAGTAACTAATATTTACTGAGTACTTACGATGTGTCAGTCACTGTGCTAAATGAATTATTTCATCTAATCCTTACACCTACCCTGTAAGTTAGGAACTATCATTACCCCAATTTACAGAGCATGTAACTGAGGCAAAGAGAATTTAAATAACTCCCTTATGTCTCCAGAGCCAACGCAGCCTCCCTGTTGAACAGTTCTTATTACTATTAACAGTTGCTGCTCATAGGCAATTGGCGATTCCACTGGGTTATTACAAAGTATGTAATGCCTTCTGGCTCTAGAGCCCTCCATGTAAAGGGCAGTCCTGAAAATCAGCAACCATGCCACATAGGTCTTCTGCAATGAAAGGTGTTATGAGTTCTATCATTTCCACATATACTCCAGGACAAATCTTTGTCTTCATTCACTTCTGGGAGCCTCCACCATGTGTCCAAATTTTGGCACTGAAAGTTCCTCTAGCATCTGTCCATTTCTCTCCATTTCCTAGAGTCACTTTCCTCGTGGAAGCTGCCAGCATCTCTCACCGGGGATTGCTACCACTTCCTAATGGTCTCCCTGCACCCACTCCACCGGCCCCCCACCACTCCATTCCCCACACAGTAGCCAGTGTGAGCTTTTCACATGGTGACTGTGATCATGTCCTGATGACCCTCATCAGAAGCTGGCATGTCCCTTCAGTGGTCCTCCCTTTACCCTGAGAGTGGATGCCAAAATCTATCTCACGGTCTCCTCCATTTCAGTTCATGCTCCTTCTCCTCCCATCTCACTGAGCTCCAAACACATAAGATTTTCTTCAACTTTAAGACCCCCCATTTTGAAGGTCACTTGCTTGGGGAAGCCTTCCTTCATTTCCCTAGCCTAGGTCATCTCCTCTTGTTACGCTCTGACACAGTGGCACATACCCTTCTTCAAAGTGCATGCCAAATTTGTAATTACCTAGTTATTAATGTGATTATTGTACTGATGTCATTCCCCTCCATTAGACTGTACGCTTTACAAGGGCTGGTGCCCAATTTGCTAAAGATGGCATCATCAGGGTCTACCATAGTGCCTGGTACATATTATTCACTCATTATTTGCAAAAGAAAGAAAAGAAGGAAAGGAGAAATGTATAGATACAGTTGGAGAGGTTAGAGTTACACAAGGGGACCCCTAACAGAACAAGGCTCAACACCAAAAGAGTTAAGAACAAAGCAAGTGATAAAGGACTTCAAACAGGAGATTCCTGGGTGCAGGAGTAAGTAATTAGGACTCCCTGGAGGCAGCAGATCATGGCCTAGCCATGAGAATTTAGGAGTTTGGAGTCTTAAGATTTGGGTCAGAGACACACAGAAACCAGCAGGTAGGCCAGTCCCCCCTCCCAACTCTTTTTAGAAGGACCAAGAAACTCTGTTCTCTTTTACCCTCCACCCTGTTTTACCCTTCCTTCCTTCCCTTTTACAGCTAAACCCTTGGTAGATAATATTCTCAGAGCTACCCGAGCATTTTTGCTTGAGACTTTCACCGCTCGTGATCTCTCTCCACTTCATTCCTACATGACTGAATTGCCTTCCAGCTCAGCTCCCACTGACACTCAAGGCTTCCTACAATCTACTATCCATGCAACACCTAGAATAGACTTTTTTTTTTTAATTTATTTTATTTTATTTATGGCTGTGTTGGGTTTTCGTTTCTGTGCGAGGGCTTTCTCTAGTTGCGGCAAGTGGGGGCCACTCTTCATCACAGTGCGCGGGTCTCTCACTATCGCGGCCTCTCTTGTTGCGGAGCACAGGCTCCAGACACACAGGCTCAGCAATTGTGGCTCACGGGCCTAGTCGCTCCACGACATGTGGGATCTTCCCAGACCAGGGCTCGAACCTGTGTCCTCTGCATTAGCAGGCAGATTCTCAACAACTGCGCCACCAGGGAAGCCCTAGAATAGACTTTTAAAATGAGAAATCAGATATTATGCCCTACTTTAAAGCCCTCCGTGACTGTTTAGAGTATTTAAGTTAATCCTCAACTATGGCCTACAAGACCCTTCATCCATGGTCCCTACCTGCCTTTCAGTTTCATTTATTCCGATCCCTTCATCCATCATATCTGACTTCTTTCTGAACCTTGAACACTCCAAGCCATGCCCCCTGCTAGGGCCTCTGTACAGGAGCAGGACTAGGGTGAGATACACTTAAGGGGGCGCTCACTTTTAGGTCCTGCAGGGGCAGGGTCTTTGTATTAGCTGGTCCCACTGTCTGGAACAACCCAGATTTTTGTAGGGTTGGTTCTTTATTGTTTCCCATCTCTTCAAGTATTTTCCCAGAATCCTGTTTCTTTTTCTTTTCTTTTAAAGTCCATAGACACTTCAGTAATCAGTATCTGCACTTAATTATTGGGTTTATTGATGTGCTTCCCTGTTCATTTTCTGTCTCTACATCCACTGGAAGGTCACTTCCATGAGCGACTGACTGCCTTGCTCATCCCTGTAACCTCTAGTACAGTGCTGGGCATGTAGTAGGTGGTCAGTAAATATCCAGTGAATGAATGAAGGTCACATAACTCAAATTGAATTCAGAAGAGTATCTGGGAGCTAAAAATGTGGGCCTTGCCTAACCAGGCAAAGAAAAGTAAGAATCCAAAGCAAAGTACTTTGCACTTCAGGCCACTCAAAGCCAAGAGTGTGCGGTTTTGATGTCTGCATTAATGGCATTTCTTTGTGAATTGATTTTTGCTTGTCTGATGTGATGTTGATGTTTTATGGAGATAGCCATTGGATAGAGAATTCTTGTTTTAGAGGCAAATACTCCCAAGTTAAAATTAGATTCAGTTCCTACTGCTCAGGGTCTGGTACATCCATTAATCAGTTTCTGCAGTAAAAATAGGCCACAGGGTAAGACCATAAATGTGAGGGCTTAGTTCCTGACTCAGTCTGGAATAAAGGTTTCACTGGAAAGCACAAGAGCTCAGTTTCTTAAACCATGAGGTTCATGTAATATATGATATCTTTATCTCAAACTCAGAAACGGACCCTATGGAAAATGAGTTTAAAGCTCTTCTCACATTTTCAAAGCCCAAATAGTAGTCCTCATCCCCCCATTTCCTTAACTAACTAGTAGTAAATTCTTCCACTCATCAATGAGTTTTTAGGCCTACAGAAAATAGTATATCTTCCAGGACCTAACTTTCATTGAGAGGTTCGTCTGGGTTTGCCTTCACCAGACCCAGGAGCCTCACTTAAAGTGATCCAGAGGAGGGAATGGAAGCTCTGACATGGTTTCCCATGCACAGAAAATTCAGTTCCTTGAAATTCAGTGAAAGTTGTCAGTATTTTAATGGAATAAGAACCTGATCCAAACTCTTATGTTGCCATATAATTCCCACCAACCTAGAGTTATTTATAAGTAGACTTCTCATTATATTTTCCTTTTTTTTTTTTTAATAAATTTATTTATTTATTTATTTTTGGCTGTGTTGGGTCTTCGTTTCTGTGCGAGGGCTCTCTCCAGTTATGGCAAGTGGGGACCACTCTTCATCGCAGTGCGCGGGCCTCTCACTATCGCGGCCTCTCTTGTTGCGGAGCACAGACTCCAGACGCGCAGGCTCAGTAATTGTGGCCCACGGGCCCAGTCGCTCCGTGGCATGTGGGATCCTCCCAGACCAGGGCTCGAACCCGTGTCCCCTGCATTGGCAGGCAGACTCTCAACCACTGCGCCACCAGGGAAGCCCAATATTTTCCTTTTTTTGATATTCAAAAGTCACAGAATTATATCTGCATATTATAAAAAATTCAAATACAGGACTTTTCTCTCTAAAATGACATATATTTGTGCCAAAGCTTTATTACTATTATTATTATTATTATTATTATTATTAATATTATTATTAACCTTGATTACTATTATTATTATTATTACTAATATTATTATTATCAAGGAACTGTTCTATTCTGATATATATAGATTTACTCATTTGTTCAGCAAAATTTCCTGAGCACCTACTATGTGCAGGGTGCCATGTTAGAGACTAGGAATACAGTGGTAAGTAATAGAGACAAGCTGTCTGACCTCATGCTTACATACTAGTGGGGGAAACAGACAACAAGCAAGTATATAAATATATAGAGCAGATACAGACTGCGGTAGGTTCTATGGAAAAACTAAGCAGTTGCTGGGGCTGAGTGGGAAGAGTGGTCAGAGAAGAAATTTCCATCCAGGGTAAATCTTGAAGGATGAGAAAGAGCCAGTCAAGTTAAGAAATGGAGGAGAGCATTCCAGGCAAAAGGAACTGCCAATACGAAGCCTCAAGGTAGAAAAAGCCTTGGCCTGTGTTAGGGACAGACAATTGAACACACAGAGTTCAAGAGCCCCTTTCTTATATCTTACAGCATCCCTCTTCCAGGGATACTTGGTCTAGACTCATCCTACTCCACGTTTTGGTGGAAAAGCACCTGGTGTACCAACACTGAGGACCTCAGACTCACACTGAGCTTGGGTGGCCTTTAACAGCAAAGACTGAAAACAAGTTAGAATCCAGTTAAATCCACAATTAATCTCCAGAGACAGAGCAGCAAACCTTCACACTTCCATATTGTTAAAAAAATTAATGAAACAATTACACCCAATTGTTCTCCAAAACCCTCTTGTCTAAAAACATCAATTTACTGCCTCTGTGAGAATGATCTTTACTCTCACGCAGACATAAATTTTGTGTAGTTATAATCATAATGCATGACAATTTTATATTCTTCCATTTATTCTTTTTCCATTATTCTTTTGTAGATACATTTCCATTCATGGACTCCAAAGTAATCATTTTCTCAAATACATGATTTTTTAAATAATCGAGTGGTTCATGTTAGAGATGTACTTATCTATTTTCTGTACTGAACACATTGACGAACTTACCTATCATCTATTGTTTGACATTCAGGTTGTTTTCAGGTGTAGTGAAAATGCTGAAAAATAATAGTATACCTAATATAGAATTTTCTACTTTTTAAAATCGGCTCTTTAGGATAGGTTATGTGGGATAACTCTGTCACGGGATAGCATTTTCTGATCTCTACCGTTTGTTGCTACATAATCTTCCAAAGAGATTGAAGCAATGCATGGGGCTACCAATAGTTACCAGAATCATTGGAGAAGGTTGTTTCTAAGAAGAAACCAATAAGAAAACAAAAGAATCCCATTGTTGTGGTGATCTTCAAATATCTAATACTATTTTTACAGGTTTTAAATGTTATAGTGAGAGAAAGGGCAAAAATATAATATTTTATACATGGGCAAGATAATTTGATTTAAAATCAGTCTTATGTATATGTAGATGAACCCACTCTACATAGTAGGATTTAAGGGGTGCCAAAAAGCCTCCTGCTCTGCAAAATATTCATCTCCCTAGATGATCATCTTAGGGGGTCTCAAAGGTTCACGTGAATAAGGTCTTTGGGTTAGATCATCAAGCCTCTTTATCAAGAAGCAAATGAAATACAGAAAGGTATAACATAAGCCATTTTTGACTGCTCTGTAGAGTTTAGCTCTAAATTTAGATAGAGCCTCAGGGACTGAAAGTCTCAAGCAGACTGTAATTCTGTAATTCTAGAAAAGTGAGATAAGGTGAGAAAGCAACAACACAGCAGCTTAACAGAATGGGGACCTGGTACTGAATAATCTGGGTGACCTTGGTCAAGTCCTTCTTCTATCTGGGATTTGGTTATCTTGTCCACAGTGTCAAGGGATTGGACTAGATCAAAGTTTTCCAACTTTTTAAAGACTGGAGCCCCCTTTTAGTACAAAATTACACGTGTTACTCCCATTCCCATATGTGAAGCAGAAGAGGAAGTGTTCTAGTTGAAGCGAGAACAAGGAGGCTACCCAGAACCCCACCCTCTTGGCCTTACCCTTGACCTGCAATAATCACCAAGGTGCTTCCAATTCTATGACCTCAGTCTCCCCAGGCTGTAAATTGAATAGTAGAAATGAAAAGATAACAGCTAGTTTAGAAAGTCATTTCACCTTGAAGCCTCATCTCTAACATAAAAAGTTGGATTGAATGATCTCTAAAGACCCCACCAGCTCAAAAGAAGTGGAAACTATGTGATTGTATCTCACTACCAATGATATCAGGAATTCACAAATAGACATGGAGATTAGTTAAATATGGAAATCTTTCCAGGAAGTAATACAGCTAAGAGAAGGTTAATAACTGTATGGCTGATAAAAAACCATGTTATCAAAATCCAGGCATGAACCCAAGAATGCACCCTAAAAAAGAAGGCAGTCATTTCAAATGTAACCAACATAAAATTTAGAATAATATGAGCCATTACCTAATGAGTCCTTGCTGTGTTTCAGGGCACCAGATTAACAGCTTTACATGTATCATATCAAAAGTATTCACAATAACCACATGCAGTAGGTCCTAATGTTATCCCCATTGTATTGATTAGAAAAACAGAGGCTTGGAAAGGCTAAGTATCTTTTCTTAGGTCAGACATCTGGGACAAATATTAAAGTTGGATTAAGTGTTCTACAATGGATATTTTCAGATCTAGGCTTGTTTGGGTCTGAGAAGTCTTGTAATAGAAGCCATGGTGACTGAGAAGGGAGAGTTGGGGCAAGGACTCATTGGTGAGTTTCCAACACTGTCTTATGAAGTCCTGAGTGGGGACCAGTAGGAATGCTCCTGTTAGCTCAGCGGGCCTCCCTGAATGACAACACAACAACAGCATCAACAACAGCAGCTTGCAACAACAACCACAAGGAGAGGACTGAACACGTTCCTATTTTTTTTTTCTCGTTTATCCTCACGATTCTTTGAAGAAGATAAAAGTCAAATTCTGTTTTAGAGAGGAAGCAATCGAGACACAGGGAAGTTAAGCAATTTGCCCAAGGTCACAACAGCAGCTTTAAGTACAAAAGCAACAACTTACCTTAGGATTAGGCATTCCTTGTAGTTTGATCCCACACTGCTTCCTTGCCTGAAAGTAACCAACATAATCAACTTATCAGCTCTTCCAATGATTCTTTATGCATGTATATATAAATACAAATAAACTTTCTTCTTTCCCTCCTTTTTATACAATGGTAGCATATGCTACATACACTTCCTAACTTTTCTTTTGGTTGATTAGCATTACTTCTTGAAGATCAATCCATACTGATATGCAAGAGGCTTATTTATTCTTTTTTTGGGGGGGGGGGTTGCATAATATTTTGTTGTATGGATAAAAAAACTATCTTGATGGACACTTAGTCTGTTTCCAATTTTTTTTGTCATTACAAACAATGAGGAACGAATAACCTCATAGGTATCTCACTTTCTATATGTATGAATATGTCTTAACCAGGGGCAATTTTGCCCACCATTGGCAATGTCTGGAAATTTTTAGTTGTCATAACTGGGGAAGGGGGTGCTATTGGCTTTGGTGGGTAGAGCCAGGGATGTTAAGTATCCTACAATGCACAGGACAAACTCACAACAAAGAATTATTCAGCCCAAAATGTTAATAGTGCCAAGGCTGGGAAGCTGTGGTCTATAGAAAACATTTCTAGAAGTGGGATTGCTGTGTCAAAGGATATTTGCATCTGTTATTTTGCTGAACATGACCTAATTATTCTCCACGGAAGTTGTACCAATCAACATTCTCCAGGGCCACGTGTAAAATTCTTGTTTTCTCAAAACCTCACCAATAGTATTATCATATGTTTTGATCTTTGCAAGTCTGATAGACTTAAAAAATGGTATATCAGTAAAATTTATTTACACGTCTATTATTGTAGTCAGTGAGCATCTTTTCATATGTTTAAGAGCAGTTTAGATCCCTTTTGCCCATCTTTCTATAATGTTGTTAGTATCTACCTTAATAATTTGTAGGAGCTCTTTATCTATTAGCTAAAACCTTTGGGCAGGCTAGTTTTAACTTACCTCTACGTTGTCAAGAAATTGTTATCCACTCACCAATCATTCTAGATGTCTTTTTCAAATCATTTCTATTAAGAGTTTTGTCATGGAGTCCACAAATATTACTTTTTGCTGCACACTTGGTCCTACCTGCTGTTCCCTCAATCAACCAAGTAACAAATAATCAATTGAACATCATCTCTGTGCAAGGAGTTATTTCCTGAAATCGAATGAAGTTGTTATCCATTTATATACTTTGGCTACTGAATCGCCAGTGCTCGAAAGGTAGATTCAAAAATACATTCTTTCAAACTCATTCGAAATCTAATATGCCCTATATTGGAAAGAAGGAGGGCTTTGAAAGAGCATTCAAAGACCAGAGATGCTGAGAGAGAAAATGTGCAGGACACCTTCAGGGTCTACTCTGTACCACTTAGGTCTTGCTCTTAATTTCCACATTAAGTCCTTTTCCCTCTATCCACTTTCGTAAGCAAATTTAAACGAACGATGCTTTTTTAAGGCTAAGATCACTAAGATCATTGCTAAGAAGAATGAGGCTGGAATTATTCCTGAATTGTTCCTTCACCTCTAAGACAAATACACCACATAAAAGCACACAGAGCTGTTTATTAATCTATAAAGAAAATGACTAGTGCTCAAGGAGAGCATGAGAGGAAATGTCGTGAACTTGAACCTCCATGGATACAGAAGAGCAGGTGGCAGGTGCCGCCTTGCTGCCACTGACTGCTAAAGGGGTCATGAGGTTATAAAGGCAAAGAGCTGCGTCATTTCACACACCCAGCATTTGATGTGTACCACTTGGCCTTCTCCCATAGTCATCTGCCAAACCCGTATGACAGTGTGGTGTTTTTAAAATTTGTGACTGCTTTAAAACAGTATTTTTATTTTTCTGCTTAGTAAATTTACATGCTCATGGCAAAAACTTCAAATATTATAGTAATATATAACTTACCCTGCAAAAGTCTTCCATAGTGTCATCCACAAGGGAGAACCAGTGTAGCAGTGTTACTTCTTGTATTATTTCTTTGATTATTGAACATATTAATATATATTTTATTATCTCTTTTCCCAAAAATGAGATGATGCTCCAGCTATTGTTCTAAACCTACTTTTTACACTTTATATATATATACATATATATTTCCCCTCCGTATAGACCAGCTTTACTCTTTGTTGATGGCTACAGAGTGGTCACAAGATAGATGAACCATAACTAATCTGACCGTTTGTCTATTGGTGGATATTTAGGCCTCTCTAGACTTTTCAGTGTAATAAATAATGCCACAAGGATTTTCCTACGTCTTTATATTTTGAACAAATGTTTCCATAGGATAAATCCTATAAGGGAAACGTATTTATTTATTTTAGTTAACTGCTTTTAAATACAATAAAAGAAATACACGTTCATGGTAAAACAGTGAAACAGTATAGAAGGATAAGAGGTAAAAAGAAAGTCTCTCTACTTCCTACTCCCAAACCCCAGAACTACTCCCAGGAGTATCTGCTCTTAATAGCTTCTTGTGAGAAAACGCATTCATAATTTTAATAGAGGATCCCAAATTGAGTCTGGAAACTGTATGAGAGTATAGTCCTGTTTCTTTTCTTTTCTTTCTTCCTTTCTTCTTGTTTTTTTGTTTTCGTGGGGAGGTGGGGAGAGGGTGAGTAAAATCCTTTCATTTTCAGGTAGTCAGGCTGCTACTACTAATGAGATGGCGACTTTAAGGGAAGCTTGAGTGTTTCCCCCACAGCACAACCAGCCTCCTCGTAAACCATGGTGTGAAAAGCTGAGGTGAGGAAAGCCAGTTTACTCTGGTTCGGCCGTGACTAAAAGGTCTTGTGGAAAGAAAAGAAGGCAGGTGTGGGATGGATCATAGTTTCCTGGCTTTAAGTCAGTCTAGGTGCCTCGAAACCTGCTACCTTAGCTCCAGATCTTCCCAGAACTTGAAAGTTTAGTGGGGGTAGGTCCAGGTGATCATGGACTGGGAGAGGGAAGAACCAGCAACAGCTAATTACAAATTACACTGGTGTTCTAGAAGACGCTGCTTTTTCCCTTGAGATCACATCTTTATCAGGTTCCAAGTAGCTCAGGTCATTATAACCCTGAGTTGCAGCTGTCGGCAGCATCCCTACTCCCCAAGAACTACATGATTCGGAAGACCTAAGAGAACTAAGCGCAGAGAACTGAGACAACTTGCCCAGTGTTACTTGTTCTCATAGGGGTTCCAACCATGACTTTTCCAAGTTCCGAATTTCTGCTTGTCTCCCCTTCAGCATGAGGGTTCCCTTTGCCATAAAAGACAGCTGCATTGGGCTTCCCTGGTGGCGCAGTGGTTGAGAATCTGCCTGCCGGTGCAGGGGAGACGGGTTCGAGCCCTGGTCTGGGAGGATCCCACGTGCCGCAGAGCACCTAGGCCCGTGAGCCACAACTGCTGAACCTGCGCGTCTGGAGCCTGTGCTCCGCAGCGAGAGAGGCCGCGATGGTGAGAGGCCCCCGCTTGCTGCAACTAGAGAAAGCCCTTGCGCAGAAACGAAGACCCAACACAGCCAAAAATAAAAATAATTAATCAATTAATTTTTTAAAAAAAAAAGAATGAGGTTCTCATTTAAAAAAAAAAAAATAATAACACCCTTATAAAAAAAAAAAGACAGCTGCATTGGGAGACTGGGAGGGAACTCGTGGGTTACCTCCAGCATGTTTTGCAGGGGATGGGACTAGAATCCAGGAAAGCTCCTAAAACCAATCTTAGAACTGATAGTCGGAATTCTGGTAGGGGTGGGCGAAAGCAACCCCCAAGTCAGTCACTGAAGTTTCACCTCACATGACATCAGTTTTCATTTCAATTGCATTATTGTGCCGTTTCAGATTGGTAAAATGGCTGGCTGTACCACAGGCCAGAAGAAGCAATGAACAAAATATTCAAAATGCCTGGTTAAAATCATCAAAAATATTTCCTAATCTTAAAGAAACTCTGATAAAAGCAGCATGTGGCTCCTTTTACAGTGCGATCCGAGAAAGCCTTTTTTTTTTTTTTTAATTATTTTTGGCTGTGTTGGGTCTTTGTTGCTGCGCGCGGCTTTCTCTAGTTGCGGTGAGCGGGGGCTACTCTTTGTTGCGGTGCGTGGGCTTCTCATTGCGGTGGCTTCTCTTGCTGTGGAGCACGGGCTCTAGGCACGCGGGCTTCAGTAGTTGTGGCTCTCGGGCTCTAGAGTGCAGGCTCAGTAGTTGTGGCGCACAGGCTTAGTTGCTCCGCGGCATGTCGGATCTTACCAGACCAGGGCTCGGACCCATGTTCCCTGCATTGGCAGGTGGATTCTTAACCACTGCGTCACCAGGGAACTCCCCAAGAAAGCCTTAAAGGCATCGCTCCCCTTTGAAAAATACTGGTTCCCTTTGAAAAACACTCTCCCAGTTGATGCTTGAAATCTGATTATCAAATCTCCCTCTAGGTTTAAGTCTCTAATACCTGTCCTAATCCAAACTCCTGTGAAACAAATCAAGCCTTAAGCTCTCAGGGAGTTAAATCTTAGGTGAATGACTATTTGGGCGAGGTTTTGACGGGCGAGGGGGAAGGGAAGCAGAGAGCTAAAGTCCTCACATTTGCTAAAATGAGAGCAAATGTGACACAGCTGGGAAGACCAGGCAACAGGCCCCTTTCAAGGTTTTGCCCTGGTTTTACAAATAATTGGCAAAGTAAACAAATAACTCCGGAATGTCAAAATCACCAGGATCACCAGTTAAATATTAATGTTGTCCTCCCGAATGGTGGTTCTCAGTTACATATTTGCCTGAAAGAAAACCCCAAAGAAAATGTGGACACATAAAGACAAGAGAGTGAGGTCTTGTTCTATGGGCAGCATTTGGAGAAGGAAAGGAAAGGAAGTAACACTTGGGTGGTTGGTTTATCATTTGAATGATTTTCTTTTGCTAGTAGGTTTATGTAGATCTTTTAAATCCTCTAAGTTAACCCACTGATTCAGGGACAGTTATTATTTCCACTTAAAAAAAAACAAGGCAACAGAGAAGTTGAGACACTTGCCTGAGGTTGCACAGCTGGTCAGGCAGACATGGGTTTGCCTGATGTGAAAGTTCCGTTTCTCTCTCACTCAGCCTCACTGGAGGAGAAGGCTGAAGTTCTACTGTTTTTCAGAAGGGTGGAGATGTCCTCTTTCATGGGTAACTGACACACAGCTTCTTACTGATGTATCTGCTGGACTAGCTGAGCAGCCAAGGCACCAATGTTATAGGAGCGAAGAGGGAGCTCTGTGCTACCGCTTTGAAATACAACATACACAACCAAACATTTCACAACCAAATGAGGCAGAAACAAATCTCCACTGGGTCACGGCTTACAGAAATTGGTCATGCAATTGATTGTTCAGCGTTGGGTTTGGGGAATGAAAGTCTCCTACCTTAAGTCAGGGCAGGTGCAAAGCCATGAAGCAGTCATTAAGCACTCAGGCTCTGGAGTCACAGAGTTGAGCTTGTATGCTCACTTATAAAGAGACTTGGCCCCTCTGAACCCCAATGTCCTCACCTGCAAAATGGGGGAATAATACTCTGTAGGACTGTGATTAAATGAGATGTCCTGTTGAGTGCCTGAAGTATAGGAAATGCTCCCAAATGTTATGGTCTTTTGTTTTTCCCTGCCTTCTTTAAAAGTCACAATCCAAAATTCTATTTCATAGGATACATTAACATAAAAAGAAAGGCGATATAAAAGCCACTTGCACAAACTTACCTTGTACAAATATGTGGGCATCAGCATCTTTTTAGATTGTGTTTGACATACATCAAATGTCCGGGGTGAAGCTTTGCAATATGAGGACAGCTTTGTATGTGGCCAAGAAAAGAGACAAAGCCAAGTGAAGTTCTGTGATTTTCACCTCAAGGGGTGCAGATGGAATAACAAGGAAGAAAGAGGACCTGCTTTACTTTGTGTCTCTCTTTCTCTGGTGGCTTTCATGTGGCTTCCTTGGAAGGTTTTACGCTGGCATTTTTCAGAAATAGCGCAGTTGTTTGGGATGATTACAGGCAGTCACCATTTCCCAGAGACAAAGCTGTGTTTAGCTCACTGACCAACTGTCCCCACTGCCCAGCTCGGGGAAGGCACAGCTGACCCTGCTATTTACCACGTAGCAGATCTTTGGAGATCTGAGGACAACTGGCCTCAGGATGCCAGAGAGACTGACCAAGCAGGACGCATTGTGAGGGGGGAACCTGATCACTCCTCTGGGGCTGAGAGTGAACTTTGATGATAGAATGTGAAATCCATTTCAACCGAAGGCTCACCTGACAGTCGCTTAAAATCCATGTTGGAACTCAACGAATAATAAGAAGTCAAAGAAGATCATCTGAGTTTAGAGAAATCATCCCTGGAAGTCTTGAAGCCACACTGTCGAATCAGGTCATGTGTGGCTACTGATCACTTGCAATGTGGAGAATCCAAACTGAGATATCTTGTAAAATACACAAAGTCTTAGTCCTTAAACATAATAGCTCTCAATTTTTTATGTTGATAACATGTGGAAATGATAATATTTAGAAATACTGGGTTAAACAAAATACTGTGTTCTTAAAATTAATTGTACTTGCTTCTTGTTGCTATTTTTAGTGTGGCTACTAGAAAATTTTTAATTCCATATATGGCTCACATTATGTTTCTGCGGGTTAGCGCTGCTTTAGAACTTCACATAGAATTTGTATCCCTAGTCACAACTCCAGTTACTATTTACGTCCACCTGATGCCCTGATTATGATGATCCCAGGCTATTAACAACTGATACTTATCCAGAATGTTTCTACCCCAGGGCTTTTGCTCTTGCTGTTTATTCTACCTCAGTGCTCACTCTCCCAGGCCTTCTCCTATCTGGCTCCTTTTTTGACTTTCTGATCTCTCCTCAAATGCCCTGTCTCCAGTGAGGGCTGCCCTGACCACCAGCTGACCACATCAACCTGTCCTATTCTCCTTAGAGCACTTGTATATATTGTCTGCCTTCCCAACTAGACTAGAGCTCCGTGAGAAGGTCTACCATGTTCATCTCTCTATTTCCCGCACTCAGAACAGCACCTGGCTCAGAGCTGGCCCTCAATAAATATTCCTGAATGGCTAAACGCGTTAGCCTTAAGTCTGATTGAGACTATCTAAGCTGCGTTCCAACTCGGCACCCTTCATTTATATCATCCTAACTGGGTACCCATGGTGGTCCAGCTGCTGTGATAGGCTTGGGGGATATGGTAACAGATGTTCTGGTCTCTACCCTCAGGAATGCAGGAGTTCCAGTGACAAAAATGCCCGCAAACAGAGTGGTCCTGTTACTGCCATGAGCCTTCTGTTGCATTTTACCATGTACACTACTAAGGAAATAACCCAACAGAGGTTGAAAACCAAGATAACCTCAAAGCTCAGACTCCCTGTTTATCACCTGTAGCTGCAGGTGGTTTTTGAGAAAACAGCTCTCTTGTGCTCTTCTGCTTTTGAAAACAGATTACCCATTGCAAAGACTATGATTATGGGCAGTATCAGGACATGTATTTCTAGCTCTGAAAGACTCTAAATGAGAAGAGAGTTTGGGTCCAAAGGGCACATGTTTTCAGAGGTTTTTAAGGGAAGACTGACCTCTTAATACATCCTGAGATTACAAAAGCACACTGGAGACCACTATGTGGAAGAGATGCTCATTTTTGTTTTATATATTCTATAAATATGTGTGGGAAAGATAAGTACATTCCAAATGGTTAACCTTGGCTAGCTCAGAGTTGTGGAGAAGGATAGGATACTAAAATACTAGAAATATTTTCTCAACATACCTCCATATTGTTTTATTTGTTACCATGAACATGGATAGATTTTGTACTTTCAAAAATGAATAAATTTGTTTTCAGAAAGAAAATTAAAAAAAAAGAAATACCACAAAACTTCCCTGTATTCAATAGAGAGTACTTCTCACATCTTGACTTTTTTTCATCTCAATTCTGTGCCTCAGCTACTAAAGCAAAGGCTATCCGTTAGGCTGAGTATCAAAAAGTGGTAAGTAGAGCCTGAGCTCATTTCTGGAGAATTTGATGATGTCATACTTCCCAAATACCTACCAAGTGCCCTCATATATCACAACTCTCTTGCCATAGTTAGGACTTCTTTAACCTCTTTCATTGGGAGGGTACCCTTTATTGAGGGCACATATCATAAGCCAGGGAATTTGTTTACATACTCCCATTTTATTCTGCAATCAACACTTAAAGGGTAGGCATTATTATCCTCACTTCTCAGACGTGGAAACTGAAGTTCAGGGAGGTTAGATGAATGACCCAAGGTCACAGAGCTGGTTAGAAGCAGAGCCCAACTTTGTCCCTAGCCCTTTCCAACCTTGTGCCTGATTCACCACCATCTGTGCTACCTCTTTCTTAAGGATAAGCTAAAATGAAGTGTTTTGCAACTGGTTCCATACCTGAATTAAACTCTATTCTCAATGGAAGCCTAATTCCAGGCACCTGTGAAAGGCTCCTGCTCTCCAAAAGCTTTTCCCTAACTAGCCTTCTATGGACCCTTATCGTCTACCAACCTAACATCCCCTGGGATCCAAGGACAAGGACTCTTAGAAATGGGTAACATGTGACATGGTTATAAATCACAAAGACCATCATGTGAATTAGTTATCAAGGAATACATCTAGCAGCTTCCAAGGAAATGAGACATGGGGCCAGTAAAATTTAATGGGGGTGTGGAGAAGGGATAGTTACAGAGCAGAGTCAGGAATGTCCTACAGGGGTGCCATTGTGGGACCATGGATAACTAAGGGACACAGAGAAGGCAGATATAGAAAAGAAAGGTGCCACTAAAGGTATTTGTCACCAACCAGGTCAGGCCTGAGCTCACTTACTATGCTAATAAGGCCATGAATAGGCACAAAGCAGAAAAAAACTGGCACATGTGTGGTTTCCCACAGATTGCACTACCCATCCCAGCTGTAAGTTCTGCAAATGCTGCTGTTTGTCACAAGGTAACTGGGATGTAAGGCACAGTGGCTCAGTGAACAGAAGTCAGTCACTCCATCAAAAAGACAATTCAAATAACATGTTCTCCCAGAAGTCTGCTCAGAGTGTTCTTCTCAGGCACTGAGGGCTAAGAAGGAGCTTCTGGATATTTGGAGGGTTGGTTTACAATGGATCTTATCTAGTAATGTATTTCTAGAAGCAGCCTGGACAAAAATATTGTCTTCCTTCTTCCTTAAATGGAATGTGGTTTTTCTCCCCACAGAAAAAGCGCACTTTGAAGGGCTCCATTGAACTTTCCCGAATCAAATGTGTCGAGATTGTGAAAAGTGACATTATCATCCCATGCCACTATAAATATCCATTTCAGGTAAGTGCATCAGGGAAGGGGGCTAGTTCCCCATTCCTTGGACAATGGTTAAAATGCTCAGTCATTGTACAAGAAGGTGGGAGAGAGATGACTCTGGTCAAGGGTTAGAACTTAGACCAAGCCCAGAAGAAACTGCTGTTTTCTTTCAACCGATGATGCATTTATTCATTCAACAAAGATTAACCACAAAATCTTGAAAAACTTGTCATTCATTTCCCTTTCCTTCATGTCTTCCCCACCTCAAGGAAAGTCCTAAGTACTCTACTCCTGCGGGGAGGAAAAAAACTATCAAGGGCCCCAAGCCTAATATTCCATAAGGGTGGTTTACTCATGACTTGGGACAACAGATTACAATACTTGGTTATAAATTGCTTAGAGGTCCTGGGGTAAAAAGACTCAGATTTTATAATCTGAGAACTATCTGGAGTTGTGCTGTCCAATACAGTAGCCAGTAGCCACATGCAGATGTTTACATTTAAATGTAAATTAATTTAAATTACACTATATTAATCAGCTCCTGAGTCACACTAAGCCACATTCAATGAATAAACTTTTCACACCTTCAATAGCCACACGTGGCTAGTGGCTAATTTATTGGACAGCACAGATTTTAGAACATTTCCATCACTGCAGAAAGTTCTATTGGACAGAGCTGGTGGAGAGTATATTTAGTCTTTAGGTCATGACATCATCTAAATCTCGTTACCACTCTTGACATTTATGGTTCTGAAAGAGTGGATATCTTCTTGCACATCCTAGGGTACCGTTCATGTTTACCAATCTGAGGAGTTAATATTCCATTTTTTAATGTGGCATAAAAAAGGACTTTTTTCCTACTAGAAACATGACCTCCACAAGTTGGAATTTTTAGTACCAAAAGTAAAAGGAATAACACACATTTTTCCCATCATTAAAATTCCAATTACAAATGAGTGCATGGAAAAAAAAAAAAAAAGCCTGGTGAAATCCAAAGATCTGTAGTACATTAATAGTATTTGATCAATGTCAATTTCCTGGTTTTAAGAACATATTATGTTATGTAAGATGTTATCATTGGAGAAATGTCGGTGAAAAGTACACAGGAACTCTGTACTATCTTTGGAAATTCTTGGGTGTCTTATTTCAAATTAAGAAGTTTTAAAAAATCTCGATTATATATTTATCATCTAATATCTTACTCTTTCATATGCCAGTATTTCTTTTAATCACTGAAAACTTAATATGAGAAGTAAACGTCCTGTCTAGGTAAGTGGAGAACTCTTTTCTCCAGCTATTTGAATTTAGTGATGGCATACTAGTGACATGTATTCGAAGGTGAGTTGTGGGGTTTCACCCTGTATCTGCACAGCATCCAAACACCTGGAAAGAAAGGACACTAGTCCCTAAATTACCCAAATGTTTGCCTTTTTGATGACAACTTGAGACCCCACTCTTGGCCCAGTAAGCCAGGTGGGCCTGCTGTCAGTCATACATCTCTGGCTGCACTGTTCACCTTGAACTCTGTGTGTGTTTCCAGGTTGTGCATGACAACTACCTCCTATATGTGTTCGCTCCAGATCGCGAGAGCCGGCAGCGCTGGGTGCTGGCCCTTAAAGAAGGTAATTAACCTCCTGTGCAATTGAATCCCTGAGATGCCTAGATCCTCTAGAAGGCTTGAGTTCCATGATAGACTAAAGGGCGGCTGATGGTCAAACATTTCTCCCTTTTGGTGTTGGTGGAGGGTCCCACGTTTTCAACTTGGGTAACAACCAGTATAGTACAGGGTCAGGCAAATCCTCCCTGCCACCTGCTTTTGTAAAGGTCTGAGATAAGGATGTTTTTAATATTTTTTAATGGTTCTATTTAAAAGGGTTATGTAAGTACCTCATTAATATATCAATTGTGCCTGCTGGTGAGCAAAACCTAAAATATTTACTATCTGGTCCTTTAAGAAAAAGTCCGCTGACCCCTCGTATAGTATGAAGAATAAGAGCGTGGGCCCTTGAGTTAGATGACCTGGGTTTGAATCCTGGCTCTGCCACTCACTGGCCATGTGTGCTTGGGCAACTTCCTTAACCGCTCTGTGCTTCAGTTTCTCCATCTGTTTTTAACAAGGGGAGGAGGAGGGAATAAAAATAATAGTACCTGCCTCCTGGTATTATGCTAAGTAGAATAAGTCAGACAGAGAAAGACAAATGCTGTATGTTTTCACTTATATGTGGAATCTAAAAAATAAAACAAATGAATATAACAAAACAGAAACAGACTCACATAAACAGAGAACAAACTAGCAGTCTCCAGAGCAGAGAGGGGTGGGAGGAGGGGCAAAATAGATGAAGGGGATTAAGAGGTACAAGCTACCAGTCATAAAATAAATAAGTCACAGGAATGTAATGTAAAGCACAGGGAATATAGTAACTATTTTATAATAACTTTGTATGGTATATAATCTACAAAAACACTGAATCACTATGTTGTGCACCTGAAACTAATATCGTTAAGTCAACTATACTTTTTTTAAAATTTATTTATTTATTTATTTATTTATTTTTGGCTGCGTTGGGTCTTCATTGCTACATGCGGGCTTTCTCTAGTTGCAGCGAGCAGGGGCTACTCTTTGTTGCTGTGCAAGGGCTTCTCATGGCAGCAGCGTCTCTTGTTGCGGAGCACGGGCTCTAGGTGCGCAGGCTTCAGTAGTTGTGGCACACGGGCTTAGTTGCTCCGCCGCATGTGGGATCTTCCCGGATCAGGGCTCGAACCCGTGTCCCCCGCATTGGCAGGAGGATTCTTAACCACTGCGCCACCTGGGAAGTCCCAACTATACTTTAATAAATAAATTTTTTCAAAAGCACCTGCCTCCAGAGCTGCTAAGAGTAAGGCCCTTGGGACTATCCAGGCCCATAGTCAGAACCCAACAAATGTCAACTAGCCTTAAAGGTTTTCAGATCATCGTAAGGGTACTTCTTAGGACTCACCTTCCCGACAGCATAATCAGAACCAGCGCAGCGTTTATGAACATAAGATGTGCAGCCAGGCTGCTAAGGAGAAAATTCCAACTCTGCTAACTATTAGTGTGTGACCTTGGGCAAATTCCTTGACTTTTCAGTGTCTCCATTTCCTCAGCTATAAATTCTGACTAGAAACAGGCAGTCATAGGGTTATTGTGAGAATTAAAAGCGTTAGGACGTTGATTCACTTTGTTATAAAGCAGAAACTAACACACCATTGTAAAGCAATTATACTCCAATCAAGATGTTAAAAAAAAAAAGTGTTAGGACATGTCAGACACTTGGAATCATACCTAAAGAAAGCACTCAATCCATATTACTATTATTATCATTTAATATTATAGTATTGTCATTTAGCCTGAAGCCCTGGATTTGCAGGAGAACTGGGTTAAAATGTTAATCTAAGTAGCTGTGGGGACTGAGGGTAGGCAAGCCATTTGAAATCTCGGGAGCCACGATGTCTCTATCTGAAAAACGAGAATAAACATACAAGTCTTATCTTCTTCCAAGGTTGTTGCGAGTCCCAAATGGCAAGTGCCAGATAAACTGGGAAGTGCTCTCAAGTTTAACAGTCAACGGGCACAGAACAAACCCTAAAGTACGAAGTAACCAAAAGGGCCCCAACTGTGCTCATTGGCCGTTCTACCTCAGTGGAGGGGTTTTACTTACAGGATGTTAAAGCTGAAAGAAGCATTAGAGATCATCTGTCTAGTTCTCTGTGTTTTTATACTTTTTTTTTTTTTTTAGGAGGAAAGCCTCTTTTTTCCTGTACCAAAATCTGACTTTAAAGCCACAAATCTAGAAAGGATAAAAGCAAAGTTGCTATAGTTGAAGGTGGGAGAAATGGAGTGGTGAGAATCCTACCTAGTCAGCCTTCCCTAAGTTCCCTAAGGCACTTTTGTGGGGCCCATGGTCCCAGTCTAACAACATCATGGCACAGTGGGAACTGGGGCTCAGATGAGGGTTTTGCCCAACCTAAGGACACACAACTAACTCAAGGCAGAGCCGGATAAGAACCCAGATCTGCTGATGACTAAATTCAATATACACTCCTCCATAAATGTATATGCCCGGAAAAAAAGGCCATTTTTCTGACTACTCTAGGCAATACTCATGCAAGCTCACACAGCAGGGTCAATCTCAAGGAATTATAAAGTTGGTGGCCCTTGATAGACTGACCTGGAAATAACTCTTCTGCCGGTGCCAACACCTTTCAGAAACCAGGAATAACAACAGTTTGGTGCCCAAGTATCATCCTAATTTCTGGATGGACGGGAGATGGAGATGCTGTGCTCAACTGGAGAAGCTTGCCGTGGGCTGTGCCCAGTATGATCCCACCAAGAATGGTAAGTGACTATGAATTCCCTTTCTTCTTCGTACAGTGACTGGCCTCTCTACTAGTAGGAAGGAAAGGCTCTTTGCTTCCCATCACCAGGGGTGTCCAGGATTGAATGCAAAAGTCCACAATTTCAAAATTTTCAGAAGGCAATCATCCGCCTCTACCACCAGTCTGTTGATGTTTTTTCATCTCAAGGCCGATATCTTTTTAACTCCTTGCTACCCAAAGTGTGGTTCTTAGACCAGCGGCATCAACATCACCTGGAAGCTAGTTAGAAATGCAGATACTAGGCCCCCTCCTAGGTCTACTGGATAAGAATTTGTATTTTAACAAGATCCCCAGGAGATCTGTGTGCACAGTAAAGTTTGAATAGCACCACTATACCTTCAAGTTAGGAAATTTGATTGCCACAGTCTACTCAAATCTGAAGTTGTAGAGACAGACCTAGAGATACATAATATTATCTATTACAGTGGCATCATTGGCTTCTCCCTACCTCTACTTACTTGCCCTAGACCTCCACAGTCT
This sequence comes from Balaenoptera musculus, assembly GCF_009873245.2. NCBI lineage: Eukaryota > Metazoa > Chordata > Mammalia > Artiodactyla > Balaenopteridae > Balaenoptera > Balaenoptera musculus. Next base: position 131,996,827 of record NC_045787.1, read on the forward strand.
CAGAGAAAAGGAGGCCACAGCCTAAATGCAAAGCAAAAACAAAAGATATTGTTTTTTGGACTTTGAGGTCAAAGACCCAGGTCCTAGAGATTGGAGTGCACCTCGATTTTATCTTATGTGATGACTTTGGGACCTGAACCCCCAGTGAAGGGCAACTCCACTCTGATGCACTTTTACGTACATTACACTCCCATTCCTCATAACCATCTGGGGTAGATGGCATGATATTAAAGAAAGAGGAGGCTTGAGGACTTCAATATGCTCCAGGTCGTACAGCGAGGAGGCGCTCCGCAAAGCCACTGTTGACTAGGAATGATGGAGCATGTGGGTTGTTTGCTTCCGTAGCCCTCTCCTCTCAACCTCTCTTACCCTGCCTAACTTTTCTCATCCATCAGTTTCTTTTTTGCACTAAAACCTAATACCTCAGATTGACAGCCCAAGGCGGATGTGCTAAATGTAACACGTGGCTGGGTTTTCTGCGGCTTCCTGAGTTGCAGCCCCTCTTAGTGCCACTTTAAAAACAACTTCTTCTCACCCTCTACCTTGGGAGAGAAAGTTCAAGGTTACCAGTCCCTTGGCCCAGAAGAATATTTACCTAGTTTTAGAGGTCAGTGATCCCCTGCATTAGCCCTGTGGGCCATCCTCATGAAGGCTAGTATCTCATGAAAAAGAAATGGAAGGTTTTACATGAGTGGAATCAACCACAAGAACAGGATGGTGTGGGCTTGCCTCAGTGACTCAAAGCCCTTTCCAAGGCCAGAGTGGTCTCCAAATTCCTGCCAGCACCTTCCTGTAGGTCCTTGGATGGGTCACTTGGCCATCAAGGACCCTAATATCCTCATCTCTAAAATGGAAGGGGAAGTTTTAGGGGTCCTAAGATGAAATATTCTCTAAGCCCATTTCCAATTCTGAAATTCTTTGAATCTATGTTTCTATTTTGCGATTTCCACCATGCATGTAGCAGCTGTTCCTATCCAAGGCAGACAGTATTTCCCTCCACTGAGTGGTACACACATGATGGAGGTGGGAGGAACATCTGAATGACTCACCAGAGTAGGACTGGTCATGCTAAGCGCCTCCCCACATGAAGCCAGGGTCTAACCACTGCACCCTGCTGGTGCTCCTGCTTTTGAGTTGCAGTCTACCACCATCTCCTCATCTGAGCCTGTCCTCACTCTCCCTTCCTCTGACTTGGTTTAAATAACGTCATGCACCATAGTTTCGACAGAATTGAGAGCAGACTTTTCAAGAAGCACACTGCACTGTGCACGTAGCACATGATCATCTACTCTGAGTGAAGGCTTGTAGAATTCCCAGTGTTGGGCACATGTACCATGCAGGGTCTCAGAGCACGGGGTTTCAGGATGAAAAACACCTGGTGTGAGTCCCAGCCCCTTCACGTCCTTGCTCTGTGACTTCATATGTTACTTAACCTTTCTGAGTCTCTGTGTCTGTCTCCTCATCTGTAAAATGGGGATTATGAGAATAAGTAGCTACTTTGCGGGGTTGTTGGGAGACTCAGTGTGGGTGGGGAAAGCTCTTAGCACAGCTGCAGGCACTTAGTGAGCTTGCAATAAATGGTAATTGTGTCTCCGAGCCTTTCTCATTTGTGGACAGAAGAATCTGAAGCTGAGATAGTATGTGTGTGTCTGTCTGGGAAGTAGCAGAGGTGGTTGAGTTTTAAACAGACTCTGCTATATCCAACCCACAGCAGCACTTACGTCTGCAACCAGAACTGGCCCCGATCTCACCACATACGAACTTCACCCAGAGAGGGAGGAAGAAAGGCAAGAGCAAGCCCAGAGGAAGAAGAAAGAGAGACCAGGCACAGAATGCTCAGGGCTGGAAGGGGCTCAAGTCCACACAGCCTGTGTGTGGTGGAGCTGGGGTTAGGACACCTGGCTCCGGGCTCCGAGCTGAGTGCCGAATAGGAACCATGTTTCCTATTATGTATGTCTCCTTCTTCTTGTTAACTGCACACCCAATACCCAAGCCTGCCCTTGCTTTAGGAGTTAGCACAAGGGTTGGGCTCCAGTGTCAATGTGTGAATCTCTTCTTACTACATCCCTGACACAGGCTGCCCACCTCCAAGTCAACCCCCTGCAGAGATGAGGCGCTCGGCGCCTGCAGATGCAGCCCACTCCCTGTTTACCTGTAATTGTTAAAGAAGTCCTTGAACTGAGCAGAAGCCTGGGCACTGCCTCCCATATCACACATCCTGCCAGACACACAGACACACAACTTAGGTCCGTTGATTCCAGGCTTGACCTTTTTTAGTGCCTCAAAGGAGAAATGCTGAGAGACACAGATGGAGAGATGAAAGGGGAAAGAGAGGGAAAGGGAGAGAAAGAAGAAAGAGACACAGAGAGAAGGAGCTGTGGAGACACAAAGAGATAAACAGAGCGGGGTGCTGGGGTGTTGTCTGGGGGAGTCAGCAAGAACAAATACTCGGAGTCCTTAAGATAACTAACTGAAAGTGGATTCCAGGCCTCTCAACAAGCAGCATGACGACCTCTCACCTCTTCCACCCCCTCCTCAAGCCCACAGGGGCATCAGGAAACCAGTGAGTCCCTGCCCCCCTGAGTCACCAATTCCAAGTCTTGGTTTAACAGGTGGAGGCGCCTTCGTGGAAGGCTCCATGCCCACTGGGAAGGACACACACTGAGAACCGCTGTCAGCCCCTTTGGGTGAGGCTTTTCCTGGGGATACAGGCAGAGGGGCCCAGATGTTGGCTTCTGGAAGTCTCTGGTGTCTCCTGGAAAACAAGATAGGGAACGAGCAGGCTGAAAGAGAAAAAACCCAGGCCCTGTGTCTCATCCTCCCCTCCTGCTGTTCTCTTTGGGGCCCCTTTTCTCTGAAAAGCCCCCTGATGCTCACCTTTAGTTGGGCACATTCGGTTTCATACTCATTTTCTTTTTCTGTTTTTCTCGTTTCAGCTTCAAAGAAGCCTCTTCCTCCTACTCCTGAAGACAACAGGGTGAGTGAGAGCACGAGGTCCGGGCGCGGTGGGCCGGCGGCGCCGCGGGCTACAGCTCTGGGGTGGGCCCACTTGCGTTTCCCATCTGCCCAGGTTTCTCAAATGCCGGGCAGATGCAGCAGATTTGTGGTGATGCAGCTGAACTCAACACCATGGGTTTCTCGGGCCTGAATTGTCTCGTGGGTGTGTCCAGGTAAAAGCCGCCAGCTCTTCACCCCACTGCCTTCACTCAGCAAACACTTATTGGTAACAAACTGTGCAGCCAGGCACCTGACTAGGTTGGGGCATAATAACAGCTCACAGCTATATAAAATGTGTATTTACCCCACCCTTTGACATACAAGCATTTTGGAAGCATACATTTGAGAATACCTTTTATTCTTCAAAGCACATCCACACTTTTACCAGCTATTTTGAAACTCACTATCTTCTCTAGCCACTTCAGAGGGTTATAGTTTTATTCTCGTGTGAAAGCTTGGGAAAGCAAGTCCCACGAGAGGTTCTCCCAAGGCCATCCAGTAACTTAGTAGTCATGCTAGTAGGATGCAGTTTCTGGTGTGGTGGCCTTGAACTCGAGTGGTGGTTCTCAAAGTGTGGTCCATGGACCAGCAGCATTGGCATCACCTGGGAGCTTGTTAGAAATGCAAATTCTCAGGCCCCGCCCCAGACTTACGACATGCAAAATTCTAGGGGAGGAGCCCAGGAATCTGCATTTTAATAAACTTCCGGGTGATCCTGAGGCACACTGGAGTCTGAGACACATCGGTCTAATATACTGACTTACAAGACTTAGGTGATATCAAGTCAACTCGCGGGAAGCTATTTAGTCAAGAAGACAAAAAAAAAAAAAAAAAAGAAGAAAGATCAACCTAAGCCCTCACTTTATGGTAACAGCAGCACCAATATCCACATTTGAGTAATTGCCCTTTATTCTAGAACCCACTGACTCAGCTTCCTCATGCTTCTTCCTGAAGAATGAGCTCCGCTTTTTCCCTCCAGCCAATATGGTGACATTTCAAAGACTGGCAGCTTCCCCATAAGGGAAGTTCTACGTCGCTCAAAAGCGGGCTGGCTTTCAGATTTGTCGTCAGCCAACTTCCTCACAACAGGAAAGAAGTGGACTGAAATTGTAGCAGAAAATGAGCTCTCTCCCTTTTTATTTCATTCATCTTCTAAAGAATATTTCACCATCACCCTGGAAAACATGGTTTGGAATCCCCCTGCCCTGGCTTGTTGGGGGTTCCCCCCACAGTCCCACCTAAACCCACGCTTCTGCACCTTAGACTGGTTTGCTCCTGTCTGGTTTTCACTATCAGTGAAGGTGAAAGTCAGAAAACAGGGCCTATCCATCTCCCCTTGGACGCCACCACTTGGCTTCTCAGATTTCTTGGAGGAGAAGCCTCTATACTGCTCTAGCACTCCAACCACAGGGCTTTTGGAATCACAGCTGTAGCTTCAACCATACATCTAAATCCACAGTAACATTTCTTTTATCTTGAATTACTTGAATTCACTTCTCCCTTCACCTTCATGTTCTGTCTTCTAAGGAGTGATGGCATCTTGAGTTGGCATCTAGAGAAGCTATACTTTTATTTATTTTTTGAAAATAAATTTATTTATTTATTTATTTATTTTTGGCTGCGTTGGGTCTTCGTTGCTACGTGCAGGCTTTCTCTAGTTGCGGCGAGCGGGAGCTACTCTTCGTTGTGGCGCGCAGGCTTCTCATTGCGGTGGCTTCTCTTGTTTCAGAGCACGGGCTGTAGGCGTGTGGGCTCAGTAGCTGTGGCGCACGGGCTTAGTTGCTCCGCAGCATGTGGGATCTTCCCGGACCGGGGATCGAACCCGTGTCCCCTGCATTGGCAGGAGGATTCTTAACCACTATGCCACCAAGGAAGTCCCCATATACGTTTTTATATACAAATATTGGGGCATGACTATACTGGACAACATAATAAAATAAAACGCACCTGTATCTGAATCCTGCTGGATTTGGCAGCTCAAATGCAACTGATACAGGAATGTAGTATCAGTGACTCAAAACTAGTATTACCATCTGTGATACGATTTTCCAAAATGGCAAACAACTCGTGGTCAAGTTCTGAACTAAACAAAGTGTAATCTTCCCTCAATGTAAAGGGTGGTTGCATTCCTAGGAAACCAAGTACTTCGTATAGGGTTGAGGTAGGATCTAGGCTCAGAGTGTTATTGTACATTATTGTTGTAAGCAGGCTGCTCACCACGTGAATGTCTAACAGGACATTGAAAAGTTGTACAGGATGTGGGATGCTGCAGAGAGTTTTGCATCCTTGACCCTCTCCCATTCAATGCTAGTAGCACACCTCAACCTTTGTGACCTTTGAAACACCGCCATAGATGTCCAAAATGCCCCCTATGGAAAGTTTCCACATGGTTTGAGAACCCTGCTCTGACCTTTCTCTTGATAATAATTAATCAGCTGGGCCTATAATGAGATGAATACCATACCATATCCTTTCTTTATCTTCAGGTGCCCTTGAACAACTCCTTCCTCCACTGGCTCTTAGGGTGAAAGCCTCAGGCCCAACAACTCTTATCTGTAGTTCCCAATATATCACATCACAAGCTCCACAGATAATCTTGACTTCAAATTCCAATCTGGGCTCAGCTGGGATGACACACTGTATCAGTATGACAATTTTTTTTTTTTAATCTCCGGTATGTTTATGCCACCGATTGCTTCAATGTACTCAGAGAACTTTTGATTTCCCATCACCGAATCTCATTCTAGCCAGTAATCTCAATCTCTTCCCATGTTTGCTGTCTCACAAAGTCTGCCAACCTGTAGCAGGTGTGCCCACCCTGAACCCTTGTGATTGTTTACAGTCTCCTCTTCACATATCAATATCTCTTCCTAAGAAACGTACTGAAAAGCAGAGACATAAGCAAGAGAGCCCACAAGAGGAACAAGGGGTCCCACATGATATAGTAGAGAAAGCATAAGGCTAATTCAATTGCTAAACTTGGCCACATCCATTTCTCCATCTGGGCCTTAGTTTCCCTATTCTAAACAAAAGAATGGATCAAATGATCTCTCAGAGGCACTCCAGCTCCAATAGTCTATGATTCTATGGATCTGGACAAGCCCACAAATAAAATCAGAAAAGCATGGACTGAATGATTTAGTGTTGACTTCATCCCCTTTGCCAACAATGTGATGCTTCTCGCAGAGAGGCTGTGAATTGTGACATGGTTCAAGGAAAGAAACAAGCAGACTTTTGTGAAAAGCACAGCTGCTGGGAATTCACTGGGGTCAGAATTTACCACATAGAATGGGAGAGGCAATGATCTCCAGGTACTGAATGTCTTTGTGTCCTATTCAGCACCATAAGCCTAACTCATAAAGAAAGCCAACTAGGCAGGCAAATGGCCTCAGCAAATACCCCCAATGGATTGTAGGAACCGGTGTCTGGCCTGGCATGGGTCCAAGAGCAAGTTACAGCTCGGGAACTTGCTGACCTCGTTCCACAGTTTACCTCCTTTCTACATCTTTGTTTGATTTTATTGTGTCCCTCCTCCAGCAGTTACTTCGGGAACCTGAAGAAACCTTGGTCATTGCCTTGTATGACTACCAAACGAATGATCCACAGGAACTCACGCTACAACGCAATGAGGAGTATTACCTGCTGGACAGTTCCGAGATTCACTGGTGGAGAGTTCAGGACAGGAATGGGTAAGGCACCTTCGTGGTTGCTGTCCCAGTTTTTGAGGTGAGGTGGGAACAAAGAAAACACTGGAACGATTGTCCTACCTCTCTCAGCAGGACCACGGCACTGAGTTAGGAGAGGACAGCAGAGGCAGAAGGAGGAGGAAGGAAGAAGTAGTTGAAAAGGGTCTTTCCCCTTCTCAGAGGTGGCTGGGAGGCAGTCACTTGCTATACTGGCTCCCTGCAGCCCATCAAGCACTCCCAGCCTCCAAACTCATCTAAAAATCTCCTGGGTTCTTCCACTGACATCCACAGTTTGGCAGAACGGCAGCTTGTTCCACAAAGCACCATTGTTCTTGAGTGTTTAAGTGAGGTTGAAGGTACATCCCATTGTGAGGGTCTTATTTTTGGTGGAAAGAAAAGGTGCGTACAGATGGTACAGATTGGTGGTTACATTAAGAAGCATCAGGAAAAAAATACTAAAGATTTAGTTAAACCAACAGCCTTTGAACTAGCCATCCGAATGATTCATGGAGAAAATAAAGCTGTGCAAATACAGTTTGCCCACTAAAGGACTTTTGAATGAAAAAAATCTTATGACTCCTTCTCTGATCTGAAATATAGGAAGATTACTGTTATTGACCTTCAGAATGCTCTGGGATGTATATGACTTAGATACTAGTGCTTAGTTTAAAGTTATCAGATTCACACTGCTTTATAAGGCTTTATTTTTTTCCTTTAAATATCAGAGGTATTTACCTATGCCCTGGAATAGTCTCCAGAATCATCTCCAGAAGATGATTTCAGTGATTGCCTAAATCCAACATAAAAGTGTGCCATAATTTAGCAAATTCCCTTCTTGGATGCTTAGGTTGTTTCTAATGTTTTGCAAATATTAACAACACTGCAATTAACATCTTTCTATATTAATATTAAGGGTTTAAACATTTTCAGAGTGTGAGGTTATTATTAGTTTAAAAATATTTTAAAAAGAAAAAGAAACCACTCCATCATTGCAACATCTGGATAGCCTATGTCAATGTTTTATAAAAAAAAAACAACTAACAATAGCGAGGAATATACATAAAAATAAGCCACCCTCCATTTGCCCACACATCAGTCCTAAAAGTATTCATTATTAAGTTACTTGTGCATCCTAAGCAAAAACGTTATACATATACAAATGCATCCTTTTTTCATTTGCACTAAGGTGGTCCATTCTGGTCTTCACCTTGCTTTTAACCTTTAATGATATATCTTAGAGATATTTTCATATCAGCACATATAAATCTACCTTATTCTTTAAATAATTGCATAGTTTTAGAATGTATGCTTGCGTTATAAATATTTAGACAATATTTTATAGTGGGACATTTAGTTTCCAGGTTGCTCAGTGAAGATCTTGTATTGCTCATGCTTGTGTATCTTGGTAATCTTTTGAAATTTATATATTTTTGAAAAAATATTTTTTTCTTTGGGAAAAAAATATATATCTCACATTTCTAACTATGGAACTGGTGAGTCAGACTATGTGAAGTCTTAATTTTGAAAGATAAATCCCTCAAAAATGTTGCCAAATTCCCACCAACAGGGTATTCGAGTGCCAACACTGGGTATCATTAAACTTAACAAAAAAAAAAAGGACCAATCGTTGAGTAAAAAAAAAAGAGGTACACAAATATCTTTAGGGTTAAGGCTTTACTTTTCATTTGTATCAAAACTTACATTTTCAAGGCACCTTCTCTTTAAGTAGCCTTATCAACTCAACTGCAGGGGAAGTGAGGGCGAGGTATAAAACAAGATTAGATCAAGAACTGTGATCTTGGAGGCAGTGTCTCTTACTAGCTGAGAACAGACGCCAAAGCCCCTCATCTGGAACCTCTCTCTCTAGTTGACTGGGGGAAACAAACAAGACCAGTCACATTACCTTCTCTTTGCCTGTTATGGGGAGGCCCGTAGCAGAAACAGGTTCAAGACTGCCTGGCTCTACAAACACCAGAGGAACTTACTCCGAAATTCATCCCTTCAATCAACTGACATTTCTTTAGCACAACTAGTGTGCCAGGAAATTTCTTCTCCTAGGTCTCCCTTCCCCAAATGACAGTTTACCCTTTGTTCATTGGCCCGTGGAAAGGCTCAACTCTGCACTTCAAAGGGCATCGAAGAGGACACCCCAGAGGCCAATCGGGCATATGGGAATTTCCCCAGTTTGCTTTGTAATAGCCTGGTAAAGCAGGAGGTACACAAGATGGGGAAAAAGGAGACTTGGACTTGAGTATCAGCTGCTTTTGTTGTACAGGACTTTGGAAAAGTCACTGAACTTCTGTGAATCCATTTCCTTATCTGTAAAATGCAGATGATACTATCAGCTTTCCATCTCAGAGTGATGAGAAAATCAACGAGATGAAGAAAGTGAAAGGGCTTTGTAAATTCTATACCTACACACAAGTGAAGAGAATTATCATCATTTTTTAACTAACCCAGCTTCGGCTGGCATATTAAAACACAGTCATTCTACATGAAAGTGAAAATAGTATTTGACCTACTAATATAATTGTAAACATATGGTGTGGCAAAAACAGACATAATTAAAAGGAATGTCAAAAGAAAGACATAAAAGAAATAGCAAACTTGAGAACAAGTTGACTCCCGTCAGTTGGCACTGACTGCCTTGAGCACTGGATTAAGAATGATTCTGAGGCTGGGTGTTCAATTCTCCAAAGAAAGCATGCCATAATTGACTAGCAAGGTCAGGTGAGCCATGGGTACAAGATATGAGATATCCCATATCTGACATCACCATTCTTGATTTCTTCACTCCTCAGAACAATTCTGTGAAATAGATTACACGTTCCCCATTAAACATAAATCAATAGGGACTTCCCTGGTGGTTCAGTGGTTAAGACTTCACCTTCCAATGCAGGGGGTGTGGGTTCGATCCCTGGTCAGGGAGCTAAGATCCCACATGCCTCGCGGCCAAAAAACCAAAACATAAAACAGAAGCAGTATTGTAACAAATTCAATAAAGACTTTAAAAATGGTCCACATCAAAAAAAATCTTAAAAAACAAAACAAAACAAAAAAACATAAGTCACTAGATTACAAAATGGCCTTATACAAAAATTAAAACAGGTGATAGAGTAAAGAGCAAGAAGTTATGAGACATCTTTTTATAGATTGCAGAGTCTGGAGGGATTTTACATGTGATCTAGTTTAGGTCCTTCATTTTACAGGTACGGAGTCAGAAGCCTAGAGAGTGAAGGAGACACTGTTCTCACCTTGCAGTATTAAATGCGATGGTGTTTTGAAAAGTACAAAGCTACACACAGGTGTAAAGTATTTTGATGTTCTTATTAGTCTCTTAATCCATATGTCTTTGTTTATACACAATTTACTCCTGCTCAAACGAAACCCCCAACCCCAAATCCAGCATGATTTTATCCTTTTTTCTCATGTTTTACCAGTTATGTTTGAAGGAGCTCATTTAACAAAAAATAATATGGAGGCCTTGAATTAAAAGCTCACAAGTTCGACTGGCAGTATCTTTTGGGACCTGTGGCTGGAAAGTAATTCTTTATGTTTTAATTATTTTGGTTTCCCGACTGTAAAACACTAGCACTAAAGCGGAAAAAATACTGATTATTACACACACACACAAATGTTTCCTAATAGAAAATAGAGACTGAACATTAATCTTTTTTCCAACAGAGGAAATTTCACAATGAAGAGATTAGCAAGCAGAGCTATTAAAGCAACCACTTCTTATTTATTATGATTCATATTTTAGTGGTAAAATATACATAGCCTTTAACAGATAGCAGGTTGTTATTTTTAGCAATTTTTTTATTTGAAAATTTTAAAATGTCTTATCCTGAATGCTAAATAACATGAGACTTCATCTTTAAATGACTTTTAGTTGATTAAACCTATGAAATGGAGATGTGAAATTAGTTCTACATTAATCTAAACACTAATTTCCCTTTTAACAGGCATGAAGGATATGTACCAAGCAGTTATCTGGTGGAAAAGTCTCCAAATAACCTGGAAACCTACGAGTAAGATATTTTATTTGTTTTCCAAAAATATGGTGCTAAGGAGTCCTCTTACATTAGGAGTGAATTATTGGTTGATTATTAAAATACCAGGCATTTTCTCTTCTTGACCTGCTTTCTTCTCCCCCATACTCTGATCCCTAAGTAAACAGTTGAGGGTCACTTTATTTATTTTCTTTTTTATTAGAAAGGTATTTTTATTTATTTATTTATTTAATTTATTCATTTTTGGCTGTGTTGGGTCTTCGTTGCTGCGTGTAGGCTTTCTGTAGTTGTGGTGAGCGGGGGCTACTCTTCGTTGCGGTGTGCGGGCTTCTCATTGCGGTGGCTTCTCTGGCTGCGGAGCATGGGCTCTAGGCATGCGGGCTTCAGTAGCTGTGGTGGGCAGGCTCAGTAGTTGTGGCGCATGGGCTTAGTTGCTCCGCGGCATGTGGGATCTACCCCCGCCAGGGATCGAACCTGTGTCCCCTGCATTGGCAGGCGGATTCTTAACCACTGCGCCACCTGGGAAGCCCGAGGGTCACCTTATTTTATTTATTTTTGGCTGCATTGGGTCTTAGTTGCGGCATGTGGGATCTTTCGTTGCAGTGTGCAGGCTTTTCTCTAGTTGTGGCGTGCGGGTTTTTTTTCTCTCTCTAGTTGTGATGCACAGGCTCCAGGGCACATGGGCTCTGTAGTTGTGGCGCACGGGTTCCAGAGTGCTTGGGCTCTGTAGTTTGCGGCCCGCAGGCTCTCTAGTTGAGGCGCATGAGCCCAGTAGTTGTGGTGCATGGGCTTAGTTGCCCCTGCAGCATGTGGGATCTTAGTTCCCTGACCAGGGATTGAACCCACATCCCCTGCATTGTAAGGTGGATTCTTTACCACTGGACCACCAGTGAAATCCCGAGGGTCACTTTAAATAGAAGAGGGAGGGTATGTGTTCTCATCTCCCCTTTTATCTAAGGGATGATTTTCAGATGCCTGCACATAACTGTGGTCAAAGGAAAAGGTTCTTCTGGGAATCCCAGGAATATTTATCTTACTTGAGAAGGAAAAAACACTATGAACACTGGATCAAATACAAACTGACTTAAAAACATGGTTCAATGCAATACTTCCAACACCAAGATAGCAGACAAAAATATAGATATTAAATATTTGCTTAGCTTGTGTTGTTTATTTCAAGCTAGTCATTTAAAAGAAGAGTTCACATGGATATAATTTTTTTTTAAATTTTATTTATTTATTTATTTATTTTTGGCTGTGCTGGGTCTTTGTTGCTGCGCGCAGGCTTTCTCTAGTTGCGGTGAGCGGGGGCCACTCCTTGTTGCAGTGCGCAGGCTTCTCACTTCAGCGGCTTTTCCTATTGTGGAGCACAGGCTCTAGGCGCACGGGCTTCAGTAGTTGTGTCTCATGGGCTCTAGAGTGCAGGCTCAGTAGTTGTGGCGCATGGGCTTAGTTGCTCTGCGGCATATGGGATCTTCCCGGCCCAGGGCTCGAATCTGTGTCCCCTGCATTGGCAGGCGGATTCTTAACCACTGTGCCACCAGGGAAGCCCCACATGGATATAATTTTAATGGAATTACTTAATGTTTAATAAAATTCAAGCATAGAGTACAATGTACTCACCATGTACATGTATTTCCTAGCTCAGCTGCTGGAAGGCCCAGAAGCAATAATACTACAGTAGCAATGTGTACACTCAGATCTTGGTTTTTAAATAACACTTCCCACTAAAAAGAACTAACACTTCTTGGAGAAATGGCTTGGGGATTCAGAGTCGGGGCAGGGAAAGAACAAAGATGAAACTGGAACATTTTGATGCATCAAAAAGTAAAGAAGTACCCCCCAATATTTTTTTGTTAAATAATGTGAACATATTGAATGATCACAGAAGTCAGCTTAAAAATGCTCCTTCTGACTAAATCTGGGATAATTTGAGTATCAAAATAAATAATGACAGTAAGGGACTACAATCCACTGAGTAAAATTAAAAAATCAATAATAAATAAATAGCTTGATAGATAAGTAAGTAAATAAATAAATGGGCAAGAAGAGAAAAAAGCTCTTTCTTGCAGCAAAATGCCAACTAATGAATGTAGAAGGAATGATAAAGTTTAAAAATCACCATTTTATAACTCAAAGTACCAACTGATTCAGGCAAGAATCATCAATGAGTGTCACAAATAGGTGGTGAAAGTTTGATGTCTACATAGTTTCAAAGCATCTTCTCATAAACCACTTACTAATAACAAAGAGGAAATATCTGATAGATCCCATCTTAACTAAATGATCCAAGTTCACATCAATAATGGGGCAAGCAGACACTGTGCATCTCCTGATGTGATACACTGAGAAGGACACAACATCACTTCTGTGATATTCCTGCCCAAACATGCATAACCTGAATTATTCATGAGGAAATAATAGACAAATCCAAACTGAGGATAGTCTACAAAATAACTGCCCTGTGCTCTACAAAAATGTTAATATCATGAAAGACATGAAAGGCTGAGAAATTGGTCCACGTTAAAAAACTGAAGAGATGGGGTAACTAAATGCACCAGTAATCCTGGATCAGTCTTGAACCATAAAAAAGCAAACCAAAAAATGTTACAAAATATATTATTGAGACAACTGATAAAATTTGAATAAGGTCTAAAATTAGGTAATAGTATTGTATCAATGTTAAATTTCATGATTTTGGTAATTGTACTATGGTTATACAAGTGTATATTCTACTTATTAGAAATACATACTGAAGTACTTAGGGGTAAAAGTCTATTCTCAAATGGCTCAAAAAAATCTATTTATCTATATCTATCTACCTATCTCTCTATCTATCTATCTGGACAGAATGATAAAGCAAATGTGTAAAATATCAACAATTGGTTCATCTATATGTGGGAGTTCTTTTACAGTATTTTACAACTTTTCTGTAAGTTCAAAATCATTTAAGGATAAAATTTTAAGTACTTATCAAGCTTAAGATACCAGGGTTGAAGAATGCTAGCTAATGAAACCTTCTATTAACTCATTTGTGTTCTTATTAGTTCAAATGTGGTCAAGTTATTTGTTGCTGAAATTCTAATAGATTCTATAGTGAAGAACTATCATTTTCTGAAGAGTCTCTCAACCTGAGATTCATTTTGATCAAGTAGGTAAGAGAAGCCCCTCCCTCAGCTAACAGGAGTCATCACTTCCAAGAATACTCGAACTGTAATGAAATATATGAGATATGCCTAAAAAATAAAATTCTTTTATTATTTTACAGTCAACACCTTTAGAAAAAATTAGGCATTTATTTCAAATGATCACTAGGCTGGGAAGTTTTCTTTTTGTTTTGGTTTTTTACTTTTAATCAGAATTTCTTCATTTATGATAGAAGGGGCACATTCAAACTTCCAACAGAGTGTAAAGCCATAGGGAATGATGGAGCTTGGGGCAAAAAAAAGGTATATTCCCTCTCTTGAAGATAGTTTAAGTCACTTTTAAAATGAAACACTACAGCATACAAACAAAACAGTCTGTGAACTCTATTTATTCTGCACTCTGTCCGTTTGCATTTCAGATATGGAATCGTAGCTAGAGAATTAAATGACTCATAAACAAGCATCCAGATAGTTATTATATCTGGGTATACCAAAAAAAAAAGGCCCAATATGATTACTTTTTTCCTTGAACTTAACATTGTCTAGATATCTGCATAAGAACTCAAAATTGTACCCCGGGAACATGATCATGGGTTGGTAAGTTGATTGGCTTCAGGTCTCCTGCCGTGGTTTGGGGACATGACTGTGGGCAAGTTTCTTCACCAGGTTGGATCTCAGATCCCTTTTCCTTAAACTGAAGGGTCAGGTAAGATGAAGGAAAGCAAATCGTGGCACTCTTGCTGACATTCCCTCCCTGTGCCTGAACTCAGGGCAGACAGCACTCTTAGATAGTGACATTCTTACTCCCTGAGCTCAGACTGGCCTCGATCTTTGCAACACACAGCTCCAGGCAGCCAGTACTAACTGATCAGAGCTGACACGTAAGTTGAAGCATATTTGCCAGGCTTCAACTAAATAAGTTCTAAGAGCCCACTGAGTTGGAAAGTACCATCCAGTTGCATGTGTTCAAAAGCTCAGATGAAGTGAAGTAAGTCAGACAGAGAAAGAAATATCGTATGATATCACTCTTATGTGGAATCTAAAAAAATGGTACAAATGAACTTATTTACAGGACAGAAATTGAGTCACAGATGTAGAAAACTTATGATTATCAAGGGGGAAAGTGGGGTATAAATTGGGAGATTGGGACTGACATATACACACTACTGTATATAAAAGATAACTAATAAGAACCTACTGTATAGCACAGGGAACTCTATTTGGTGCTCTACAATGACCTATATGGGAATGGAGTCTAGAAGAGAGTAGATATATGTATATGTATGACTGACTCACTTTGCTGTACAGCAGAAACTAACACAACATTGTAAATCAAATTAATTTAGAACAATTTTTTTAAAAAGCTCAGATGAATCCACTAATTCCCTTATTCGTGGCTACTCTCAAATAACCAAACAAGTCTGGTAAGTGGTGTTGCTTCCCCACCCAGAACTTCTCTCCCCCTGGGCTTATTAATTTCCACAACTGATTGTTAACTGATGATCATTCTGTCTCCTCTAACGTAATAAGTGGGCAGGGAGGCCAGGATATGGTTCAAGGGTTAACAACACTAAAAAACTTCAACCCTAAAAAATCACTCACATTCTTTTTTTTTTACCACTTTTTAGTTGTTTTTTCACCGGACAACAAAATTATAAAAATAAATGCTCCTGTTTGCACATGCTCCAGTTTGAAGAGCTCTACTTTAGAAGATACAGGGAGTAGGGGTAGTAAAAGAATATAAATTATTTCACTCCATTTCATTTCTCTTTCAAACTTATATGTTACACATTTAATTTTTGTATTAAAATATAGATAAGGAAAGAAGGACCCATGTGAGAGCATGCACATGATAAATAGTGCAAAGATTACGTTCCTTAGGAGTTTGCAGATCGCAAGAACTGTATCTGACAGGTGTAACCCCCGAAAGATGTGGAGTTGGGGGCTACAGCATAGCAAACTAGGATTTTCTGGGGGGAGAAAGGGAGCTGGTAATGTTTTTCCTTAAGTCCCTGGTATATGATAGTTACAGGCTCTTTACAGTGGTGGTAAAAGCATGGACTCTGGAGCCAGAATGGCTGGGTTCACATTCTGGCTATGCCTTACTAGCTCATTGACCTTGGGTAAGTCTCATAACCTGCTGATAACACTTTCTGACACATGATAGGTGAGCTACACTTTAGCTAAATATTCTCTGCAGTCTTAAAGTTCTCACCAGAGTATGGCTGGAGCTTTCCCCCCAGCAAACTTTGATAGAGTCCACTAACCAGAGATATGATTTCAGCCTAGCTACAGCTAATGCAAAAGAGACTAATCAGGGCATACTCAGGAAGCCAAAGTTCATATCGAGGCTGTTTTAATGGAAACTTTATGAAAAGTCAGTTAGTATCTTTGTATAACTTGTATAATTCTAGTTTAGAGTCATCAGTCATTAAAATTCCCAGAATGATACCACACTGCATTTATGTTACATGTCATCTGTTGTTGCTTGCTTGAGTACGATATGCTACACATACAGATTATTGGCCAGCCAGGCAAGGAGCTGGACTGCTAGTTTCAAATGCTCAGATGTATGAAGAAGAGCTTTCAGCACTATATATGTTAATGAAATCAAACTATAAAAATGACACTGAACCCATAGTGTACTTAGATTTGCTTTCCCCCATTATCCAAATCATTCCTTCACACTGCATTGGTTCCTAAAGGTGTCTGACATGAATTATTTCAGGTTAAGATCTATTTTTGGTAGCAAAAATCAAGAAATATCTTTACTTTCTTTTTTTATTTATACATTTAATCTATTATTCAAATTGCTTATAGAAAATTTGATTTTAAAACTTCTCCAGAAAAGAAATGAGACACTTATCCTGAGAAAATTAGCCAGAAATCTTAAGAAATTAAAACAGCTGTATGATAAAATCAGAAACACAAAATTAAACAATATCGTGTCATCACATGAACCCTGTGACACATTTTCCTTTTAAACTAACTTTGAAGCTCAATCTCAGGTTAGTTCGCTTTGTAAAAGTAGAAAATATGTGAATGTTTACCTTACTTTTAGCAGATTACATCCATCAAAATTTTTTAGTTTTTTCAGCAAATAAATTTAGCATTCCTTTGACAAGGAATAACAGTAATGCCTCAGGTTTTTCTACATTTGCATTTTTTACAAAGATAAACTAGCCTTATGAGACATTGTCAATGTCATTTGTGCAGGAGCTTTTGTGCAGCTGGGAAGAAAATGTAATTATTTTGCAGAAGATCTTGAAAACCAGTCTTACAGAGGAAAATACTGCAATTGTTTTAAAAGGATATTTGCTACACTTTCAAATTTATATTAAATTTTTATAGCTGCCCTAGCATCATCCTGCTAATAACCACCCACTGACTTACAAAATAGAGCAGAAGATAAATGTTTTCTAAAATTTTAATGTGGAAAATTTCCAACATGCACAAAAGTAGAGAGAAAAATATGATGAACCTCCATGTACCCAACACCCAGCTTCAACAATTATCAACATTTCACCAATTCTGATTCATTTGTTCCAATTAAACATTTTATTACCTGGAAATGGTTCATGCTTTTGCTTTTGAGTTTGAAAGCATTGGTAGAAACAAAAAGAACAAAAAATTTTCTGGCATTAATTATCTTTCATAAGTAAATAATGAAATTTTTAAAAATGTCATTGACATATGACTTTTTCCTGCTTTCAGGTGGTACAATAAGAGTATCAGCCGAGACAAAGCTGAGAAACTTCTTTTGGACACAGTAAGTCTCCTTAAACTGTCTTTTTTTTTTTTTTAAACTTTGGGTTTATTTATTTATTTATTTATTTATTTATGGCTGTGTTGGGTCTTCGTTTCTGTGCGAGGGCTTTCTCTAGTTGCGGCAAGCGGGGGCCACTCTTCATCGCGGTGCGCGGGCCTCTCACTATCGCGGCCTCTCTTGTTGCGGAGCACAGGCTCCAGACGCGCAGGCTCAGTAGCTGTGGCTCACGGGCCTAGTTGCTCCGCGGCATGTGGGATCCTCCCAAGACCAGGGCTCGAACCCGTGTTCCCTGCATTGGCAGGCAGATTCTCAACCACTGCGCCACCAGGGAAGCCCAAACTGTCTTTTAACTTCAAATAAAATGAATCGTGTTACTTTTTTTCAGCCATGCTGTGGTTTGTGCTAACACAGTGAGTTGACATATTGGATTAACAGTGGTGTCCATGTCTGGCAAAAGCATTCTGGGGGTTCACAGGGTTAGCATACATCAGTATAAGAAACCTGGAGAGGATCAAAGGCCTTGGTATTCACGTGTGACCGTGACCACAGCCTCTGTGGGTGGTCTTTCGGGCTGTGATGGCTGGCCCTGGGGAGCTGTGGTGCTGGTCTTCCTTGCCTGCGTCTCTGGCTGGGTCAGGAGTGTCTGTGACTCAGATTCCGCCTGGTTGGGCTGTGTGTGGATCCAGAGGAAATACACCACTTGTTTTATTTTTCATGCAACCGTTCTTCTTGAGAGCCATACGGTATCGGGAGCAGGACTGACCTTACCCAAGGGTGTCAGGATTAAGGGAGAGAAGGCATGGTGTGGTGAGGAAAGTACTGGGTCCTGGCCACTGCTCTCGCTCCAACTCAGTGTGTGACTTCGGGAACATCTCTTCTTCCTTCTGGGCCTCAGTTTCTCAATGAGTACAAGAGGAGCACTGGACTAAATCAGGGATGACAATTACCCAGACGCATACTGCCACTGTCTGCTCCTGGTCCTGTGGCCGACACAGTTGATCAGAGTTCATGGCTTTGGGATCCTTCTCAAAACAGTGCTCCAGGAAGCTGCCATCAATTGACTGGCATGCGAGGTAAAACCTTCTCTTCCTGGATCAGAAGATCACTTGTTATTCTAAAACAGTGCCTCTCAAAGTATCTGTGGAGATGGACTACTTTTTGTGGTTGGTTTTTAATTTCCAATCTGTCACAGACTTATATTTTGTAAAATACAACAAAAATGAATTATCAGAAAAAATAAAAAGCAAAAATAAGAAGCAAAGACATAAAAAATGCAAGTCCAATTTTTTATTAGTATTAGATTCATTAGACATAAAATTGCTCTGTCTGATTGCTATAAAAAGATTCTAAATGATTACTCTCAATTTCATTTTTTTTGTCTGGAGGTGGACCAATAACAATTTGCTAACTGGCACCCATCCATAGACCACACTTAAAGTAGCACGGAAAATTGCACATTTAGGGCCCTTGCAGAGAAACCAAATGCATGGAGGTATTGAGAGAAAGCTTTCTACAGAGAAATCAATCAATTTATCAGCGTATTTCCTTAGAGCAGTGGTTCGCAGGCCTGTCTGCACATTAAAATCACCTGGGAAACATTTTCAAAATACCAATGCCCAGGTCCCAGCCCAGATTCATTAAATCAAAATCTCTAGTGGGTCAGAGGGGTGGGATAGGGAGGGTGGGAGGGAGATGCAAGAGAGAGGGGATGTGGGGCTATATGTATACGTATAGCTGATTCACTTTGTTACGCAGCAGAAACTAACACACCATTGTAAAGCAATTATACTCCAACAAAGATGTTAAAAAAGAAGAAAACCTCTAGTGGGTAGGGTCCAGGCATTCGTAATTTAGAGGAAAATCTCTCCAGGTGAATCTAATATTCAAATGATGTTAATGACCCGCGCCCAACACAAGCCTCACCAGTGAGACCAGTAAACAGTAGGCCTGGGTTGATGGAGGCATCAGTCTCTCTGTGCCAAAATGTTAGCCCTGTTCCTGCCATTTTCCAGTTATGGTTTGAAGGTATTTCCTATCTTTAAGAATCTTAAACTGCAAACCTCTCCTGCATGGAATGAAGCTGGAGTGACCAACTCATCCTGGTTTGCCTGGAACTGTTCCAGTTTTAAAACTGAGAGTCCTATGGCCCCAGAGCCCCCGCACCTCAGTCCCAGACAAACTGGGACAGCTGATCACCCAAACCGGTAACCATTACCAGTTTGGACAGTGGCTAGAGGTGAGCTTAGAGAAGGAGACCTGGGAAGATATCAGGTAGGGAATGAAAGTCTGTGATGGGAAGGTGGAGGGATGATGAATATTGTCAAAGAATAATCTAAAGGCATATAGTTGATTAATATACTATTTACTTTTGCACAAGGGAAACTGATAATAGATTGATTCATTCTATCAAAGGCAAAAATATAATTTCTATAAGAGGAAATGGAGACGGGAAGAGAGCCCACAGTCATATTTTGGAGCAATGAACTTTTTCTCCTTTGGTTAAGTTGCCGGTGAGCAGGCAGCTGGCAAAGAGGACAAGGTGAGATGCTCTGCCCGTGGGCAGTTTTGTTCTCATCAAAGAGGGCAAGTCCAGTTGTTTGTGGATTTTCCAAAAGACTATTTGTGTTTACCAGTGACGGCTGCAAAACAGGCAGTCTGTATGATGTCAGCCGTCTCAATCAGCATCTGTTGCCTTTATGACGTCTGCACCATTTCCTTTATTAGGATTTCTCAGTATAAACTCACATACCTTACCATTTTGCTGAGCACAGATCTAAGCGCATAGAGATACTTGAGACAGGGTCTTTGATCTCAATAAGCTTTAGACTCTATTGGGAAACAAGACAAACTCTGAAGAAACAGAGGATAATCTAAGAAAAACTGAACATATTCAGTAGGCTTTCAGTGGCCTTAGAGTTCTGAGAATATTCTAGAAGAATTAGAAAGATTTCATGGAGGAAGAGGAATTAAGCTGAGTCATTACTAGACTCTGGTTTCTCCTTGGTTCCACCTGGACTCAGCACTTAATTATTTCCTGTGGTTCCCAATATCGCACATTAGAATCACTGGGAAATTTTTAAAAATACAGATTCCCAGGCCCCAGCCCAGACCTACGGAATCAGACTCTCCAGGGTTAGTTCATGGGAATCTATATTTTTTCAAGTCAAACTTGTGATGCATATGTGGCCCACTCAGCACCTATGTTATTGGATAACATAATAAATTATTAAATTAACCAATAAGAACTTATAATTAAATAAGAATTATACTGAGTTTAAACAAGTGCAGTTTTGTTATTTTCAATCCCACATCGGTTAATGAAGTATTGCCCATGGAGCACCTAAAACAGCCCACATTAATGATTAGCAAAAGATGATTTCTATTTTACAGCAGTTCTTTGGAGAAACTTAAATACATTCTGCTTGCTAGGGCAGTTGAAACATTCCTCCTTATTAATATTCTAGACTACTTCACCAAATCCTCTTTGCCTCCTTAGGTAATATAAGGGCAAACTTCAGTGGGTCCCTATATTGTATGATGTTTGAAACATCAGCTGAATTGTTTCAGGGGTGAATTTAGTATCCCCTTATCTAACAATTATAGGACCCTTAAAAGATTGATTGATTCATTATTATTGACCAAAAATGTATTTATTTTATTTTTATTAACTAAATCTCCTGATGTACTGCCCCGTGCATATTTCTCCACTAGAATATAAACCCTTTACCTTGTTCCTGCTGTACACAGGACCCCAGAACTGTACCTATGATAACGTAGTTGCTCAATGAATATTTATTGAGTGAATGAATATAGCAAATGCTTAAGAAGTGTTTTTAAATTAACAAATATGCTGTAGGAGAAGCTGGCTAATCATGAGCATCATTGGGGAGCTTTTTAAAAATACAAATTCCAGGACTCCAGCCCTCACCAGTCAGAACCTTAGGAAGTGGTACCCAGGTGATTCTGGGTCTTACCCAAGTTTGGGAACCACAGAAAATATCTCCTATTGTGTCCTATCAATTATTCAGATAGCACCTCCTCTAAGAAGCCTCTCATGCTTTCCCTCCCACAAGCTGTGGAGTGTGGTTTTTCCACACCTTTGAACCCCTATGGTGCAATGTCATGACATCTCCAGTGGCTCTGTTTTCACTCAGCCTCGGACCTCAGCCGTCTCTCTTCTGTCGTAACCCATTTAGGTAGAGGGTGAATTCTTTGCAAGCAGGTACTCTATACTTTACAGCATTGCATACGTTGGGTGACCTGAATTTTGGGCAGAAGCCTTATCTAAGACATTGGTTTATCATATTTCCATGATTCTAAGATGTTATTAAAGATACAGTACTGACTCCATACCAGGATTTTTTTCAAGAAAAGAAATGAACCACCTCCAGAATGAAGAGTGGCTATCTGTCAGAGACACTCTTAAATTACAATGCAGTGTGAACAAGCTGTAAGTTATCAGTCCATCTTTTTCACAATAACCTACCCTGTGTAGCAAGATTATCTTCTGTAAGGTGCCCTTCAAATCATACGGACAGAAAGAAAGAAGTAAATTCCTAACAGTCAACATGTCTCAGATGAAAGCAGACAATGGCATTAATACTTATAACAGGTGGTATACCATAGCGTGTGATAATAACAGCTAATGATAGCTCTAATAGTCCTTGTTCTGGTATTATATTCCAGAAACTGTTTTAGGCACTTTAATTCTCCCAACCATCTTGCAAAAGTCATTTTACAACTGAGAAAACTGAAGCTCCTGCATTTAATCAGGAAACATCTGTGTTGACAGAATTATAGACTGAGTTAGAATTCCTTTTAAAGAACACCTGGTCCATCCCCTTTGTGCTACAGGGGAGTAAACTGAGTGTAAATCAGTGGCATAGCCTGGACTAGAGCAGGGATGCTTCTTCATAGACACACACACACACACATACACACATGCACACATACACATATACACATGCACACACACACAGTTAGTAAGGGAATATATGAGTTAAGTTCTATTCTCCCATCCCTATACTTCCCATCTGTGTATTTTACCCCCTTGGCATGATTTTTTTTTCTATTGTTACATCTTTATTTTTCTAGATAAAATAGTAAAAGGTAAAGTGAGACCTTGATTATATCCCGTGGGAACAAGCCCCCTCCCCGACCTACCCTGGCTGCATTGCACAGATCAGTGCCCCTATGCATGGCAATGACAGGAGCAGAGACCCTTTAGACTCCACCGTTCTTGGTGGTTGTGACTTCCTCTGAGCCCCTTGCAGGAAGTAGGTGATAAGGCACATGCCGGATGCCTCCTTTTCCTCAGAACCCTGTGCTGCCTCAGCCCTAAACCAGAGTTTCCTGTCACCAGCACTGAATGTCACCTAGAGCAACTACGATGGAGGAAGAGCTCTGCCAGCCTCCCGTCCTCGGCAGAGCTGACTGAAAACTTTACCTCTCCTTTGTCTGATGTCTGTGGATCAGTTTACTCTTGTTAACAGTTGGGCCCCTCTCTAATCACAAATTTAAAAAATATAATAATGGTTTCTTTGAAAGAATAACAACAACAAAACATTCTTAATTAAATAGAAGAGACATTACCACTCCCTTCTTCACAGATAGTTGATAAACTTGGGGTCTTTTTGGTCTCTGTTTCTTCCCTTTAGAATAAGTTACACATGTAGATAATGTCTGCCTCGGCTAAAGTTTAGTTTCTTCCTGTCTTGAACTTAACCCATCACATTTCAGTGAGGCAAGAGCAAAAGCTTTGATATTTGGGCAAAAGGGGAGAAATTTTGAAGACAAGTGATGGTACATGTAATACATGGATGAATATCACAAACATGATGTCTAGTAGAAGAAGCCAGACACCAATTCATTATTCACAACAGCCAAAGGCTGAAACAACCCAAACGCCCAGCAATTGATGAATAGATAAACAAAGTGTGGTGTAATCCATACAACGGAATATTATGCAGCCATAAAAAGGAATGAAGTACTGATACATGCTACAACTTGATGAACCTTGTAAACAATATGCTAAGAGTAAGAATCCAGTCGTAAGAGACCACATAGTATATGATTTCATTTACATGAAATTTCTAGAATAGGCAAATCTCTAGAGAAGTCAGATGAGTGTGGCAGGGGTGCAAATGATACTGAGGTGTCTTCTGGGAGTGATGAAATATTCTGGTGATGGTTATACAACTCTGTGATTTTGATAAAAATCACTGATTTGTACACTTAAAAGAGGAGAATTTCATGTTATCTAAATTAGGCTTCAAAAGCTGTTTTAAAATCTAATGAACTAATCTGGGATTTTTTGGTGTCACATAGATCACCTTTACTTCAGAAACTGAATAAACTACTGACCCCAAAGGGGGGAAAATCTAATTATTGGAAAATCAAGTTTTTTAAAAGGGCGATTTGCATGCAAAAGTTAGAAGGGTGTTTACTAGTGCACTGGATAAACAGTTTACACTCATATCTGAGAAGACGAAAATAAGAATCTGGTTAGTTCTCCTCTGCCCTCACCATGTCCAAGGTCATGCACAGAGCACACTGTAAAAAATGTGGGAGGCTAATTATGGGCATAAGGTTGTACTATTGGTCCAGAAAGATTGACAACTCATTTTCTTAAATTTCAAAAAATTCATGAAATACAAAATCATTAAAGTAAATTCTGTGTGTACAAAGACAGAATACTAGGACTGTCCTAGAGTACTATGACATCTTGGAAAAAGAAATGTAGCAGCTTTCTGTATTTTCCTCATTTCTTCCCCTGCTTTCAGGCAACAGCTAGGGCAGCCCTAGCTCACGACCTTGAGAAAGGAAGGTCAAGGGTGGAAAACAGAGACGAAGATTCAGGTCTCAGCTTTGAATTTCTTCCTTTCTTTTTCCAGTTTTAGTGAGATATAATTGACCTATAACATTGTATAATTTGAAGGTGTGCCACATAATGATTTGATTTATGTATATATTGCAAAATGATTAATACAATTTTAGTTAACATCCATCTCTACACATAGTTACAATTTTTTTTCTTGTGATGAGAACTTTTAAGATCTACTCTGAGCAACTTTCAAATATACAATACAGTATTGTTAACTGTAGTCACCATGCTGTACATTACATCCCCAGAATATATCTTATAACTGGAAATGTGTACCTTTTGACCACCTTCGTCCAACTCCCCTACCCTCCGCTTCCCTCAAATTTCAAAATAGACTCTTGAATCTCCCAGCAGAGAGAAGAAGAGTTTTGGGAGTCTCACAAAGTTGTTGTGGTAACCTCTAAGCTTGGCAAGAATGCACAATGATGTAAGGGCCAACCATCTCCCCCAGATTCCCCTCTGCGGGTTTAGGGCCAAGTCAGAGGAAGCAGGTTACGTGTCTACATGAGGATGAACTTTCTAACTATTAGTGCTCTTTCAGATGACAGGGACTACTCTTCAGGACTGTTATAAATGAGAAATGCATTTTCAGTTGAGTCAGTGGAGACCAAATCTGGATGTCCATAAGCCTTTTAAAAGTTCAGGTCCCGGGACTTCCCTGGTGGTGCAGTGGTTAAGAATCCACCTGCCAATGCAGGGGACACGGTTCAAGCCCTGGTCCGGGAAGATCCCACATGCCGCGGAGCAACTAAGCCCGTGCACCACAACTACTGAGTCTGTGCTCTAGCGCCTGCGTGCTGCAACTACTGAGCCTGTGAGCCACAACTACTGAAGCCCATGCGCCTAGAGCCCGTGCTCTGCAACAAGAGAAGCCACCGCAATGAGAAGCCCGTGCACCGCAACGAAGAGTAATCCCTGCTCGCCGCAACCAGAGAAAGCCTGCGTGCAGCAACGAACACCCAACACAGCCATAAATAAATAAATAAATAAATTAAAAAAAAAAAAAAAGTTCAGGTCCCAGGGCCTCAGTCCTGGAGATTCCAAGTGTGTAGGTATGGGGAGGCGGGGAGGGAGGGGGGGGAACATGGTAAACTGCTCATAGTCATTGTTTTGTTCTGTCTTGTTCTGTGCTTTAGATTCTTCAGGTGATTGTGATCACCAACAAAGTTTGGGGCACAGGGGTTTAGGGAGTTAGGCCAGATCAGTGGTTCTCAACCAGGGGTGATTTTGTCCCCCAGGGAACATGTGACAATGTCTGGCATCCAGTTGATAGAGGCCAGGGATGTTGCTAAACATCCTATGATGACAGGGCAGCCCCCATGACAAAGAATTACTGCACCCCAAACGTCTATAGTACTGAGGTTGGGATAACCCTGGGCTAGAGAACCTTTCTAGGTTCTTCTAAAAGGTCTTTTCTAACCCTGAGATTCTAGGATGCAAACAATCAGCATGGCCATCTGTGGATTATTTGTATGTGTAGATGACCCACCTTTGGGATTAGGGGGTGGAAGAGCTTCTAAACTGTGTATATTTTGCTCCATATACAACAAGTCTATGCCCACCACACGAGGCTCTTCTCTCTCTGGCTTTCACTTATGGCCCTCGGTATGCCTAAGTTAAGCAAACCATAGCAACAGATTTTGCGAATATCACCAGTACAGATTGACAGGTGGGTAGGAACAGAGCCTTAGACACAAAGTACTGAAAAAAACAGAGTTAAGACTTTCAAGTTCCTACCAGGACTGAAAAAACTGGTCTCCCCGTTTGTTAGTACTTATTTCATCAGCACTGGCAAAATTGTCAGTGGGGTGAAGGGTATATCTTGGGGGCTTCCCCTTCTCTCCACTTCCCTCACGCAACCAGCAGCTTCGTGTTCTTTCTCCTTTTGCCCTGCAGCAAAATCAGCACTTGAGAAAGGGCCTGCAAAATATATTCCCATTAAGAAAATGGTGAAGCTTCCAAGACAGAAGTTTTGTGCCCTTGTGGGGAACAGAGAAATGGCTTCTAACGTTTGTTGAATGGAGGCACCATAGACTAGGAGAATGAGCAAAGGTTTTGCTCACCTGCCACATTCAAGGTTCAAATCCCAGGTCTGCCTCCTATATTTGTAGGTCGTGAGAAAGTCACTTCAGTTCTGCAGCACTCAGTATCCTCATCAGGAAATTGAAGATAATAACATCTAGACTGCAATGTTGTGTTGAGGGCTGGACAATATCTGTAATGAGCTCCAAGAGGGCAGAGCTTGTGTCTGTCTGCCTTCGTTTACTGTTTATGTCATCACTAGAATAGTCTTGGAACCATGGTAGGAGCTCAAGAAATGTCTCTGGAATGAATGAATGAAACGGTAGCCATTATAGCTGAAAGGCTGCTCTGTGCCAAGCTGGCCTACAGTATTTCCTCCTTTCACAGGCAAGAAAGTGAAGCTGGATGCATGAGCCTGGTTTCCTGGGATCGCTGATTTTCCATTCTTTCTAACCCTTCCAGGGCAAAGAAGGAGCCTTCATGGTACGAGATTCCAGGACTCCAGGGACATACACTGTGTCTGTTTTCACCAAGGCCATTGTAAGGTATGGTGCTAACTCAGCGAAGTGGGGAGAGACAGTCCTGAGGTGGGTGAGCGATGAGCCACACACAGGAATGTCAGACAGTGCAAGAGGTAGAGGAGTCCCTAGAAATACTGTGTTTCCCTGATCCCTGTGAGAAGACCAAGGCTAGGGAGTTTAAGAACATAACTGAAGTCACTTACCTAGAAAGTGACAGAGCTAGGGCCGGATGCCAGTTTCCCTTCCCAGTTGGCATCCCTGAGTGCAAAGCTCTAAAGAAATAAAATACCTGGTCTTGTATTTGATGCATTTATAATTTAATCCAAAGAATAACAGAAAAGATCCTTTTGACTGCAAGCGAGAAAATATGAATTCTAGTTCTGGCTCTGCTAATAAAACTATCCACCATTTATTGAGTCCTTACTACGTGCCAGAACCTTACAGATCCTTTCACTGGGGGCTGGTCACCTGGGTACCCTCTGCCTAGCACATAGCAAAATTCCAGACTCCCAGGAGAAAAGCAAGCATTGAGCATGAGCCACATTGTTTATACAAACAATTTAGGTATAGGGAGCCATCCTTATCAGTTAGAGAATGGTGAGAGCCCTCCTAAAATCTAAGTTCTCAGAAGCCAGCCAAGGGCCAATCTTGCAAGCAGGCCTGTCTAAGGATAGCAGTCAGGGCTGCTATGTTAACTCTGCTACACAAAGCCAAATAAGTACGAAGGGGCCAAGAGGCTTCCTTAACACATGCTGAAGATTAGTTAAATCCACACAGCAGGGAAGGCAAACATGTAGCACATACAAGACGATTGCCCATTTTGAGGTTTTGGAAGAAACATCACCAATCCATCATGGCACCAATCCTGAGTCCAGATGCAGCCTCAGAGTCCTTAATACAGCACCCAAGGCCAACCTGTCAAGACTGACACACAAGTTGAAATATATCTGCCATCCATGTGAGAGGGTAAAAAACAAAGCTAATAGGAATCTGCTACTAGTAGACATTTATGGGTCTAAACATTGCTTCTTAATAATCACTGCATTTATGTTTCATCTGTTTAAGTGAGAACAACCCCTGTATAAAGCACTATCACATCAAAGAAACAAATGACAACCCCAAGCGATATTACGTGGCTGAAAAGTACGTGTTTGATTCCATCCCTCTCCTCGTCAATTATCACCAACACAATGGAGGAGGTGAGTTCTAAGGGAGAAGGCCAGAGGGGGACCCTCTCAGGGGAACTTGGAGAAAAGTGACAAACACCCAGCTGGGTTTCTTCATCTCAGACAAACTGACCATAAATAATAACTATACAAATAGAAAAGGATGCCAAATATTTGATTATATTACATATTCTTCATTAGCAAATTCTGCTGCTGGAATCATGAGATTTCACCACCTGCTCATCTGTGACATTATACCTCTTCTCAGGGAAGATGTAATATCAGTGATTGGGCTTTGGAATTCGTTTTCCAGAATAAAAATAGCTTTTGCATTGGATTATATTTTTTCCTGGTGATTTGGCTTGGATGGTTGCTATGGTAAAACTCTAATGACTGCCTTTCACTTTGTAATCAACCCAGGCCTAGTCACTAGACTCCGGTATCCAGTTAGTTCCTGGAGGCAGAAAGCCCCGGTCACGGCAGGGCTGAGATATGGTAAGCAGTGCATTTGGGAATGTTATTCATTTGCACTAACTCACATCCCTAGAGGTCTGGGGTAAATTCTGAATGGACTTCCCCAGACGTAAAATGATCATTAAACAGGTACACTGTATATCTGGAGATGGTGTGCACAAATGAACATTTACAATGTGTGTAAGATTCCATCTATACGTATGCACATTTATCTAGGTCAAATCAATGTCTATTGGTTTTAGATGACAGTTCATCAATGAAGTGTTTACTGAGCACCTACTTTGTACAGAGCACTCTGCTAAATGCTATTAGAAAAAAATATTAGAAACCAGTGCTATAGTACTGTGTTCTTGCCTATATTCTAGAACTTCTGTATCATCTAGTGTGTTAGGTATGGGTCCACTGCAAGTGCTGTAAGCCAGCAGCATCCAGAAATGTCTGTCTGCATAGCACTGTGTTAAATTTTTTTGAATCCTTTTAGGCAGGGCATGCATCTCTAGGGCCATAGGCCCTACTCTTCCTTCTTGTCCTATGGAACCATTTCACCCACTTGTGATTTTCTGCCTGCATCCCCTGGTCCAAACTGTGCTGGTCGAGGAGAAGGCTGGTGTACCTTTCATTTTATGTCTTCTAGATTGGTGGTTCTCAAGCTTCACTGTGCATCAAAGTTACATAGGATGCTTAAGAAAAGTGTTGACTTCCAGCCCCGAGCCAACATTTACCAAAACACAGTCCCAGACAGTGGGGTCCTGGGGTTGCCTTTTCAACAAGTGCCCCAGGTGATTTTGACACAGGGGTTAGAGGGTGATACTTTGAGAAACACTGTGTGGGCTCTCCATCCCTAACCAGCACCATATCTGCACACAGTAGGTGCTCGGTACTGTTTTCTGTTGAGTCTGTGCCTCAAAGAGGTAGAAACTGAACTCTTTATGGTACTAGACCAAGCATCAGGAAAGGATAATGCCCCTCAGCCTCCTTATAAAAATAAGATAATTCTAATACCTGTGGAATCCAAATGTGCCCATGCTGGATGGAAGCCCGGAGAGTATTTTATGAACCCACTCATTTTTGCCAGTGTGAAGATTGAGACTCGGATCCCTTTTATTCATTTTTTGAGCATTTATCGAAAGCCTACCTATGTGCGAGACTGTGTGCTGGCTTGCACCTGTGTACCAGTCCTCTTGGAATCCACCACCTTACCCCTAACCCCTGCTAAGGCCTAGCAAGTGCTATGTACATAATGGATGCTCTTGATGGATAAATGAATGAATGAATGACCAGTTCAAATAAAACTTGCTCTATGTGAAAAATGACAATAAAAATTTTTCAATCAGGTATAGGAAATGGTTGGGACCTTAGAACCCTTTCACTGACTTTCTTTAATATCTCAACTAATGCCATCCTCCTTTCCCTTTCCATGTAATTGTCCCCACACACATTTTTCATGGCTTTCAATACATATTCTATGTTATTATTTGGGAAAAAAAGATGCTTTTATCTATCTGTAGTTCTAAGTATACAGGCTTATACCATTTTCCATCTTTGAGTTATATTAACAATAGGCTAACATTCTGTATAGGGCTATATAGTCTCCTGGTAGTCCTATACTTCATATCTACTGCTTGTCAACTCTGGAAAACTCTTTCTCTTCCAGGGAAATGGGTGATTGATCCCTCAGAGCTCACTTTTGTGCAGGAGATTGGTAGCGGGCAGTTTGGGTTGGTGCATCTTGGCTACTGGCTCAACAGGGACAAGGTGGCCATCAAAACCATTCAGGAAGGAGCTATGTCAGAAGAGGACTTCATCGAGGAGGCTGAAGTCATGATGTGAGTGGCCAAAACAAGAGTATGCAGAGATACCTTGGGAAGGAGGTTCTGTGCTGTGCTCTTTAAATGCCATTCTGATGCCACCTTGGGCCACCTCCCTGCTCAAGTCCAGCGATGGCTTCCCACGGTATGGAGAACAACTCCAAGCTTCTCACTGGGGTCTAAAAGGCCCACCATGGTCTGGCCCTGCCCGCTCCCCAATCTCATCTCCTACCCATCTTTCCGCTGGTTCCATGACACGCCAACCACACAGGCCTTCGTTCATTCTTGCATACACCAGCTGAGTCCCTGCCATTCTTCAGGTCTCAGCTCAATGAGACATTTTTGTTTGGGGGAGGGAGTGTATTTTTGGGAGACTAAACTTAGACCATCTCACCCCTTGCCATTTTTCTCCAGGAAACTCTCTCACCCCAAACTGGTCCAGCTCTATGGAGTGTGCCTGGAGCAAGCCCCCATCTGCCTGGTGTTTGAGTTCATGGAACACGGCTGCCTGTCAGATTACCTGCGCAGCCAGCGGGGGCTCTTTGCTGCAGAGACCCTGCTGGGCATGTGCCTGGACGTGTGTGAGGGCATGGCCTACCTGGAAGAGGCATGTGTCATCCACAGAGACCTGGTAAGAGGGGGGAGGGCAAACCCCTACAGGTCCAGGGTGAAGGGACATGTCCCACTGAAATGTAGAGCTACGAAGACTGGGAATGCATGAATCAATAACAAGGCATAAGCCCTCTTCCTTTCCCTCTCAACTTCTTCCTTCCTCCACCCGCTGTGGGATGTCCTCATGGGACTCAGATCTGGGCTCTATTTCCAGCCCCACCTCTAACTTTCACCCTCTGAGTTGGAGTTTACATTCCTTCTAAATAAAGCTGACAGCCTCTCCTTCTTAACCTCTCTGTGTCTCCTTTTCCTCTTGGTAAAATGAAAGAAATTGACAAGCACATGTTTCTCAAAATGTTATCCAAGGATCTACCAGGATCATATTGGGGTGATCCTAGAACCATCCTCAGAATCTCTGGGGGTTGAGGCTTGGGAATATTCATTTTAACATGTCCCCCCATGGGATTTGCAGGCACATTAAAATTTGGGACTCATGGATCTTTTCTTGGTAAGGGCTCTTCCAATCAAATTAGGGACCATGTACCATCCTTACTGAGGAATAGTTTTAAGAGAATTAGCAACTTCAACACATTCTTATTTTAGTCAAATGGGTGATAGCTTCTTCATGTCATCCCTGAGGTTAATATCAGGTTGCACTGGAGTTTACAGCTGGTTACACAACACCACGGATGTTTCTTCTGATTAGGATCCCAGGAATGAAGATGAAAGACCAGATTTACTCATCCTGATAAAGGATCTTAACATTCAACTTTCCATCAGGCACTAGTGAAGCTTAATTAGCACTTGTGAAGCTCCTCATTGCTTCTGCACAGCAACACATGGAAAAGCAAAGCAGCACATGGAAAAGCAAAGGACTGTGATTATAGGAGACTCCTTAATTACTGATTACCCACCAAGTTTTCCTTTCCCTTTCGTTTGCCTGTCTTTGCTCCAGGCTGCCCGGAATTGTTTGGTTGGAGAAAACCAAGTCATCAAGGTGTCCGACTTTGGGATGACAAGGTAATACGGACCTGTGGTGCCGGCAAAGTCTCAGGAATGGGATGCAGGCCACCAGGACACTCAGACGATCTCTCTCCACTCTCTCGCCAGGTTCGTCCTTGATGACCAGTACACCAGTTCCTCAGGCACCAAATTCCCGGTGAAGTGGGCGTCCCCAGAAGTCTTCTCTTTCAGTCGCTATAGCAGCAAGTCGGATGTGTGGTCATTTGGTAAGTGTCATTCTGGCCCCATTCCCACATGACCTGGGACTGTGGGCCAGCTGTTTTATTTGTCAAATTCAGGTAGCCTTACTTGCCCTGAACACTGGATGGTGAGGGCGTCCCACTGAGAGTCTGTAGAAACAGCTCTGAAAGGAATGAAGGGGCCCTCATTATTGTATCTATTCTTGGACATTTTTGAAATAGGGGCAAAAATAAAAGTGAGAACAGGATGCTGGTGATAGCTGCTGTGACATCAAAAGCTGGAGTCAGGAGATTAGAATATGAGCCCTTGAGAGCAGGGATCATGTTTTTTCCAACATTATATTTATTCTCATATTTATTCCCACATTTCACTCTCAATAAAGTATTTTACCCATTCATTCAACAACGATTTATTGAGCATCTGCTACAGGCCAGGAGCTAATTTAGGTGCTCACAAAGCAGCGGTACACAGGATAGAAAAGGCTCCTATTCTCTTGGAGCCAAGTTTTAAGGGGAGACAGTAACAATCATGTAAACAAGCTAACAAATATGTGTATAAGATAAAGCCAGGTAGCGGTAAGTGCTATGAATAAAACAAAAGAGTAATGGGAAAGAGAGTAACTGGAATGGAGGGAGGGTCTGTTTTAAATAGCAGGGTCCGGGAAGGCCTCTCTGAGGAGATGACTGTTGAGCAGAGAGCTGAATGGTGAGAGGGAGCTGTCTCCATTTGAAGGTCCAGGGAACAGTGTCTCTAACAAAGGAAGCAGCAAGTGCCAAAGTTTGGTGTGTCCAAAGAAAAGGGGTACTGACTTAGTGGGAGAACTGTAGGCAATGAAATCGGCAGGCCATGGTAAGGAATTAGAATTTCTCATAAGTGCAAATGGGCAAGAATGAAAAGACAGAATGAATGATGCCAGTGTGGCAAGAAGTACTAAATATTCTTGCTGGGTGTGTCATGTCTTTCTAAGCCATAGTTTTTGCATGTTAATGTATACACAAAACTATACTGGACAACCTCTTTGACTTGGATTGTAAGAAGGATTCTACTTTGGACAGGAATAGTTTGGAGTTTGATGTTGTCATTCTCTGTGAAGGGAAGGTTTGCCAAGTATATTGACTAGTAGTAGAAACCAGGGAGAAGATGACTAATTAAATCTCTTAGGAGAAGAACTAACTAATCTTCTCCAGCATTTTAGAATATCCATTTCCAACAACCAAGTGATTTTTGATTTTGAGTCCTAAATTGTTCCTTAAAGTAGTTACCCTGTTCAACAGGCCTAACTATGACTTTGTTAGTCAAATTTAAGGTATAGAATGAACTTAGAAGAAAAAAAACTGCGCTTGAGCAACCTCACATTCTCTTTTCCCCAGTGCATATAACTAGGAAGGGTATGGCTGATGTGTGGCCACTCTCTATCGGTACGGCAGGTCATGCTGCACCAAGCCAGGTGCCCCATAAAGAGATATTTGCTGCCATGGCCACTTTGTCACATTCACCTGCTGACTCAGAATGGGGTTTATTCTGCCACAGGTTGTCAGCCTAGGACTTTGCTGCTGCATCTTATAATTAGAGGGTTGAGCTAAAGTCCATCCCTTCCCAGGATATGTCATCTGAAGTGTCCAAAGATGAGATTGACTGATGGAAGCAGAATAGAGGGGTGAGAAAACTGGGGTGGCAAACCTGAGAAACAGAAACCTAGATGGAGGAGAGCTTTTGCCTGCCTCAAGGCCACTGGGCTTTGTCACGCATTTTGAGGTTTTTCCCCTAATTAACTGCACTATATTTTTAAACATCTTTATTGGAGTATAATTCCTTTACATTGTTGTGTTAGTTGCTGCTGTATAACAAAGTGAATCAGCTATACGTATACATATATCCCCATATCCCCTCCCTCTTGTGCCTCCCTCCCACCCTCCCTATCCCACCTCTCTAGGTGGTCACAAAGCATGAGCTGATCTCCCTGTGCTATACAGCTGCTTCCCTATCTGTTTTACATCCGGTAGTGTTTATATGTCAATGCCATTCTCTCACGTAGTCTCAGCTTCCCCTTCCCCTTCCCCGTGACCTGTCCATTCCCTACGTCTGCGTCTTTATTCCTGCCCTGCCCCTAGGTTCTTCAGAGCCTTTTTTTTTTTAGATTCCATATATATGAACTGCACTATTTTAAACTAGTCAACTAACCTCTTTGGGCCTTACTCAGTTCCTCAATGCATCACAAGGTTTGCGTGAAAGCAACTGTTTTCCAGCCAGCTTTCCCCCATTTTCCAAAGAAATCTCACTAGAAATCCTGGCATCTTGGGGTGCTAATTGATCTTATTTACTGAATTTCCAAAACTCCTGAGGCATTTCTGAGGATCCCTTAGAAATTCTAATCCAGTTGTCTGGGCTGGGGCCCAGGATCTGCCATTGGAACAAATTTCTGAGTTGATTTTTCAAAACTTCAGATGTTTTAGGGATCATACTTTGGAAAACTCTGCCCTCAGGATCTCTGGACTATGCTTTGAAAACCACTGGATTAGGTGATCTGCAAGCTCTGTTCCCACTCTGACATTCTATGAATAGATGAGTACATAATAAAGCTGGGTGTAACATTTCTACTGAGGGCAAAAAAAGAAAAGGGATTAAATCAGAGGTCAAAAATGGACAACTTAAAGAGTTTTGCTTGGTTAACACAGTATTTCTTTTAAATCAAGTTGAGTTTATATTTTAAAACTCCCAATTTATGACTTATCTTTAAAAAAACAGAAAATGTGGCAATTCAGAGCCCTCATTCCCATGTGCCCTATGCTGGTTGGAGCTAAATCACAGCTGCCCCTTTGGGGACAGAATTTTTGACCTCCAGTTTTTCACAGTCCTCCCTAGTCCCTATTATGCAGACCTCATCCACTCCATTCATCTATATCATGTGTAGACATTTGAGTTTACATCCCCTGCAACTTTTAGTAGTAGCATTTGAGTTAGATATAACAAAGGGCTGAGCTTGAACATTCTTCACCACTAGGAAGGTAGGGAAATCGCTCTTCTTTAGAAATAGCACAGGCTTAATAAGCCCCAGGTGGCTTTTGATATTGTACTTTCTGGAGGTAGGGACTTGAATCTTAATGTCAAGGAGTCTGTGATTTCTAGAGGTAAGTTGGTTTGTTCGCTATTTAGGAACTTTATCACTAGCTGTTTTGATTCACCATTTCTCATAGGTGTGCTGATGTGGGAAGTCTTCAGTGAAGGCAAAATCCCGTATGAGAACCGAAGCAACTCAGAGGTGGTGGAAGACATCACCACTGGATTTCGGTTATACAAGCCTCGACTGGCCTCCTCGCATATCTACCAGATCATGAATCATTGCTGGAAAGAGGTCAGTAAAGGAAGTGGTTCCCCCCCACTCCTCATTATAATCTGCAGTTTCAGGGTCTGCCCCCATCCCTGAAGAAAGGAACCCTCTCAGAGGATGAGGCAGTAGGGATGACAAAATAGATTAGCAAGAAAGTGACGTTGAGCATCTATTAACTAAAGGAGTTACTCATTCCTGGAAGAGCTGGCAGGGACCTTAAATGTTATTTGATTTGTAATATAATGTCACAAGCCATCAACATACTGTCAGAAAGGAAGAGTGGGGAAGGCCTATGTCAATTTTTTGAGAAAAAAAGCATCTGTAACATCATAAAACCATTAAATATACATGAAGTTAGTTCTATAAACTGGTAAACAGAAGTTCACTGATGCTGTGAAACTATTAAAATGACTGAATTAAAATTCATTTTATTCATACAACAATTCAGAATGGGAGCCAATTACTCTGCACCCTCCCAGACATCTCAGTTATCCTTGGGTGGCAGGCTATGCCTTAAGCCATATCAGCATGAGTGTTAGATGTCCTTGGGTGAGTTAGCAAATTTTAAATTTCAACCACAGTTGAAAGTTGCTGAATAGAGAATTAACACAAATTTGGATCATGGAAGGGTAACGGGGGATTTAAAAAGTATAGGATACTTGGGTTTTATCTCAGTTTTATCATTTCTTAATCATTAATCATGGGCCATTCTCTGAACCTCCTTTTTCTTACTGTAAGATAATTAAATAATGTTTGCTCTGTAAGTTCATAGAGCTTTTGTCATCAGAAACAAAGAAATAAACCATAAAGACATAAGGAAGGGTACAAAACAAATCTAGTCCACTTCTCAAGGATTAAATACTATAACAATTACGATAGCTGACATTTAGTACTTTTTTCTTTCTTAAATAACATTTTGCATTAGTGTGGTACATTTGTTACAATTATTCTACCACCACTGATACATTATTATTAACTAAAGTCCATGTTTTACATTAAGGTTCACTGCTTTTTTTATACAGTTCTGTGAGTTTTGACAAATGTATATCATGTAACTACCATTATAGTATCATACAGAATAGTGTCACTGCCTTTAAATGCACTGTGCTTCACCTGTTTATCCCTTCCCCTCTTCTTCCCAAATCCCTGGAAACCATTGATCTTTTTATTGTCCAAGTTCTGCCTTTGCCAGAATGTCACATAGTTGAATCATACAGTATGTAGCCTTTTCAGATTGGCTTCTTCCATTTAGAACTATGCATTTAAGATTCCTCCATGTCTTTTCATGGCTTGAAAGCTCACTTCTTTTTATCACTGAATAATATTTCCATTGTATGGATATACCACAGTTTGTTTATCCATTCACCTACTGAAGGACATCTTGGTGGCTTCCAGTTTTTGGCAGTTATGAATAAAGCTGCTATAAACATTTGTGTGCTAGTTTTTGTATGGACATAGATTTGCAGCTCAATTGGGTAAATATCTAGGGGTGTGATTCCTGGATCATATGATAACACTATCATATGAAAATGTTTAGCCTTTTAAGAAACTGCCAGACTGTCTTCCAAGATGGCTACCATTTTCACTTTCCCACCAGCAGTGACAGTTCCTGTTGCTCCACGTCCTCACCAGCATTTGGTGTTGTCAGTGCTTTGATTTTAGCCATTTTAATAAGAATATAGTGGTATCTCATTGTTATTTTAATTTGCAAATCCCTAACATATGATGTTGAGCATCTTTTCATATGTGTATTTTCCATTTGTATATCTTTTTAAATGAGGTAACTGCTTAGATCTTTGCCCATTTTTTAATAGGATTATTTTTTTCTTGCTTTTGCGTTTTAAGAGGTCTTTGCATATTTTGGATATAAGTCCTTTATCAGAGATGTGTTTTAAAAACATTTTCTCCCAGCCTATGGCTTATATTTTCATTCACTTAACAGTGCCTTTTACAGAGCAGAAGTTGTTAATTTTAACAAAGTTCAACATCAATTTTTTTTCTTTTATGAATCGTGCTTTTGGTGTTGTATCTAAAAACTCATTGCCAAACCAAAGGTCACCCAGATTTTCTCCTATGTTATCTTCTAGATGTCTTATAAGTTTTGCATTTTATATTTAGGTCTATGATCCATTTTGAGTGAATTTTTGTGAAGAGTGTCAGGTCTGTGTCTAGAGTCATTGTATTGCAGGTGGATGTCCGATTGCTCTAGGACCGTTTGTTGAAAAGACTACCCTTTCTCCATTGAATTGCCTTTGCTCCTCTGTCAAAGATTTGACTACATTTGTGTGGGTCTATTTCTGGGATCCCAACTCTATTCCATTGACCTATTTGTCTATTCTTTCACCAATACCATGCTCTCTTGATTAGTATAGCTTTATAGTAAGTCTTGAAGTCAGGAAGTATGAGTCCTCCAAACTTGTTCTTCTTCAGTATTGTGTTGGCTATTCTGAGTCTTTGGCCTTTCCATATGGAGTTTAGAGTTGGTTTGTCAGTATCTACAAAATAACTTGCTGGGATTCTTGTGATTGTGTTGAATCCATACATCAAGTTGAAAAGAAATGACATCTTAACAATAGCAAGTCTTCCTAACCATGAACATGGAATATTTCTCCATACATTTAGCTCTCCTTTGATTTCTTTCTTTAGAATTTTATATTTTTACTAAAATATATCCTATACATATTTTATGAGATTTATACCTAAATATTTTCTTTTTTAGTCTTACTTAGTGCTTATTTTATGTTGCATTTTTATATACGATTTTATTTAATTCTTATAACAATCTTATGAGATTGATAATATTATTATCCCCATTTTACAGATGACAAAACTGAGGTTCAAAAAGGTTTAGTAACCTGTTCAAAGGTCACACAGCTAATAAGTGGAAAAGCTGTGATTCAAGAGTAGGCCATATGATTCCAAAATACCTGCTGTTAACAACTAAGACATAATGGCCTCAAATACAATATATATAGAAGCATATTTAAAACTCAGCAGAGGGAATTGCTGTTTAACTCTGGTTTGCTTTGGAATTAGCTATGACACACAAGTACAAGGACATCACAGAGTTCTTTTCTTCCCTCTCTAGAAACCAGAAGACCGGCCACCTTTCTCCAGACTCTTGAGTCAACTGGCTGAAATCGCAGAATCGGGACTTTAAAAGAGACTCAGTGCCAGGCCACGGGCTGCAGATCCTGAGTGGGGCAAGGAGGTCTTCCCACCACAGAGCATTAAAAGCTGCCACCATCCCAGGACTCCTCAGAGGCAACTGGCCGGTGGCGCCAGTCCCTAAGCTGCCACGGAGGCAGCGGCCTGACAGAGGCGGGCACCAGGCCACAGGCAGGAGGCTCAGCCACTGAACTAGGAGCAGGGCCAGAGCAGTCTGTACCCTTCCTCCAGCCTCTTATCTTGTGTGGAGCACAAACCTCAATCGACAGCTTTCAAGCAACATTTCTTGCACTTCTTAGAGAAAGGGAGAGATGGGGCAGGACCCTGGATTATTACACTCATTGTTATTTTAAACATGGACCTAAAGTTCACGGTCAAGGGATTTTTTGATTTGACCTGACAACACAGAATCCCAGGATATGGGGCAAGATGAACAAGGAGCATGACTCTTTTTCAAGGAGAACTAGTGAGTTAATGAAAGTCACAAAGAGTAAGCTCTGCCTCTGTGATGCTGTCAGCCACAGCTTCCTGCCTTAGAGGATGATGGAACAGCTGCTCACATCAGAGGCCGGATATTCTGAGAAGCAGCTTTATGAGGTTTTACTCATAGAGTACACTGCCGCCTCTCTCCCTGAAGGGAGCATAATGGACTGGGGTGAACAATTCCGATCTTACCGCTGGAGTATTTGGTATCTGGTGTCTGGGCAGAAAGAAGGCATCAGATGGTGGAAACACCTGGTACAGGGAGAGGCCTTAGGTTGTAACCACTTGGATGCTCATTTACTACCAAGCCAAGCAAGTGACTCTGCATCCCCTTCTGTGCCCAATGCTTCCACAGGCATCCTGGGAGGAAATCATGGCTTCCGTAAACACTGACTTACTGAGGCCTCCAGGAATCAGTCCCCTCTCTGCATTCTTCCATCCTCATCAACAGAGTGCAGACTTGTGCTGGGGAGTGTGGCCTGGCAGAGAAACTGAAGCTTGTTTAGGCCCTAGAGATGTGCAACTTTAAGGTTGAGACTTCCAAGTCTCCCCAGATTCTAAGAGAGGAGTAAGAGGTCTGTTCTTGCTCAAACCATCTGGATGGAAACTGAGTCAGGCACCGAGTGGGGGGCTTCCAAGATGCACAAGGATGCCTACTGTTGACTGAGCACTTGAATATGCAAAGTGAATATGTACTGAGCTACAAGCCTTAACTGCAGAATCTCAGTTCACCCTGAGTTCACACCAGTGCCGTGAGATATTATTATTATTCCCATTTTACAGATAATGGAACTTAGGCTTTGAAAAGCTTGGACACCTGCCTGAAGGGACAGAGCTAGGAAGAATACAGCCCACCTCTGTCTGACTGCAATGCAGTTTCTCTATTTTTATTCAACACTGCCTCCTACTGAGGGTGAAAGGGATTGCTGAGGAGGTAAGTACAGTAGAGGGGAAAGTCCTAGAGAGCCAATAAAGAAGCCAACACAGCACCATCAGCAAGTAAAGTTGCTCCTGCATAGACCAGTGTGGCTGGCGGTGTAGCCCTCCAACTTGGAATAGGATCTT
The DNA here is from genome assembly GCF_009873245.2 of Balaenoptera musculus. Lineage (NCBI taxonomy): Eukaryota > Metazoa > Chordata > Mammalia > Artiodactyla > Balaenopteridae > Balaenoptera > Balaenoptera musculus. Next base: position 132,037,171 of record NC_045787.1, read on the forward strand.
TTTTTCCTCATCTGTATCCTCACCTTCATCAGAGTTAATGACGTTGGAGGTACTAAAGGAGTAATTAGCCCTTTGATTCACTCAACCCACCAGAGTCATATTGCATGAAGCAATTTGTAGATGGGCTTCAAAGCAGCTTTAAAAGATTCTCCTGCAGAAGTATAAATACTTCCTTGAATTATCACTTCAACATTGAGCCAGCTGCGGTCTTCTTGGACACTTTCTGGGGGAGGGTATTCCCTGATGTAAGAGAGATTTAATTTTCCGACAGTGTTCAGGGAAAACTCTTTTTGGATGGTGTTGAAAGCAGCTCTTTCTAAAAAATCATATGATATTTTGACCGGCTGAAGATGCAGATGTACAACTTTTAAGTATAATTATTGTGAAACTGGTAGCTTCAAAAAAAACCTATCATTCAGAAGATGATATTTCTCAACTTATCCAAAATCATCCCTGTTTACTTTTTTGGCATTTTGTACATTCTTTTTTGGAACCTTTAATTAGAGATGATTTCTGGAACATCCAGCCTAGAAGGAAAACATCAGAATTGACTGATTTCTGTGGTATGGTTTAGAAAAATTCTCCCTTACATGGTATTATCTTGTTCAAGCTCAGAATCATTGAGGCTTTAACTTAACATGGGTCAAGAGGTTACCTCTCAGTATCCTGCAAAATAGACTTCTGCCTGTTTGGTTTTTGGCTTTTTTTTTTCCCTCTCACATTTTGAAAATGGTGCCATGTGTTCACAGGGAATTCCCCTATGCAAAGTTTTGGTTCTAGATGCATTTTATAGATTTTGCATTGTGCCCTTTTGAGACTATGTATTTATATTTGGATAGATTGAATATTTATTAGTGTACAGTGATTGCTAATGTTCACAATTAAAATGTTACAAATATCTCTTATGCTTTGTAAATCACACCAAGTTAAAGGTTGGGTCTAGCAAATAAAGCTGTGCATTTTAGTAAATATGGTATGTATAACCTGGGTCCATATTTATCCCAATGTCAGACAACCAAAAGTTTTCCATAAATAATAATGGTTACATAGTTTCACATTCCACAGACAAATAAAGACTATACATCATTCAACATTGTTTCACCAAGTAAATATCAAATGCTTCCTGTGACCTCTGACATGCTGTGCTGAGTGCTGCAGAAACAAAGATGAAAAAGACACAGTCTTTACTTTTAAGAAACTCCAGGTATGGTTGGGAAGGCAGACATATAAACAAGTAAAATTATAATACAGCAATTAGAGCAACAACAGAAATAAGGTCAAAGTAGAGAAGAGCTCAGAAAAAGTGATGGAATCTATTGGGCAAAGGGCGACATCAGTGGAAACTTCCTAGAAAGTTGCTACTCAAAGTGTGGTCCCCGGACCAGCAACAACAGCATTACTAGCTTGTGAGAAATGCAAATTCTGTCTCCACCCTGAGATCCACTGAATGGGAATCTACATTTTAACAAGATCTACAGGTGATCATCTGCACATTAAAGTTTGGGAAGCACTGTCACAGAAGATACCATGTCTGACTCAGTTTTGAAGATGAATTATGCTTTTTTTAGGCAAGCCAATGGGCAGAAATAGAAATACTTTCCAGGTAAAGGGATAGAGGAAACAAAACATATTGGGAAGCTATTATCAGTTTACCATTGCTGGGGCATAGGGGGTGTGTGTGTGTGTGTGTGTGTGTGTGTGTGTGTGTATTCTCAGCAAGGGTGAGGATAATAGAAGGGGTAGACAAGTTTAATCTAAGGCTATAAATCTAGACAAGGACCTAGATTTTAAAACACAAAAAAAGTTGGAACTCTAGTTGTAGAGAGGAAAAATGTCATTGAACAAGGAGAGAAGGTCAAATTTGTGTTTAAAAATATATTCTGGCAGCAGTGTGGAGAGTGGATTTGAGAGAGGCAAAGCTGGTGGAAGAGAAACCAATCTGGAGTGATTTTTGACTTGCTCCTAGTACCAAATTATTGTTCATATTCATTCTGTCATCTGCTGTGTGGGTGACATGTGGAAATTGTAATTCGGAGTTCTTAAGCCACAGTTGGACAGCAAGGCACAGCTGTTCTCCTCGCTCTTAAAATCCCAGGGAAATAAGGGCTGGGTTATTACAGTTTTGGTGTCTTGAGCTCTCCCTGTACCTTTCAGTTCACCAAATGCCCACGTCCCCTGCAGGAGGCCAGCTCATGCACCCAGAGGACCAGCAGGTACCAGTGAGAAAGCCTGTGGCTTCCACACAGTCCTTTGTGGGACTCACCTCTGGGCTTGACTCCCCCTGGCAAATGACCCAGAGAGGAAGCCTCTAGAGCAGGATGGATGAACAGATCGGCTTCTCAGAGAGCATTTATCCTGCAGACCCTACTCTGCCTGGAACCTCCCAACACACAAGACCACCACACTCAGGAAAAGGCAGAACATACCCCACGCAGCAAGATGGGCAGTGTGTGTGTGTGTGTGTGTGTGTGTGTGTGTGTGTGTGTGTGTGTGTGTGTATGAGAGTGTCTTCAGTGATTTTGCAGTTCTTCCCAAGTCATCATGAGTAGTTGGTCTCTGGGATAACTGAATCATACAGATACTGTTAGGAGGAGTTTTAGAGATCATTTGTTACCATTCACCTGCTAGTACTTGGCACTGTGTCAGGTGTATACGATGAATAAGATATCAGTTGAGGACCAAACACATCACAGTCAAATTAAGATAATTCAAGGCGAGCCTATTTCAAAAGGACTATTTAACACAGTGTGGGTTTAGAAGAACCATAGTAAGTAGTACAGAGGCAAAGAACAGCCAAGGAGCAGTTACCACCCCTAGGCCCAAAGAGATGAGGAACGGGAGTGGTCACTTGCTTGTGGAAGCAGAGAGTCACCTGGAGAAAGGTGCCTCGAGAGGAGAGGACATTTAGTGAGAGACAGAGGAAGCCCAAGGCAGCAACACAAGGAGGAGCCTGTGGAATAAATATGCTGGCCCCCTCTCCTCTCTTCCCCCCATCAACTGCTGGGGTTTCTTGTTGGCCGAACCCAACTGGAAGCCAGAGGACAAAGAAATCCTAGTAGAGTGGTCCACAGAGGTCAGTCTGCAGGGGCGAGGGCAGGGTGAGAAGAGTGAAGTAGGTCTGGAGGAGCAAGAGAAGATATCCAGGGCTTCCCTGGTGGCGCAGTGGTTAAGAATCCACCTGCCAATGCAGGGGACACGGGTTCGAGCCCTGGTCCGGGAAGATCCCACATGCCATGGTGCAACTAAGCCCGTGTGCCACAACTACTGAGCGTGCGTGCCACAACTACTGAGCCTGCACTCTAGAGCCCGCGAGCCATGACTACTGAAGCCTGGGCACCTAGAGCCCGTGCTCCGCAACAAAGAGAAGCCACCACAATGAGAAGCCCGCACACCACAACGAAGAGTAGCCCTGGCTCACCACATCTAGAGAAAAGCCCATGCGCAGCAACAAAGACCAATGCAGCCAAAAATAAATAAATGTAAAAAGAAAAAAGAGAGAGAAGATATCCAGTACACATGCCAACCTTTCTGTAAGAAGCCTCAGGCTAGTAAAAATGTCCAACACATAAATAAATACAGTTGATTTTATGCTTTGCAGATTTTATACTTGCAAATCGCCTACTCACTAAAATCTATCTGTAACCCCAAAGTCAATTCTTGCAGCCCTTTCACAGTCATTCATGACATGCCCATGCCCAGAGCAGAGAAAAATTTGTCACTCTACATGCACATTCCCAGCTGAGGTCGAACAAGGCGAGGCCCGGCCTTCTCGTTTCAGCTCATACCATAAACTAGTGTCTTTTTTGAGGTCTGTTTAGTGCCAAATTTTTTGCACTTGTGTACATTTTATTGGTCATTTTGCTGTTTAAAGTGACCCTCAAGCATAGAGCTGAGGTGCTGTCTCATGTAAGTGAAAGAAGGTTGTGATGTATCTTACAAGGAAAACATGTGTTAGATGAGTTTCACTCAGCATGAGTTATAGTGCTGTTGACTGTGAGTTCAATGTTAATGAAGCCACAATACATACTAAACAAGGTGTTTTTGAACAGAAATGTGCATAAAACAAGGTTATGTGTAAATCAGGTGACTTTATTAAACATAACCACTGAATGATGAGAATCAACTGTGATTGCAAAGCACTGCTGTAGGTCATCTGATGGAGCAATGGTCACAATCCAGTGAGAGCACAGAGAGTGAAAATACCCAAGGAAGCAGGGAGGGCTTCACAGAGGAAGTGATATTTGAGCTGTGTCTTAAAGGGTAAATGGGAGTTCCTAAGGAAGGGAGAGTCTGGAAGAACATTTCAGGCCAGACAAACCAGCATGCATAAAAACACATCTTATTCCACCTTCTTCCCTTGCATTATTTTTATGTTAGGACTGGGAACCTTGGGGCCCAAAGCCAGCAGGTGCTGGAGAATCAGTTAAAGGAAACTGGTGGATTATGGTTCCTCACCCTTCAGGTTCACATCTACCCACACCCCTCTCTACCCATCTAGAGCTAACAAGGAGTTCCTGATCCCTTTTCATTTTCTCAGACTCATTTTGAGTACAAATGTCTATAAGCTGAGACAAGATATACAAACATTTACTTGCTTTTCTGTTGTGTATATCTCAAAGCACTTTCCCATTTAAGATGATGTTTGACCTCTCCAGCAGCTTTGACATGGAAGGGTGGGTGAGGGGGTCTCACTTGACAGAAAAGGGAAGTGATACACAGCATGCCTGAGGTTGTAGAGCTACTCAACACAAGTGAGATTAGAACTCAGATCTTATTCCAAGTCCTGCATTCTTCCTAAAGACCACGCCAAAATTCAAACCATGGTAATAATAATAAAAACAATAAAAGCTCCCATTTTTTTTTAACATCTTTATTGGAGTATAATTGTTTTACAATGGTGTGTTAGTTTTTGCTTTATAACAAAGTGAATCAGCTATACATATACATATATACGCATATCTCCTCCCTCTTTCGTCTCCCTCCCACCCTCCCTATCCCACCCCTCTAGGTGGTCACAAAGCACCGAGCTGATCTCCCTGTGCTATGTGGCTGCTTCCCACTAGCTATCTATTTTACATTTGGTAGTGTATATATGTCCATGCCACTGTCTCACTTCGTCCCAGCTTACCCTTCCCCATTCCTGTGTCCTCAAGGCCATTCTCTATGTCTGCATCTTTATTCCTAATCTGCCCCTAGGTTCTTCAGAACCTTATTTTATTTTTTTTTTTAGATTCCATATATATGTGTTAGCATACGGTATTTGTTTTTCACTTTCTGACTTACTTCACTCTGTATGACAGATTCTAGGTCCATCCACCTCACTACAAATAACTCAATTTCGTTTCTTTTTACGGCTGAGTAATATTCCATTGTATATATGTGTCACATCTTCTTTATCCATTCATCTGTCGATGGACACTTAGGTTGGTTCCATGTCCTGGCTATTGTAAATAGTGCTGCCATGAACATCATGGTACATGTCTCTTTTTGAATAATGGTTTTCTCCAGGTATATGCCCAGTAGTGGGATTGCTGGGTCGTATGGTAGTTCTGTTCTTAGTTTTTTAAGGAACCTCCATACTGTTCTCCATAGTGGCTGTATCAATTTACATTCCCACCAGCAATGCAAGAGGGTTCCCTTTTCTCCACACCCTCTCCAGCATTTATTGTTTGTAGATTTTTTGATGATGGCCATTCTGACTGGGGTGAGGTGATACCTCATTGTAGTTTTGATTTGCATTTCTCTAATGATTAGTGATGTTGAGCAACCTTTCATGTGTTTGTTGACAATCTGTACATCTTCTTCGGAGAAATTTCTATTTAGGTCTTCTGCCCATTTTTGGATTGGGTTGTTTGTTTGTTTGTTTGTTTGTTTGTTTGTTTGATATTGACCTGCATGAGCTGCTTGTAAATTTTGGAGATTAATCCTTTGTCAGTTGCTTCGTTTGCAAATATTTTCTCTCATTCTGAGGGTTGTCTTTTCATGTTGTTTATGGTTTCCTTTGCTGTGCAAAACTTTTAAGTTTCATTAGGTCACATTTGTTTATTTTTGTTTTTATTGCCATTTCTCTAGGAGGGGGGTCAAAAAGGATCTTGCTGTGGTGTTTGTCATAGAGTGTTCTGCCTATGTTTTCCTCTAAGAGTTTTATAGTGTCTGGCCTTACATTTAGGTCTTTAATCCATTTTGAGCTTATTTTTGTGTATGGTGTTAGGGAGTGTTCTAATTTCATTCTTTTACATGTAGCTATCCAGTTTCCCCAGCACCACTTATTGAAGAGGCTGTCTTTTCTCCATTGTATGTTCTTGCCCCCTGTATCAAAAATAAGGTGACCATATGTGCGTGGGTTTATCTCTGGGCTTTCTATCCTGTTCCATTGATCTATGTTTCTGTTTTTGTGCCAGTACTATACTGTCTTGATTACTGTAGCTTTGTAGTATAGTCTGAAGTCAGGGAGCCTGAGTCCTCCAGCTCCGTTTTTCTTTCTAAAGATTGCTTTGGTTATTCGGAGTCTTTTGTGTTTCCATACAAATTGTGAAATTTTTTGTTCTAGTTCTGTGAAAAATGCCATTGGTAGTTTGATAGGGATTGTATTGAACCTGGAGATTGCTTTGGGTAGTATAGTCATTTTCACAATGTTGATTCTTCTAATCTAGGAACACGGTATATCTCTCCATCTGTTTGTATCATCTTTAATTTCTTTCAGCAGTGTCTTATAGTTTTCTGCATACAGGTTTTTTGTCTCCTTAGGTAGGTTTATTCCTAGGTATTTTACTCTTTTGGTTGCAATAGTAAATGGGAGTGTTTCCTTAATTTCTCTTTCTGATTTTTCATCATCAGTGTATAGGAATGCAAGAGATTTCTGTGCATTAATTTTGTATCCTGCTACTTTACCAAATTCATTGATTAGCTCTAGTAGTTTTCTGGTGGCATCTTTAGGATTTTCTATGTATAGTATCATGTCATCTGCAAACAGTGACAGTTTTACTTCTTCTTTTCTGATTTGGATTCCTTTCATTTCTTTTTCTTCTCTGATTGCTGTGGCTAAAACTTCCAAAACTATGTTGAATAATAGTGTTGAAAGTGAGCAACCTTGTCTTCTTCTTGATCTTAGTGGAAATGGTTTCAGTTTTTCACCATTGAGAACGATGTTGGCTGTGGGTTTGTTATATATGGCCTTTATTGTGTTGAGGTAAGTTCCCTCTATGGCTACTATCTGGAGGGTTTTTATCATAAATGGGTGTTGAATTTTGTCAAAAGCTTTTTCTGCATCTATTGAGATGATCATATGGTTTTTCTCCTTCAATTTGTTAATATGGTTTATCACATTGATTGATTTGTGTATATTGAAGAATCCTTGCATTCCTGGGATAAACCCCACTTGATCATGTTGTATGATCCTTTTAATGTGCTGTTGGATTTTGTTTGCTAGTATTTTGTTGAGGATCTTTGCATCTATGTTCATCAGTGATATTGGTCTGTAGTTTCTTTTTTTGTGACATCTTTGTCTGGTTTTGGTATCAGGGTGATGGTGGCCTTGTAGAATGAGTTGGGAAGTGCTCCTCCCTCTGCTATATTTTGGAAGAGTTTGAGAAGGATAGGTATGAGCTCTTCTCTAAATATTTGACAGAATTCACCTGTGAATCCGTCTGGTCCTGAGCTTTTGTTTGCTGGAAGATTTTTAATCACAGTTTCAATTTCAGTGCTTGTGATTAGTCTGTTTATATTTTCTATTTCTTCCTGGTTCAGTCTCAGAAGGTTGTGCTTTTCTAAGGATGTGTCCATTTCTTCCAGGTTGTCCATTTTATTGGCATAGAGTTGCTTGTAGTAATCTCTCATGATCCTTTGTATTTCTGCAGTGTCAGTTGTTACTTCTCCTTTTTCATTTCTAATTCTATTGATTTGAGTCTTCTCTCTTTTTTTCTTGATGAGTCTGGCTAATGGTTTATCAATTTTATCTTCTCAAAGAACCAGACTTTAGTTTTATTGATCTTTGCTATTCGTTACTTCATTTCTTTTTCATTTATTTCTGATCTGATCTTTATGATCTCTTTCCTTCTGCTAACTTTGGGGTTTTTTTGTTCTTCTTTCTCTAATTGCTTTAGGTGTAAGTTTAGGTGTTTATTTCAGATGTTTCTTGTTTCTTGAGGTAGGATTGTATTGCTATAAACTTCCCTCTTAGAAGTGCTTTTGCTGCATCCCATAGGTTTTCAGTCATCGTGTTTTCATTATCATTTGTTTCCATGTATTTTTTGATTTCCTCTTTGATTTCTTCAGTGATCTCTTGGTTATTAAGTAGTGTATTGTTTAGCCTCCATGTGTTTGTATTTTTTACAGATTTTTTCCTGTAATTGATAGCTAGTCTCATAGCATCGTGGTTGGAAAAAATACTTGATACAATTTCAATTTTCTTAAATTTACCAAGGCTTGATTTGTGACCCAAGATATGATCTATCTTGGAGAATGTTCCATGAGCAGTTGAGAAGAAAGTGTATTCTGTTGTTTTTGGATGGAATGTCCTATAAATATCAATTAGGTCCATCTTGTTTAATGTATCATTTAAAGCTTGTGTTTCCTTATTTATTTTCATTTTGGATGATCTGTCCATTGGTGAAAGTGGGGTGTTCAAGTCCTCTACTATGATTGTGTTACTGTCAATTTCCCCTTTTATGGCTGTTAGCATTTGCCTTATGTATTGAGGTGCTCCTATGTTGGGTGCATAAATATTTACAATTGTTATATCTTCTTCTTGGATTGATCCCTTGATCATTATGTAGTGTCCTTCTTTGTCTCTTGTAATAGTCTTTATTTTAAAGTCTATTTTGTCGGATATGAGAATTGCTACTCCAGCTTTCTTTTGATTTCCATTTCCATGGAATATCTTTTTCCATCCCCTCACTTTCAGTCTGTATGTGTCCCTAGGTCTGAAGTGGGTCTCTTGTAGACAGCATATATATGGGTCTTGTTTCTGCATCCATTCAGCCAGTCTATGTCTTTTGGTTGGAGCATTTAATCCATTTACATTTAAGGATATTATCGATATGTATGCTCCTATTACCATTTCCTTAAGTGTTTTGGGTTTGTTATTGCAGGTCTTTTCCTTCTCTTGTGTTTCCTGCCTAGAGAAGTTCCTTTAGCATTTGTTGCAAAGCTGGTTTGGTGGTGCTGAATTCTCTTAGCTTTTGCTTTTCTGTAAAGGTTTTAATTTCTCCGTTGAATCTGAATGAGATCCTTGCTTGGTAGAGTAATCTTGGTTGTAGGTTTTTCTCTTTCATCACTAAATATGTCTTGCCACTCCCTTCTGGCTTGCAGAGTTTCTGCTGAAAGATCAGCTGTTAACCTTATGGGGATTCCCTTGTATGTTATTTGTTGTTTTTCCCTTGTTGCTTTTAATTTGTTTTCTTTGTATTTAATTTTCGATAGTTTGACTAATATGTGTCTTGGCATGTCTCTCCTTGGATTTATCCTGTATGGGATTCTCTGCATTTCCTGGACTTGATTGACTATTTCTTTTCCCATATCAGGGAAGTTTTCAACTATAATCTCTTCAAGTATTTTCTCAGTCCCTTTCTTTTTCTCTTCTTCTTCTGGGACCTCTATCATTTGAAGATTGGTGCATTTAATGTTGTCCCAGAGGTCTCTAAGACTGTCCTCAATTCTTTTCATTCTTTTTTCTTTCTTCTGCTCTGCAGTAGTTATTTCCACTATTTTATCTTCCAGGTCACTTCTGTTCTTCTGCCTCAGTTATTTTGCTATTGATTCCTTCTAGAGAATTTTTAATTTCATTTATTGTGTTGTTCATCATTGTTTGTTTGCTCTTTAGTTCTTCTAGGTCCTTGTTAAACGTTTCTTGTATTTTCTCCATTCTGTTTCCCAGATTTTGGATCATCTTTACTATCATTACTCTGAATTCTTTTTCAGGTAGACTGCCTATTACCTCTTCATTTGTTCAGTCTGGTGGGTTTTTACCTTGCTCTTTCATCTGCTGTCTGTTTCTCTGTCTTCTCATTTTGCTTAACTTACTGTGTTTGGGGCATCGTTTTCACAGGCTGCAGGTTTGTTTTTCCCATTTTTTTTGGTGTCTGCCCCCAGTGGCTAAGGTTGGTTCAGTGGGTAGTGTAGGCTTCCTGGTGGAGGGGAATAGTGCCTGTGTTCTGGTGGATGAGGCTGGATCTTGTCTTTCTGGTGGGCAGGACCGCATCCGGTGATGTGTTTTTGGGGTGTCTGTGACCTCATTATGATTTTAGGTAGCCTCTCTGCTAATGGGTGGGGTCGTGTTCCTGTCTTGCTAGTTGTTTGGCATAGGGTGTCCAGCACTGTAGCTTGCTGGTTGTTGAGTGGAGCTGGGTCTTAGCATTGAGATGGAGATCTCTGGGAGAGCTTTCGCTGTTTGATATTACATGGAGCTGGGAGGTCTCTGGTGGACCAATGTCCTGAACTCGGCTGTCCCACCTCAGAGGCACAGGCCTGACACCCGGCCAGAGCACCAAGACCCTGTCAGCCACACGGCTCAGAAGAAAAGGGAGAAAAAGAGAAAGAAAGAAAGAAAAAAATAAAATAAAAAGAAATAAAGTTATTAAAATAAAAAATAAAAGAAAATTATTAAAAATTTAAAAAAGTAAAAAGTAAAAAAAAAAAAGAAAGAAAGAAGAGAGCAACCAAACCAAAACACTAATCCACCAATGATAACAAGTGCTAAAAACTATACTAAAAAAAAAAAAAGGACAGACAGAACCCTAGGAGAAATGGTAAAAGCAAATCTATACAGACAAAATCACACAAAGAAGCATATACATACACCCTCACAAAAAGAGTAAAAGGAAAAAAATATATCTATCTATCTATCTATCTATCTATCTATCTATCTATCTATCTATCTATATAAAGAAAGAGAGCAACCAAATCAGTAAACAAATCTACCAGTGATACTAAACTCTAAATACTAAACTAAGATAAACATAAAACCAGAAACAAATTAGATGCAGAAAGCAAACCCCAAGTCTACAGTTGCTCCCAAAGTCCACCGCCTTAGTTTTGGGATGGTTCCTTGTCTATTCAGGTATTCCACAGATGCAGGTACATCAAGTTGATTGTGGAGATTTAATCCGCTGCTCCTGAGGCTGCTGGGAGAGATTTCCCTTTCTCTTCTTTGTTCGCACAGCTCCTGGGGTTCAGCTTTGGATTTGGCCCCGCCTCTGTGTGTAGGTCGCCTGAGGGCATCTGTTCTTCACTCAGACAGGACGGGGTTAAAGGAGCAGCTGATTAGGGGGCTCTGGCTCACTCAGGCCCGGGGAGGGAGGCGTACAGAATGCGGGGTGACCCTGCAGAAGCAGAGGCCAGTGTGACGTTGTAACAGCCTGAGGTGCGCCATGTGTTCTCCCGGGGAAGTTTTCCCTGGATCATGGGACCCTGGCAGTGGCGGGCTGCACAGGCTCCCAGGAGTGGAGGTGTGGAGAGTGACCTGTGCTCGCACACAGGGTTCTTGGTGGCGGCAGCAGCAGCCTTAGCGTTTCATGCCTGTCTCTGGTGTCCGCGCTGATAGCTACAGCTCACACCAGTCTCTGGAGCTCATTTAGGTGGTGCTCTGAATCCCCCCTCCTCGCGCACCCTGAAACAATGGTCTCTTGCCTCTTTGGCAGCTCCAGACTTTTTCCCGGACTCCCTCCTGGCTAGCTGTGGCGCACTAACCCTCTTCAGGCTGTGTTTACGCAGCCAATCCCATTCCTCTCCCTGGGGTCTGAACTCCGAAGCCCAACCCTCAGCTCCCGGCCCCTGCCCGCCCCAGCGGGTGAGCAGACAAGCCTCTCGGGCTGGTGAGTGCTGGTCGGCACCGATCCTCTGTGTGGGCATCTCTCTGCTTTGCCCTCTGCACCCCTGTTGCTGCGCTCTCCTCCGTGGCTCTGAAGCTTCCCCCCACCTCCCCCCCCCCGTCTCCTCCAGTGAAGGGGCTTCCTAGTGCCAGAAGTGCAGGTCCTGTCCCTATTCTTTTGTCTTACCCAGGTATGTGGGGAGTTTCTTGCCTTTTGGGAGGTCTGAGGTCTTCTGCCAGCGTTCAGTAGGTGTTCTGTAGGAGTTGTTCCACATGTAGATGTATCTCTGATGTATTTGTGGGGAGGAAGGTGATCTCCATGTCTTACTCCTCCGCCATCTTGAATGTCTCCCAAAGCTCCCATTTTTGAGTATATATGATGGCTCTTCTTACTGTGTTGCATTGATTGTTTCATTTAATCTTCCAAGAACCCAAGGGATAGAAACAGTTATGATCGTCTCAGTTTTGTAGCTGAGGAGTACGGTGCTCAGTAACTTAGGAAAACCATTCATGGTCCCATAATTAGTAACAGGCAGAATTCGGGCTTGAAGCTAGACCTGTCTGTTCCCAAATTCCATGCTCCCAACCATTCTGTGGGGTGGATTATAGGGCCACTATGCCAGCCTCTGAGAATACAGCAGCACCAACCTCATTGTACCTCGGCTATGTTGTTGCATTCCAAATCTGGTTTGGAATATGTTCAAACTCTCCTCACCCGTTCTCATCCAAAATTATGGTAAATGGTATTTGTTTAAATAAAGATGAAAGGTCCTTTGCTGTCAAGTTCTATGTAAAATGTCTGACCTTCAGGGGACGCCAGTTCTCTAGAAGTCACGGAAGTGAGCAAAGTGAGAAAAAAACAGCAGAGAAGAGAGGGAATGCATTTCCAAATGACCCAGGACAGAGCTGCAATGTTTCAATAGCAAAAAAGCCCCCAATATTTCATCTATAAAACAACAGAGCTACTTCTGAGGATTTTGTGAGGATAAAATTTGCCCATCCATACACAGTACTTGGCACAGAGACTAATCCCAAATAAACATCCAATAAGTGTTAGTGTAGAATATCTGCTTTAACAAATTTTCAAAGAAGGAAATAGGCAACCCAGTTTCCTATGGAAAGACCTGGGTCTGGGTCCAGCCAGCCTTGGGCAACCCTTCCCCTCTCTGGGCCCCAGTTCTTTCATCTGTAAAATGAGGCAGTTTTGAGCAAGTGGTCAGGTTTTATCTAATGGACAATGTAAATTGTGTAACTGACCATCAAGTTTCTCTTTTCCTGCTAACTACACGAATGTTTAACTACACAAACCAAATGTGTGAGCCTACTGTAGCAAACCCAAAGTACATGGAGATAGTTTTTGTATCATTCACATTTTCTCCATCTCATATCCCTTTTCCTTTAAAAAAAATTGTTACTGATTTAAAAACATTTTAATACAATGTGTCTCTGTAACTTGCATTAAATGTGGTTTTAGAATAAGGTGACACAGTAATGAAAACATGGATTCTGTTTGGGAGGGGGGAAATGAGGCTATATATAATTTTGGTTAAAAGTTAAAAGCATAAGTTTTGGTTTCACTACCTTGAGCAAGTTATTTAACCTGCCTTAGTTTCCTCAATTATAAAATGGGACTAACAGTTATAGTTTCCTCATAGGATAATTTTAAATATTAAATGAGATAATGCACTTGGTAAATGTTAGCCATTATTATTAATATTAATATTTATGTTTTCTCTCTCCAGAACCAGTTCTTATGCCCATTTCAGATGCACCACTATCGGTTTCTATGAAACAGGGTCTGCCGATGGATTTTAAAAGGAGACGTAGATGTCCTGACTTGGGGCTTTTCTAAAAACAAGGCAATGTTGCCACACAGAGAACTGCAGTGCGTGGCCCACAACTTTGCAAGTGGCGAAGCAATTCTCACCTTATAGCTGTGGTCCTCTCATTGCCGATGGTGCAGCCTGGGGTTGGACGGGAAGGATATCTGAAGGCAGTAGACAGATGGCTCCAAATTTCAATGGCAACGTGTAAGCTTTCGCTTTCGATTATTCATTCAACTCACTTTTACTATTATCTCTATTATTTTACATAATAGAACGCCTGTTAGGTACTAGGCACTGAGGATGCAATGGAGAGCAAGACACATCTCTGCTCTGTTAGATTTTATGTTCAAATGGTGGTATGCAGGCAAGTATGCCAACAATTACAACACAGCATAACAAGTGGTAAGGTAGAGGAAGCCCAGGGAGTTATGGCAGCATGGACGGCTGACCCTAACCCAACCCAAACGTGGAGGGGTCATGGAGGAAGCAACAGCTGAGTGGATACCAGAAAGATGACTAGAAGGTAGGCACCATTGTGGGGGAAAAGTGTGGAAAGGGTAGGGAAAGGAGGAGAGATCATTCCAAGCAAAAAAGCCTAGCTTGTGCAAAGGCCAAATGCAAGAGAGAACACAGCAAGTTTGGGGAACTAAAAGATTCCTCTTAGCTGAAGCACAGCGAGCTTGTTCACAGCAGAAAAGACTGGACAGGTAGACTCCAGATCATGGAGACACTTGTAGGCCACGGTAAGGAGGTTTGGCTCCATCCTGCGAGAAGTGAGGAGCTAGTGAATGCTTTAAGCATGGCAGGGGCATGTCCTTTGTTTTAACTCATGCAGTCTTCCACATGCAGGGGGACCTTGGAGTATATCCAACCTACTTCACTGTACAGATGGGGAAACATAGGTGAAGTGACTTATCTAAGATCACTTAGTTGCAAAACCAGGACCAAAAGGCAAGCCTCTGGATTTCCAAAACAGTGGTTTCAACAAAACCACATTGCTTCCCCTTACAAGCAAATAGAATTCAGGGGCCAGGGAATTATTTTTGCCCAAGATCTAACCAAACATATACATAATCGTCTTTTTTGTTTTTAAGCAACGTGTTCCTGCAAGGTGAAAAGACAAGGAAGGAACCACAGGGAGAAATATGTTTTCCAGAAATCTACAGCATCTAAAATAATACGCCGTATAGAATGAAAATCCAATCTCTCATTGTTAGATATTTGTAATCACTGACACCCAAAATCCCAAGGATCACAGCAGAAAATTAAAAATTAAAAAAAAGAAAGAAACCTCAGTTCTGTTTTTAAAGCCATCCTGCACAAACACACCCACAGCTTTCTCACATGGCACCAGGGACAGAATGTATATATATATATAAGTCATCCTTTCTGAAATAGCAATTTAAATTAGAATGAGTGATGTAACATCAAACCACAAAGGATCATGAATACTGAGTGCTAGGGAAACGATGTGAGATCAGGTAGGGCAAAGGCTTCCACAAGTTCTTTGCTGAGTGTTGAGTAATGTGGCTCCTCTATAAATAGCCCCTGATAGGAAGAGCTGAGTGATTAATTAGAAATTTGTGCGCCCTTTGTAAATATTTCAGAAAGGTTCCCCTGTAGCAAGACTTTACCCCTTAACTTTAAAAAGTTTCAAATGCTTTCAAATTATTTACCTTGTGACGTAGGAAAGGCAACTCTTATTCCCCACATTGTAGATAAGGTGGCACCTCAGGAACAGAGTGGTGAAGTGACTTGCTCAGGGGTCCCAAGGTTGGAATTCGGTGCTGCCTGACTTTCACCTGGTTTGAGGGCTCACCAGGCTGCATCTCCATGAGAACCGTTTCTTTGGAGACTTAGAGCAGATAAGTCTTGAAGAGAAAGGTGCCTGTCCTCTCAGTTTTTTCCCGGGCTTTGCCAGTAAATACTTCCCGTCACCATGTATTTGCCTTTTTGTCCATGAGGCAATTAATTCTTCCTGAAGGAAGCTGAGGGAGATCCCTGCTTCAAAGAGGGCAGCTTCAGAGATTTGGCCCCAGGGAAGTGAAAGGGAGGGTGAGAAGGTAATTTTGAACAGAGGAACAGCATTTGGCATCAGACTCCATTGGTGGAAGTCCCCTCTCCCCAACCCTCAGGTTTATTTTCTATCACTTCACCCTGTTCTTCTTCTTCACAGAACGTCTCTCAGTTGGAACTGGACATTTGCTACGTACATTTATTCCCCGTCTCTCTTAATAGATGATAAGCTCCAAAAGTGCCGGGGCCTGTCTTTTGTACACCAGTGCCTACTCAGCTCCTGGCACGGTGCTTGGAACAAAATAGGTGCTCGATAAGTATTAGGGAGATAAATGAGCACTTGGAAATAATGTGAGATCAGTGAGGTCCGAAAGGAGCCCAAATCTTCAGTCCTCCTACTGCTGCAGGTGTGGTTGCCAGGCCTGGGGGGTCCTGGGGACAAGTTCTCCCTAAGCGGCGCGGCTGGCTCTCCCGGGGCGGGAACACGGGTTGCAGGTCCGGGAGGCGCCGGCCGCGCAGAGGGGCGCGCCCAGAGCCCCTGGCCGCAGCCATTTCCTGCTCTTTGTGTGACAGCCGCAGCGGCGAAGGGGCGGGATACCCGGGGCGGAGGAGGAGCCGCGGCGGTTGGAGGGGCGGGGCCGAGGGCGGGGCCCAGCGCGGCTGCAGCGGAGCGGAGCCGGGCAGAGCATCCTGCGCCCCGGCGCGGGCCACCGCAGTAGGCTCGGGCCGCTCCCCTAGACCTGCCGCAGACCCAGGTAAGCGGTGCTGGCAGGCCTTGGGGCCGGCGTGGGGACTGGGATGCTGCTGGGGATGGCGACGCGGCCGTAAGAATGCTCGAGGGGCCGGCACCTCTTCTCCCAGCCCCGGGGGTGTGCTCAGCACGGCGGCTGGGCTAGCGCGGCCTGGGGGCCCCCGAAGCCCCCGGAGGCTGGGCCTCCGGCCCGGAACAGCTCCCTGCCCCCTCTGGCCCACCCTGGGCCCCGAGGCGCGTACCCCCTGCGGGAGGCGCTGACGCACGGCGGAGCTGGGGCGCGGCGGCTGTGGCAGCAGCAGCAGGTGCGCGGCCTGGGCCGGAGCCGCCGGCCGCGGAGGAAGCGGCGCTCATCCCGAGCATCGGAGACACCTGCAGCGGCCGCGAGCCCGGCGGCGGCGGCGGTCTCTCCGCGCCCAGGTACTGCAGAGCGCCGGCCGCCGCCTCTGCCGCCCCGGCCACCATCACCTCCCGCAGGGCCAGCGAGAACCGCCTGGGCCCGCCTGGCAGCGGCCTCGGGCACACAGAGCCCTTCAGTGAACGTGAGATGGGTGGGGCGAGGGGCGAAGAGGCGGCGTTTGGAGGTGGGGGCTTTAATGAGAGAGGAGGCACGCCTGACCAGCTTTGAAGCCTTCCGGCCTAGCATCGCTCTCCCTCCTGGCTGTCTGGGGGCGGGGGAGGAGGTACGGGAAAGGAGGTGAGTGGGCTGACTCCTGGGGAAAAGGTTGGGTTTTCATGAGCTCTGAACAATCGGGAAGATGCCTACCTGTCTGTAGTAGGCTTCTGCTTTTCAGGGCAGCCCTCCCCCTCCATGGGTATACACCGTCTGAAAAGGAAGAGAAGGGCGTGCTCTGCGTGTGGCAGTGGGGACGGCGGCGGGAAGCATGGTCCGAGAGGAGTGTGGTTGTATTGAGAACCCTGCAGAGAAGGACGCTGGGACTGCCCAGGTGCCCTCCCCAGCCTAGGGAATTTGACCTCTGCTTGCCTAGTTTCCCCAGCACAGCAGAAAGACTCACCAAGGGCTGATGGGCTCTTACAGCCAGGCCAAGAAGGAGACAAGTATCTTTTCTTGCCGGCTCCCGGGCACCTCCTGGCTGTGCCCCCTTTAGGACAGGGGCTGTCTTACGTTACTTTGGGGCACAGGCCCTGTTGCAAGCCATGCTGGCAACCATGAGATCACAGATGTTGGAGGGCAAAAATCTAGGTTCACATCCCTGGCAGGATGGTGAAGGCCTTGAAGATTGTTTTCTCCACCATCAGACCTTCCTTCTCTGTGACCCTCCCTGAGACTGCCCACCTCCAGTTCCGTACACTGTCCTGTGCTCCACCATCCCCCCACCCATTCTCCTGTGTCAAAAATTGTTTTCAAGAAAGGAGCCAGTGAACACATTTATTCTCAAGAGCTAAATACACAAGAATTCCCCATTAGACGCAGGAGGTGTTTTAGAAGTCATCTGACCAGAAAGGAAACAGAGGCTTAGAGGCATTTTAATGGGAAACAACGCTTTAAGTAAATAATATTTGATATCTCTAATGGTGGAATTTCAGGCAGTGGGCTGGAAGTGGGAGTGGGGAACTGGGTAGCAATTTTGGGGAACAACTTGATGAAATGACACCAGTTAGCAGCTGTAGGCTGTGTTTGCTTGCTGCAGGGGCAGCTTTGGCCCTAAGGGCAAAAATACCATAGGAGTATGTGTGTGTGTGTGTGTGTGTGTGTGTGTGTGTGTGTGTGTAACTGGTCAGGGGTTACTGTCACTGGAGGGTATTGTGGAGCGCCCAGTGTACACTTGGAGGAGGTGAAACTTTCCTATAGAGAGTTACTTGTTGGCACTGGCTACCATCTGCCAGGGCAGCTCCGAGGCCACAAGGAGAGCGTGTTATTGCTCACAAAGCCAGTGCCTCTGGCTAGTTCTGCAGGCTGAGCCTCTGGCTGGGGGCATTAGCGCTCTGCTCACTAAGCTTCTTTATTATATTTCCTGGCCAGTTCTGACTGGTTCTGTAGGCACCCAAGTCTGCCTTATTCAGTCCCTGCTGGTAATGGAAAAGGAAAAACTCATTTTAGGCATTAGGCCAATAGTAGGGTGTAAAATCCACCAGGATCGGAGAGTTTTACTCCAATCCAATCAGAGGCTGGCCCAGAGAAGACAGTAGGCAAGAATTTAAAAACTGGAAAAGGGTCTCGGGGGAACAGTACGTGTCCCCTCTGATATATCATGCCCTCTCGGACATTCAGTGGGCCTCTGCTGCTGTCATTGACCAGCAAGCCGAATTAGGTGATGAATAGGCAACAAGCTAATTGACATTGGGAGCAGCACTCCTGGAAAACAGTGCTGAGCTCCAGTCTTCATGTTTGAGGATCAGCCTACACTCTCAAAGAGGTTTCTTTTGGCCGCTGTTGGCCCCAGGGTTCCACCAAGAGCTGCACAAAATGGCCTTTTATAGCCTCCATGTGGCCACTGTAACAATGAGTCTATTTCTTTACTGGCGAGTATTAATTATTCACTTGTAGTTGACGAAACCAGGCATCAGTCACCTTATTGGAGCCTTTGTAAAAGGCCTTTGGTCTTATTGTTCTGAGGAGCAAAGCTAAGCCTAGGGTCCAGAGGATGGACCCTGCATTAGTAGTGGAGGTGGGGCAAGAGGGTAGAGCATACTGTCACCTCGGGCAGTGACACGGTGTGCCAGCTGTGGTGGGGAAGGAGCTGGTACTTAATTGGATGCTCTAGTAAACAAGGGATGCATGCAAATGCTATGTAGAGTGTCTAGCACATAGTAAGTACTATTATATTTATATGTTTATCGTTATAATGTATTAATTACATAATCATTAAGAATGTGGCTCATGCCACATTATATATTGTGTGTCAATTTAAGAAGACAGATCTTTTGTTGTTGTCATTGTTGACTCTGCTAAAGGATTCCGTGGCCTTAGAAGGCCTCCCACAGTGAAGGTTCCACCCTGGTCACTCAGCAGACACCTCATTGCTGGTGGCCATGTCCAAGAACAGCACACCTGTGAGTTGGCTGGTGTAAGTCTTCATTGCTGGGGATGAGGAGGGATAGGAGTTCCTTGACCTGCTAAGAGGAGTCCCAGTTTGGGGGAGGAGGTGTCGTCAACCCCGAGTTCTTACCAAGTGTTCTACCTCCGAGCCTTCCTGGATTTTGCTTTTCCCAGGGGAGTTGGTCTCTGTGACCAAGGAACCCAGCCCCAGGTTGACCTGCAGAAGGTAGCCAAAGAAAGCGTGATAAGATGTGGTGTCAGCAAGGGCTTCAGCTGGGAAGTGCTCCTGAGTAGCACACTGAAGGTGGGTATAGCTGGAGTAGGAAGAGAGAAGGGGGAGGGAATATGCCCAGTGGAAGCCCAGAGGTAGTTCTCACATTTCAACACAGATCAGGAAGGACCTCTTCCTCTGTGTACATTCAGCATTTTGCAACCCAGCCAAAAATGTTGAAGGCGTGCTTCGCTTCCCCCAGCGGACGAAGCAGTACCGTAGTCTTCGGACACAAGATTTATCCCTGACTTGCTGTGTGCCTTTAAATCAGCCTCTACCTCTCTGACTTTGAAAACTGGGGAACCGAAAGCAGCCTGCCCAGCTTGTTACCTACCTGTTGGCCACAGGAGCCTGCAGATGAGATAATGTTTGTAAACCTCAGGCTGAGAAGAAAAGGCCCTGGAAACAGAGGAGAGAAGGAGATTCCTGAATGTGTGGCTCCTTTGGATGGCTGCCCTCCATTCCTAAAGGAACAATTTATTAATTATATATTGTGTGTCAACTTAAGAAGACAAATCTGTGGTCTCTCTGCACCACTGAGCCAACTGAAAGGGAAACTGAAAGGCACTTTGTGATTCACAGATTCCGTCTAGGGCCCTGGATGGTCTTGTCTGAACAAAGACACTTCAGAATTCAGTCAGTGCGTGTGGGACGCCTCCCAGGATGCAAAGATGTTGGGCACTGGCTGCCTAGCCATGGCCACTATGCTAAGCACGGTGTGTGATGTGCCTCAAAGGACCGCCATTCACGCCATACTTCTTGGACCCTGGCAACAGAGGCAAAAACAAATCGGGTGCAAATTCTTGAAAGAAATTGTTTTGAGAAGGCAGAGGTTGGGGTCAGGCAGAATTTCTTGCAGGGATCATCCTGACTGAGTGGCATTTTGGTAGACTTGCAGCAACTCAGGAACAGTACAAGCAGAGAGGAAAGTAAACATGACCTGGAGAGCTGCCCGATAAAGACCCAACGATGACTTATCAATAGGTCTTTTGATTTTGTGTTTGCATCGTCATTAAGCCATCGTAGAGCAGTGGTTCTCAGACGTTCATCTCTTCGTGGAGCAGAGAGACGTTTAGTGTGTCCGTGGTGTGTGGTCTCTGTCTTCTAAATAAGGCAGGAGATGAGGTCCTCTGCAGAAGTTAAAGGTGGTGGACTGGTTAGGAAAGTGAGGGAGATGTCCGGAGATTTGGAACAGCTGCCTTTGTGGGTGGAATAAGAAATCAAATGGGGATGAATGAGAGCATTGTCTAACTTTACTGAAGGCCCAGCTGAGATCAAAGAGAATCTGCAGGGCTGACCCTCATAGAAGACACTCAGTAACTCAGTGTTAAGTGAAGGGATACCTGAGAATGATTTTCTATTTGTGCTTTTAAATTGTGATGGCTTAAGACCGATTCAGGTAAGGTATGAATGGTGAGACAAGAATTCAAAACTCAGGGTCAGCCATCATCCTCCAAGTATGCTATACCTTCATAAGAGAAAGAGAAATGAAGTTCTGCTTTTTATTTTTTGAGGTGGACACTGTATGACAGGAGAATTTTCTAAATATATCTCTTCAGATTCTTACAGTAATAAGGCTGACTTAGATATGGTACCTTAGGGGACCATGATGTTTAAAATTTTTTTTTTTTTTTAAATCAGAAGACATGAATTTTGGCCATTGGCTCTTGTATTCAACAAATAGTTCATGAAGTGTTAATTAAGCAAGTAATGCCTAGGATGTGCCCAGCTCTGTACTAGTTGCTATGGGTCAGACCCCCCAAAAGATGACAGTTATCCTTGCCATTTTTGGTGGTGCAAAGAATTAGTAAAATATAAAGCAGTTTATAATGCAATAGGAAATTGTGGACTCCAGACTGTGAGTGCTATGGGAATCCAAGAAATGAAGGTTGTGGTGGAGTTCGGCTGGTCAGACCTTCATGGAGGGGGCCTGTCTTGAATTGGGCCTTGACAGTGGTCAAAGGTAGGATATGAGAAGGGGAGAGGACAGTCCACTAGGGAGCGGAGAGAGTTTGAGCAAATGCACAAGGCAAGAATGTCCATGGGCAGGTTTATGGCACCGTAAGTACTCTTGCCACAGTGGACAGGCCGTGTTGGGAAGCATATTCTTGAAGGACGTCCTTTGGATGGAGTGTCTCATTTATAGTCACAGTCATTTGCTTTTGAGTTGGAATGACCCTGAGAGAGGTTCAAGTTCAGTGATTCCTAACTAGTTGTTTTTGGGTTTGCTTTTGTTTTTTCCTAAGTACATTTGATGGACAGTATCAACATACTCAGTACATCACACCCAGCAGCCATTCCCCTCCCCAGCTCTACCCCATTTTCTCCCACTCAAGAAAAGAGATGAACATGCAAACAATGATACCATGGGAGGACTTTGAACCCTCCCTCACACATAATAAAAAGCACCTTGTTTGCAAACCTCACTAGTCAAACTGTTACTGGGACAAGTTGCCGCAATAACCATCGCAACAGAGGTTTTGCCATCATGGTTGAGAAGCACTACTAGACCAGCCTTCATATTTTACAGACAGAGAAATGGCCCTTTTAGAGTGAGGGAAAGTGTGGCTTGGGGGCCTATGTCAGTCTTCAGGCTGAGCCACATTCGAGTTGCAACTTCACATCCATGAAGCTGAGGTTTGCATGCCCCGAGCCGGTGGTCGAACTGAAGTCTCGCTCTTTGTTTCCACAGCAGGTGCAATGGCTTCCCTTTCTGAGTTTTAGCAGGTGCCTCTGAAAGGCAGCTCCTCTCCCCAGACACAAGTCACGTTGGTGCCCCTCCTGTGGTGCCCTGTCACAGGCCCCAGCGGGAGCAAATCAGCACGCTGCCTTCTGTGGCATGACCTCCCCTCCCAAGAGGGTGGGATCTGCCGGGTTGGGTTGTCAACGGAAAGGCCTCCTCAACCCTGGCAACACAGGAAGCAGCTGAGTGAAACGGCAAATGGAGTGGCAAGCCCCTTAGCCCCGCCAGGATCTTTTTCTTTGCTGTAAACAAAGAGGAGGGTAGGCCTTCTCCAGAGACCCAAGTCGAGGCTGACTTGGACTTCTCTGCTGTGACCTCAGGTCCCCTGTGTGGAGAGAGGCTGCAGGTGACGGGGCCTCTGGGCCTAGGAGACCCACAGGGAGGGACTTACATAGCAAAGGCTGCCTGAGACAGAGCAGTGGACTGGCCAGCTGTCTGACTGCCAGCAAGGAAGCCTTGAGTTGTTGTCTTTTAAAGTAAATTTTAAATTTTTGATCAAAGCAAGACACGCACATGCTTAAATGAATCAAATAGTATTGAAAGACTCACAGTGAAAAGCAAGCATCCAGTGCCCACCTCCCCCAGAGGCTGCTGCTTTTAACTGACCATTTCTTCCAGTAGTTGCCTCCAGATCTCTAGATGACATGCTTATGCTGCTCTTTCTTGATTTGTCTATTCTATGTGTCATCTATTCACTTCCTGCTGTGATGGATGAAGATTTCGCTTTCTGACACCATCCGCCTCTCTCCCCTGCCCTCATCTCCCAATATAGTAAGAGCTCTCTTTTAACCCAAATCATATTTAAAGCATCTCCCTTATTGAGACCTGTAAATGATGACCACGAGAGAGCCAAGCAATGTCCTTTGATTGTAGTATTTCCTTTCTTACATGGATTTTTGTTTTACTGCAGAATTCTTCCTCCGTCCTTCCCTCCCTCCCTCCCTTCCTTCCTTCTTTCTAATATTCCTCTTTTTCTTTTACGGCGCTGTCATATCAGTCATTGTGTCAGGTCCCCTTGTCTTCCCAGGAAGTTGCAGTGTTAGCCCAGCTCAGCCCCGAACTAGCCAAGGGACCCTGCCCAAGTCCTCTCGTGTCTCGACCTCAGTGTCCTTACAGTAAAAAGAGAGCTCGGGTAGGAGGCCAGAGACCCATCTTGTCCTCATTCTAAACCTCAAAGCCCATCACCCCACCTCAGAGATCTGTATGTCTGAGGAGTCCCTCCTCCTGGGCGGGGCAACCCCAGGCGCTGGCAGGTGGCAGTGCCACAGAGACAGGCCGGGGAGGGGACTGGTTGAGGCCCTGCCTCACGGTGGTCCGCTCACCCTGCGGTGTAGGGGCTGCGCCCTGGGGAAGCGTGGCTGCGTCGCTTGCTCTCTTTTTCGCCCCTGTTCATTTTCATCCAGCACAGTCTCTGCGCGTAAGGGCAGCGTCATACTCCCCAGACTCCCCCGGCTCCCGCCCCAGCTCCAGCTCCCTTTGCCCCACTCCCGCTTATGTTCCATATACCCAAAGTTCCCCAAAAGCGGTCATACAAATACTAACATTTTTTGGTAAAAGCTTCATTGAGATATAGTTCACATATTGTACAATTCACCCATTTAAAGCATATAGCTCAGTGGCTTTTAGTATATTCACAGAGTTGTGCAACCATCATCACGATTAATTTCCGTAACATTTTCATCACCCCAGAAAGAAACCTCATACCCTTTAGCAACACCACCTCTTTCCCTCAGTCTCTACCCTGAGGCTAGGCAACTACTAATCTACCTTATATCTCTATAGATTTGCCTATTTTGGACATTTCCTTTAAAAGGTATGTTATGCTTCTTTCACTTAATGTAATTTATTATTTCCAAAGTTCATCTACATTGCAGCATGTATCCATAATTCATTCCTTTTTGTGGCTGAGTAATATTTCATGGTATGGATATACCATATTTTATTCATCTGTTCATCAGTTGATGGATATTTGAGTTGTTTCCCCTTTTTGTCTATCACAAATAATGCTACTGTGAGCATTCATGTACAAGTTTTTTTGTGAATATATATTTTCATTTTTCTTATGAATATACCTAGGAGTGGAATTGCTGGGTCTTATGGTAATTCTGTGTTTAAAAACGTAAGGAGGGACTTCCCTGGTGGCACAGTGGTTAGGAATCCGCTTGCCAGTGCCGGGGACACGGGTTCGATCCCTGGTCCAGGAAGATCCCACATGCCGTGGAGCAACTAAGCCCATGCGCTGTAACTACTGAGCCTGCACTCTAGAGCCCGCGAGCCACAACTACTGAGCCTGCGTGCCACACCTACTGAAGCCCATGCGCCTAGAGGCCGTGCTCCGCGACAAGAGAAGCTACTGCAATGAGAAGCCCGCGCACCGCAACGAAGAGTAGCCCCCGCTCGCTGCAACTGGAGAAAGCCTGAGCGCAGCAACGAAGACCCAATGCAGCCAAAAATAAATAAAATTAAAAAAAAAAAATTTTTTTTTAAACGTGAGGAACTGCCGAACTGTTTATCAAAGTGGCTGTACTATTTTACATTCCTACCAGCAATGAACGGGGGTTCCAATTTCACACCCTCACCAACACTTGTACTTACCTGTCTTTTTGATTATAGCCATTTTAATAGATGTGAAGTAATATCTCATTGTGATTTTGATTTGCATTTCCCTAATAACAAGGAATAATAATCATCTTTTAATGTGATTATTGGCCATTTGTATATCTTCTTTGGAGAAAAGTCTGTTCAGATCCTTTGCCTATTTTTAAAATTGGGTTGTCTTTTTATTATTGAATTTTAAGAGTTCTTTGTATCTTCTCCATGTTTAGCAGATATATGATTTCCAAATATTTTCTCCCATTCTGCAGATTGTCTTTTCACTTTTTTTTTTTTTTTGGCCATACTGCACAGCTTGTGGGATCTCAGCTCCCCAACCTGGGATCGAACCTGGGCCCCAGCAGTGAAAGCACTAAGTCCTAACCACTGGACTGCCAGGGAATTCCCTCTTTTCACTTTTTTGATGATGTCTCTTGGAAGTACAAAAGTTTTAAATTTAATTTTGATGATGTGTAGTTTTATCTTTTGTTTATTTCATTGTTTGTGCTTTTGGTGTCATTACATATTCCAAAGTCACAAGTGTTTACTCCTGTGTTTTTTTCCTAGGAGTTTTATAGTTTTAGGTATTACATTTAGGTCTTTGATCCATTTTGAGTTAATTCGTTATATGGTCTGAGGTAGAGGTTAAACTTCATTCTTTTGCATGTGGATGTCCAGCTATCCCAAAACCATTTGTTGAAAAGAGTATTTTTTCCCCATTAAATTGTCTTGGCAACCTTGTCAAAAAATCAGTTGACCATAAATGTTATCTTTGGATTCTCAATTCCGTTCCATTGATCTATATTTCTGTCCTTATGCCAGCACCACACTGTTTGATTACTGTAGCTTTGTAGTAAATTTTTACATCAAGAACTGTGCATCTTCCAATTTTGTTCTTTTTCAAGATTGTTTTGGCTATTCTAGGTGGGTCCCTTGAATTTCCATATGAATTTTAGGATCAGTTTGTCAATTTCTGCACAGAAGCCAGCTGGGATTTGAATAGGGGTTACGTTGGATTTATATCAGTTTGGGAAGTGTTGCCATTTTAACAGTGTAAGTCTTCCAATCTATGAAAATGGGATATCTTTTCATTTATTTGGGTTGTCTTTAATTTTTTCAACAGTGTTTTATAGTTTTCAGAGTATACATTTTACAATTCTTTTTGCTGTATTTATTCCTAAGTATTGTATTATTTTTGATGCTATGGTATATAGAGTTGTTTTCCTAATTTCATTTTTATATTGAGCATTGCTAATGAATAGAGATATAATTGATTTTCCTTATATTCTTATATCCTGCAACTTTGCTGGACATGTTTATTCATTCTAATAGTTTTCTAGTGTATTTTTTTGGATTTTCTACATACAAGATCGTGTCATCTTCAAGTAGAGATAATTTTACTTCTTCCTTTCTAATGTGGATATCATTTATTTCATTGCCTTTCCTAATTGTTCTGATACCCTGGCTAGAACCTCCAGCACAATGCTGAATAGAAATGGAGAGAGTGGACCTCTTCGTCTTCTTCCTAATCCTGGGGGAAAGCATTTAGTCTTTCATCATTAAGTCTGATGTTGGCTGTAGCTGTTTTTGTAGCTGCCCTTTATCAGGTTGAGAAAGTTACCTTCTGTTCCTAGTTGGTTGAGTGTTTTTATTATGAAGGAGTGTGAGTTTTGTGAAATGCTTTTTCTGTATGTGTTGAGATGATCCTGTGGGATTTGTCGTTTATTGCATTGATATGGCTTATCACATTCATTGATTTTTGGATGTTATTGTTAAACCAGTCTTACATTCCAGGGTGAATTTCACTTGGTCTTGGTGTATAATCCTTTTTATATGTTGCTGGATTTAGGTTTTGTTGGGGGGACTAACATTTATGATGCACTTTCTACCTACCAAGCTTTTTACATGGGATAACTCAGTTTTCAAAGCATATGAGGTAGGAACTGTTATTATTCTTTATATCAAAATGAGGCACGTGAGGCTCAGAAACATTATGCCATCTTCCTAAGGTCACACAGCCAGGTAGCGGCAGACTCAGGACTCTAGTTCACTACCACACTAAACCACCTCTAGTGAGCATATCAATGGTGGACGTGAGATGATTTTCACATGACACTCAGACCTGTGTTTGTTTTCATTGTTTTTTATTTTTTGTAGTTTCCCTCTGCTTCTCTATTAGTGATTATGATATAAAGCTTTCTAAAATATATTTATAAAGTAGAAACAAAAAGTCTATTTAGAAAACATACTAAGTAAATCATTGTACAGGCAGTTTATGGATATGACTGCATATTCTGTGTTGATTTAAATTATCTATGTTATTAATAATGAAGGAGAAGGAATGGGAAACTAGAATTGAAGACATGCTAAGTCATCTCTTTCCTCCCGTGTTGTCGGGGAATTCAGGTATTTTCATGTGTTCTTTCATCCATCCGGTACTTCCTCAGTGCCTCATCTTTCCTTGGCACCCTACTAAGGTCTCCAGGGTTTTCAGTGATGGGTAAGAAATGGTCTCTGGCTTCAGGGAACTTGCACATGCATGCATCGTTCTGTTCTGGTTTCGGGGGGCAACATATATTTTATTTCGTGGGCAAACTCAGATTGAGTGCTAGTGGCCGCTTGGAGTTTTGTATTTCACAAGAAGGATTCTGAGGCTACCCGTGGACTCATTGAGAAATAGAGATGTTATCAATGAGCAACATTTGCCCTGGTATGGGAAGAGGAAGTAGCAGTACTTTGGAATTTTTTCCTTGCTCTGTCAAATGCTGCTCCAAATGTTTTTTTTTGAGGGCGACAGTCTAAGCCTCCCTTAGATTTATTTTTATATTTATATATTTATTTACATATTTACTTATATATTTTTTTATTTGCAGATATAAAGATACATATGCATTTTTTTTAACTTTATTTTTATTTATTTGTTTTAGTGGAGAGATTTACAGCAAGGAAAATATTTCTTGGCCTCTCATGAAACCCGAAGGTGACAGTTACCTAATCTTTATGGCTTGACAGAGTCTTACTCTTCAGAGGAAGGAAAAGGCAGCCAAGTTGGAAAAAAAAAGAAACTAAAGTGCTTGGGACCTTTCAAAAAGGTACAAAAGTGGTGCAGTCTAGAAGAAAGGGCTTAGAACTGGGAGTCAAGATATCCCATTTCTAAAAAAAAAAAAAAGATATCCCATTTCTGCCCTAACTCAGTCACTAGTAGTGACCATGTGACCATGAATGAACGTTTTCATTTCTTAGCAACAGTGTGTCCTCCCTAGAAAAACAGCAAAAATAACACCTGTCCCCTCGAACCTGCAAGGGTGTTATGATTGAGGAAATCAAAATGAAAGTTCTATAGAGTTAAGAATTAGTGTAATATCTCTGATGCCTTCCTCTTGTGTAGGAGAGTTGCTGCAATGTTTAATTCATCCATTCGCTCTCTTAAAAAGAGGCCATCCGACTAGCTAATATTTCCCAAGTGCTTGCTGTGTGCCTGCTGTTGGGCTGAGCATTTCACGTGCTGTAATGTTATATAATCCTCATAATAAATCACTGAGGGCAGGGACTATTAATCATCGCCCCTTTACAGATAAGGAAACGGAGGCTCAGAGAGGTTAAGGAACTTATGGTTATGCAGCTAGGAAGTAACAGATGGCAGATATGAACACAGAACTCGAGCTTACCCACGATACTTAGCCTAGTTTTCCATGTCATTAAACCTTCTGACTTTTTTCGTTTTTCTTCCAGAAAGTCAGTCAGAAAATAACAATGCAGATCTTTTGCTTAGAGAATAGCAACCTGCATTTCCAAAGCCAGGCTCTCCTAGTGCCCATCCTGCGTCTGTGAGGCCCCTTGCTTCTTGTTCAGGATCTGTCAGTCATCTCAGTGGGGGGGTGGAGGGGTGGAGGGGTGGAGGGGGTCGGGCACGGGGCCTACAAGACCTTCTCAGAAGCAGATTGCCCGAGAGCCCAGTGTTATTACTACTTGGTGAAACCAGGCCCCTGAGTTTCAGTTTGTTATGCAGATGCTGAATTTAAATCTGTCATGAATGCCCCACATTGCAGGTTGCAGCTCTGTCTGGTAAATGGTGCTCCCAGAACAGTGTTAGTTTTTTTAATATTTTATTAATTTCTCTTCCAAAGTGACAAAATGACCACGTGGTCGTAGACTCCATATTAAGAATTCTTCTCCTTTGGAAGACTGCATAACAGGCAGGACACTTGCGCTGGAAAAGAAGTACTTATTTTCATGTATACCTCTGATAAAATTTCCGGAATGTTTTTTCTTTCTGACTGATGTGGAGTTGGCAGTGACTTCTAGCACTTGGGCTAAAAATGTCTGATTTCCTTCTCCCTTAGGCAGTGAATGATCCGCAAAGAAACAGAGAAGTCCATTAGAGAAGCTGTATTTGTAATGGAAATAAAGACTCCTAATTTATTGGCTCTGTAGGTCGTTCACTTATTGAGTCTCATCAAGGGAAGGACGGGGGTATTATTGTGTTAAAGGGGAAAATCTTAAGGGTTATTCTGGTAAATGAGTATTTTAGAATCTGAGAAGCCTAGAAGAAACCCAGGTAACAGGAGGAAGGAGAAGGTAAAGATCATAAGTAGGAGTCAGGGAAGATGAAGGAAGGGAAGACAGATTAGACCTGGGAGTGTATACATTGAGCTGGGAGTTTTTATGGAACATTTCTGACGTATTTAAAATTGGAGGGACTTCCCTGGCGGTTCAGTGGTTAAGACTCCGAGCTTCCATTGCAGGGGGCCCAGGTTCAAGCCCCGGTCGGGGAACTAAGATCCCACATGCTGCGTGGCGTGGCCAAAGATAAATAAATAAAATAAATTAAAAAGTAACATAAAATTGGATAAAAAATTATCATAAATCTCTATGTGTAAGCATCACACAGGATTGACAGTTATTAACTTTAGCTGATTTTGTCTCATTTATTTCTCACTCTTCCCCCATCTGATATGATTTGGAAGCAAACCCCTGTATCCTTTTATCCATATTTTAGTAGGTATTTGTCGAAGATAAGGATTATTTTAAAACATAACCTCAATATTGTTGTCGCATCTAAAAAATAATAACAGTTTCCTTAATACTGTCAAATATCGAGTCAGTAACTAACCAGAGAAATTTTCCTGTTTTCTCATATATGTTACGATTTCATCTTTATGGTGGTTGGTTTGAAATAAGATCCAAATGAAGTAAAACCATGTGATAGTCTAAGTCTCTCATCATCTATAACTTCCCCCTCTATCTCTTTTTTTTTTTCCCTTGCACTTTATTTGTTAAAGATGCTCAGTCATTGGTCCAGCAGACTTTCCCATAGATTGTATTTTACTGAGTACCTCACTGTGGTGTATTTTAACATGTTCTGTCCTCTGTATTTCCTGTCAGATTGTATCAAAGGCTTGATTAGATTCAGGTATTTTGTTTTGGGTTCAGCACTCTTTGTAAGGTGATGGTGTGTTTTTCCATCAGGAGGCGCATAATATCTGGTTGTCCCTCATGTAGTGATGTTAGCAGCAGTTGGTGATCAGTGCCTACATCCATTTGTTCATTAGGGGTTGGAAACTAGGGATATTTTAATTCTGTGAATATTTCTGGGGGGAAAAAAGAAATACCTTTATAAAGAGAAGCATCTCTCTCTCCTACAATTCATTTATCCAGTGGTACAGTTGGTATAGGAAAGATTGGTTCAATGTTTGCTTCTTTCCTTTTATTTATTGATTTTCAACGTAAAAGTTGGTTCACAGGCATCCTCCAGCAGTAACAAAGGCATAAAACCAAGTTTTTATTAAGTGTCTTTACGATCTCATGGATTCGCATATATTTGATATTGTTTCAAGTCCCTTGAGTTGTGCTAACTGGTGCTCAGATCACCCCATCTTTGGCCAATGGAGGCTGCCTCAGTTTGGCCCCTGGGTCCCTTTGACACAGCCCTGGTAGTCATAGATAAATAGTTGCTTCTAGGCCTTTCTTATAAGACAAACCTAGGTTCCAAGCCCAGCTCCAGCACTTGCCAGCCCTTGACCTTGAAAAGTGACCTAAATTCTGAGCTTCTGTTTGCTCATCTGTAAAATGGGAATAATCATAGTACTTACCTTTATAAGGTTGATGCAAGATTAAAATAGCTGAGTGCTTGGCAGCGTGACACAGAGTAATGGCTTTAAAATGTTAGTTTTATTATTATTTGAATTAACGAAGAGAATTATTAGGGCTTTGGCGCTTACAGATCATTATGCCCTGGACAATCATTAACCCTTCCTGCAAAATGGACTTAACATTAATGTACTAAAGAGGACAATCTTTTCTGTGGATTGGCAAATGGTTTTGCTGTAGAACTGAATGCCACACTTAGAATTCAGGCCAGAGAAGAGAGCAGAGGAAGCAGCATAGGTGTGGAGAGGGCCTGAAACCACCCCCATGAGGCCAGGCACCTGCAGAGGGCAGAGGAGGCAGTCACTTCTGAGCTCCCCCGTGCCCTCATTGGATGTGGCCTTCACTGTTGCCATAGCGCGTGACAGGGAGGTGAGTTGAGAACTCAGTGAAGTGTGAAGCGGTAGGTCAGCAGCTCAGCCCCATCTGCCCTCCCAGCCGGGCCTAAAGGAGACACAGGGGCAGCCCGCGTGAGGTGCACTCTGCAACTGTGTCAGCCCTTCACGGCCTGGGCCCAGCTCTGCTGTCGCTGGTCCTTTTCTGCCCTGGCCTCTGACACCACATTTCCTAATGAGTGAGGCAAATTCTCTGACACTCTGAGACTCCAGCCCTGAAGCAGGTCTCAGGCTTCCCTGGGATTAGGGATGGGGAGGGAGGGAGGGCGCTCTCCGGAGTGCAGTCAGCCTTCTCCGTGTTTCCTCATTCGAATATGCTAAAGGATTAGCAGTTGCTGCCGCCGCTGCTTATTATTATGTTATTAATCTTTTCTTAAAAGTCAGTTTTCAGATTTTTGTTCACCTAGTCTACTATTTGTTTTGTTTTGCTGTTTTTTGCTTCATTTATTTCTGCTTTTGTAATTAGTAATCCCTGCATTCTCATTTTTGGGGGTTGATTTTTATCCTTTTTTAGGTTTTTGAGTGGAAAATTCAGTTCATTTAATTCTGCTTTCTTATTTCCTATGAAATGCATCAGGACATTTATTCATGCTCTCTTTCAGTTCTAAATATTTTATCATTTCTATTTGAATTCCTCTTCAGCTATGAATAACCTAGCAGTATGTTTTTACAAATTTTCATAGATATGGGGTTTTTTCTTTGCTGTAATTTGCATTATTGATTTCTAAGTTTATTGCACTGTAGTCAGTGAATGTGACTTCTAGAAGGTCATATTTGGGGGAACTTGTGAGAACTTGTTTTATGCTCTAAATCATGATCATTTTTAATTAATGTTTCACGTATGCTTTAAAAAATGAGTATTCTGTTTGCTGAGTGCTGAGTTCTTAAAATAGCAGTTAGCTCCTTTTAGGTAGATGCTGTTTAGAACCTCTTCAGCTTCACTGCCTGGCAAAGTTCTCATCACAGCCGCTGTACTCTGCCAGGGTATGAGACACAAAAATGTCTATTTTGGGCTGATTTGTTTGGTGTGGCTCACAAAACATACCATATGTCCAGGCCAAGGAAGACAATGGCTCTAATGTTTTTGCAAATAAGGTTAAATTTGCTGGAGTCTGAATTCTTTGACTCGCAGCTTAATTTCAAACTCTGGTTTCAAGTTGATAATCTTTGGCTCGCTCAGTCATGGATGTTTGTGTTATGCAATAATTTAAGAGTGGAGCTGATAAATATCTTCTTGAATAACAAAAGCTGGAGGCTGACTTTGGCCCATGTTCTAGCGTCAAGCATAGTTTGAGGTCCTTTGCTTCTAGTCACTGTGGTTGTATGAGTGTCAACATAACTTCTCTGAGCCTTGTTTTTCCATCAGTTATGTGGATATGAGACCACCTGCCATCAGAGGGTTGTGGTGAGGCTCAGTCAAGGCAATAGACATAAAAAAGTACTTCGTAAACTGTAAAGAGATCCTCAGATATCAGGCACGGGTTGAGGGCACCACGTGAAGAAGTAGCAAGTGAAAGCGGTCTCGGTGCGTGTTCCTCAACTCCCCGGGTTCTCCGGAAGGAGCCTGGACAGGGTGAGCTTGGGAGAAGTGTTTGAAGGCCCCTGAAACTCTCCGTTTCCTTCTCTTCCATCCCCCCAGTGCGGACAACAGAAACTGCCGCCATGACCACCCACGTCACCCTGGAAGACGCCCTGTCCAACGTGGACCTGCTGGAAGAGCTGCCCCTCCCTGACCAGCAGCCATGCATCGAACCCCCGCCTTCCTCCATCATGTACCAGGTTAAGTCCTCCCAGAGCACCGGGGCCAGATGGTGGGGGGTGGGATCAGGAATTCTGGGGATCCCCTGAGAGGGTTTGCCCTGAAGGCAGAGGGAAGGGGGATGCCTGCATCTAGAAGGTGAAAGGTCGTCCGCTGATGGAGTTCCTGGTGCACTGGTGGAGCTGAGTGTAAGCAATAGATAAGCTAGTAAATGTACACCAGGGCTGTTTCTCTTCCCTCGGGGAAGGCTTGTTGATCCGTTCTGACCCCAAATACCTTCCCGGCTGTTCTTGCTGCAGCACCAACCAAGGTTTTGGCAGCTCTGACCTCATGAATTAAATATCGCAATTTAGAAACCCCTAGAGCCTGCCTGGGTAATTACTTTTCCTTCATGTATGTGAGAAGAGGTCTTCAACTCCCCACGGCCGATAATGGCTCCGGGAAGCCAGTCACAGTTGTTTGCTTTTGCCTGAGAGGCAAGCTTGTGACAAACCGTGGTCAGATTGCTCAAAACCGCGATCCCACCTGGGCATGGTGGGAAGGGCATCGGTGCAGCCGTAGTCAGCCTTGCAAATAGCCCCTTGTCTGGGTGTGCTGGGCGAGTATACCATGTTATGAAAGAATTAGTTAATTGGAGATTTTTAGCTTTTTAGCTGCATTTGACCTTTTGAAAGTTCTTAGACTGCTAAATGAGACCAAATATAAATGCATAGTATATTTTAAATTTCATTCAATGGCTAGATTTATTAAGCACATGCCTGAAGGTTCAACTCATCAACTTGGTTTATTCACATTTTCTAACCCAGATTAAATTTTAATTATGTAAATATCTTTTTTATTATTAGCAATACAGCAAAGTATTTATAACAAATAAAAATTTCCCTGTAACTATGTCTATATATATACACATATATACACCCACACACCTTTTTACCATGTATATATATAATTTTTTTTTTTTTAACCAAAAGAGAATGGCACTATATTATGTTGCTCTATGATTTGGCTTTTTTAACTTAAAATTTATTATGGGTATTTTTCCTGACAACACTGCTATGCTACCACACTGTATTTAACCACCTCATAGTACTTACAAGATAAGCCCATTGTATGGATATACTATTATTTATTTAGCTTTTTGCTGTTAATGGATATTTGGATGGTGTCTAGTTTTTTTATTAAAAAAAAAATACTGCAGTTATTATTCTTGTACAGATGTATCTGCACCCTCAGGCAAGTATTTTTGCAACTGCTGGATCAAAGCAGTGTACACCTTCACCTTTTGTTTTAATATCTTCATCTTTCAAAAATTTTTTTTATTTTTTATACAATTTTTAAAGTTATTACAAAATATTGGCTACATTCCCAGTGTTGTACAATACAACCTTGAGCCTATTTTACACCCACTAGTTTGTACCTCCCATTCCCCACCACTGGTAACCACTAGTTTTTCCTCTATATCTGTGAGTCTGCTTCTTTCTAAAAAAAAAAAAACACGTCTTCACTTTTAAGAGCTATTTAGGTTTGTATGGTTTAAGCCTTTACTTCCGAGGCTCCCTGGGTGAACCTGATTACCCATGGGAAGCAGATGCAGGCCCTGGCTGTAGCCAGCTCCTGCCCAGTGGGATTCAGGGTGGGATTTCTTGGCAGAAGATGAGAGGGTGGTGTGGAGATAGATTTCCACAGAGAACTTGGGCATTTGTTGGCAGCAGTTTATTCCCTGGACACCCAGCCACCTTGGACCTGTTTTCCAACCACCACATGTTCCTGTTCTCTAATTCCTGCAGGCTAACTTTGACACAAACTTCGAGGACAGGAATGCGTTTGTCACAGGCATTGCAAGGTACATTGAGCAGGCTACAGTCCACTCCAGCATGGTAAGTCTCTGTGACCTTCAGGGACAGACGTGCCCCCTGCTGGTGGGGATGGGGCTGTGGGCAGCTTCTCTCACCAGGGGCATGTGCTGTTCCAAGACACTCTGCCTCAGATCCATCTCCTCAAGCCCATCCTCATGCCCCACCCATCCCCTCTCAGCACGTGGAGGCACACTGTTCCGTATCTTCCAGTCTTGCAAATCCTGCTCACCTTTGGGGCCTGAACTATATTCCCACTGTTCACTTCCCTGAGCTTCTCTAGCTTTGGGGGTTAACAGTTGATTAGATCCTGCCTTGTTTTATGCTTTATAGATAGATTACTGGCTGTGTGGAATTTTGACCCTTGACCAAAGCACAAAGTTTCTCAAAAAAGGTTTGGAGTAACACATTACTGGTGACCTAAATCATTCATAAAGAGGGACCAGTTGTTTGATGGGTCTTTGTCTGACCCATCTGTGAGGGTACCCTTCCTTCTTGGGCTTTCATTGATTTCATCCTCATGCATCACTGACATTTAAAGAATTCCAAATTTCTCATTCACAGGTTCTGCCTGTGGCTCAGTGGACCTTTCTCACTATATCAGCGATAGCCTAAAGCCTGTCTCACCACACCCTGCCCATTCATTCAATAAATATTGTGTACCTGGTACCTGGAGAGACCCTGCTAAATGCTGGAGAGGGGGATATGCAAGGACAGATGGGGCTGGTCTTGGTTCTCAATGAGTCAGGTAGAAATAGACAGGCTTACCATTTATTGAACATTTTCTGTGCAGATATTTTAAATGCACTGTCTTAATTAATCCTCACCTCAACCCTTTGAAGAAGGGTCTATTACAATACTCATTTTATGGGTGGGAAAAACTGAGGTCCAGAAAAGTTAAGTAACTTACTCAGGGTCCTGCCACTGACAAATGGTAGAGCTAAACTCAAATCTGTTTGACTACAAAACCTGTGCTCTAGATGGCTCTTTGCAGACAAAAATATACAAAGTTTAAAAGTAAAAGAAATGGTGAAAGTTCAAAGTCTTTAAGGGGCCCTGAGAGGGTCAGAGAAAGCTTGATGAAGGAAGTGGCTTTTGAGTAGAGCCTTGTATACTGTACACACACACACACATTATAACCATATATTATATATATATATATATACACACACACATATATATAATATATGGTTATTATATATACATAATATATATATATATATATACCATATATAAATGGTACTTTAAACTGTATAAGGTTTTCTTATACATGGTATCATTGGAACCTTATAACAGCCCTGTGACTTGCAAAGAGATCATTATACCCATTTTAGGGCTTATAACCCTAAAATGGGTTATAAGCAGGTTGCTCATGATCCCACAATTAGTAAATCACAGGGTTGAACCTAGAATCCAGGACTTAAGATTCCCAGCCCTGATCTCTTTCCACTGACCTCTGCTGTCCCGCACAATTAGAATTTTATCTGTCAGGGATGAGATGGAGAGCATCTGGCTGGTGGAAGCAGCATGAGGAAAGGCACAGAGGCAAAAGGCACAGAGACTGCCTGGGTTTGGACTGTAAAGTACATATAGGGAAATTCTTGGTGGTATTTATCAAAAATTAGATAAGGGTCAGTGCATAGAGGATGTCTTCGTTTGATAGAGCTGCCATAACAAAATACCACAGACTGGGTGGCTTAAGTAACAAATTTATTTTCTCCCAGTTCTGGAGACGAGAAGTCCAATATCAAGGTGTCAGCAGGGTTGCTTTCTCCTGAGGCCACTCCGTGACTTACAGACGGCCACCTTCTGGCTATGTCCTCACACGGTCTTTTGTCTGTGTAGGCACATGTAAGGTGTCTCTCTGTGTGTCCAAATTCTGTCAGATTCGATGAGGGTCCTTAATGGCCTCATGTTAACTTAATCATCTCTTTAAAGGCCCTGTCTCCAAATATAGTCACATTCTGAGGTCCTGAGGTTAGGACTTCAACATATGAATTTGGCGGGGGGACACAAGTCAGCCCATAATAGAGGGCTTTAATTCATTTAATCAGAAATCAGTAGCAATGGGAATTTTTCATTGATGGGAGAAATGTGAACAGAAATACACTTGAGGAATAAGTTTCATTTGTTAGTTTTGTGCAGAACAAGTGGTAGGGAGGCGTGAGTGAGGTGATAGTTAAAGTTACCTACGCTGGAGGTGTCAAGGGCCGGATGAGGGCAATGGCGTGAGGGATGGCTAAGGGGACATGGATACGAGAGGCACTGGAGGTTGACTCCGCCTGGCTTCACAGTGTGCTGGGTGCTGGGGCCCATGGGAGTGACAACGATGCTGACTGAGGTTTCCTGGAAATACCAGGTCAGGGACACCAATAGGGAAGTCAGAGGAAGGGCCGGTTTGGAGGCGGATTGTATTCGTTTTCTATTGCCGCTGTAACAGAAGATTATCACAGATTTGGTGACCTAAAACAACACAAAGTTACTTGCTTACCGTTTTTTTGGTCAGAAGCCTGGCATGGGATCTTACAGGGTTAAAATCAAGGTGTCGGCAGGCCTGCGTTGGTTTCTGAAGGCTCTAGAGGAGAATCTGTTGCCTTGTTTTTCCAGCTTCTAGAGGCTGCCCGCATTCCTTGGCTCAGCCCCCTTGCATCCAGCAGTCACACCACTCCAATCTCTGCTTCCATCCTCACAGCTCCTGGTCTGACTCTCTCGCCTCCCTCTCTCACTTATTAGGACCCTTGCCATTACACTGGGTCCACCAGATAACCCAGGATGACCTCGCCATCTCAAGGTCGCTAACTTAATTCCATCTGCAAAGTCCCTTTTGCTGTGTAAGGTATTTTCACAGGTTCTGGGGATTAGGATGCAGACATCTTTCTGGGGCCACTATTCTACCGACACAGGGATAGTGCTGATATGGTTGTAGGCAGGGTCTAAGATAGGGTGTACCATTGATGTTCGTGGATGAGGCCAAAACTTCACTTCCTCAACAATATCCTCCTTGTACCTTGCTAAATCTTTCTCTAGAGTAGCTTTATCAGCAGCAAGAGGCTTCATTAGACGTTCATCTTCTTGTATTTCTCCTGCCCACACTGGGGCAAGGTGAATCTCTCAAAGGGCAGGATAGCCAGAGAAAAGAGGAGGAAGAGGAGGAGGAGAAAGTGTGTAATCCACGTAATTGACCACCTATGAGGAACAGTCAAGGGTTCTTTGCTGGGGGGTGAGATGGGGGCTGAGTGTCCAAATAAGTGCTGAGAGGTACAGTCTGTCACTATCTGAAATTTGAACTGAACTCACATTGGGTTTAAATTGTGGACTTAACAGAATCTTATCAAGGTAAAGGACCTGAGAGATCCTTAGTCCTACAGCTGTCAACCTAGGCTGCACATTGGAATCACCTGGAAAGCATTAAAAAACACTTATGCCTGGGCCCCCTCCCCCAGAGATAATGATTTAGTTCCAGTGGAGCCCAGCCTGGGCATCAGGCGTTTTCAGTGTAGCCCAGGTGACGAATGTGCAGCCAGGGCTGAGAACCAGTGATTTAGGCCAACTCTTTGCCTCTAAATGAGAAAACCATGACATTGTCCAGATAAAAGGCGGGTCCAAGCAGAGCCAGGACCAGAACTCAAGTTTCCTGAAGCTCCATCCACCACACCATCCTGGCCTCTACATTCCAGGCATGATTATACAACAAATCTGACTGATGGTCAGCTGAACTGTCCACAAGGCAGAGTCCACATCATTCTTGTTCACTGGCCTGTTTTCAGCACATAGCACCAAGCCAGGGACCCGTGAGGGCTCAGTGCAAGGTTCACTGGATGAATGAATGGGACTATACCTGCCAGTGGGCAGTTTGGTGCTGATAAGTAGACACGTGTTCCCTATGCGTTACTGTCACTTCCCTTTTCTGACACGTGTTCTGAAGCAACGGCAGCAGGAGACCCACAGGCTTGATCTTGGTTCTCTGTGGTCTCAAGCACAACATGTTACTGATTTAAAGAGTTCTCTAAATTAAGAATTGAAAGTGTGACTCGTCAGCGACATTTGCTGTTGAAAACAAAACTTTAAAAAGTAATAAGCTCCAAATTAAATCTGATCTTGTGCTAGGAAGATATTATGAAATAGATATGATGCGTGGGATAAAAAATAGATCAGTAAAGGTTCATTTTTGTATCTGTACAAACATTCACAAAAGAGATGGTCTAGTAATACTCTTTATTGTATTTTTTGAGACATCCTTCATATAACAAAATTCACCGCTTAAAGTGTACAATTCATTGTTTTAACAGTAGATTCACAGTGTTATACAATTACCACTACTATCTAATTTCCATCACCACAAAAAGAAACCCCCAAACCTTTAGCAGTCCCTCCCAGTTCTGCTCTCCCCCAACCGCTAATCTACTTTCTGTTTCTATGGATTTGTCTATTCTGAACAGTTCATCTAAATGGATCATATAATAGGTGGCCTTTTGTGTCTGGCTTCTTTCACTTAGCGTAATGTTTTCAAAGTTCGTCCGTGTTGTAGCATGGATCAGTACTTCATTCCTTTTTACAGAAGAGTACTATTCCATTGCATGGCTATACCACATTTTATTTATCCATTCACCCGTTGGGTTGTTTCTGTTTTTTTGACTATTAGAATAATGTTGCTGTGAACAAGTGTGGAAGTTTCTGTGTGCACATATGCTTTCATTTCTCTTGGATACATACCTCAGCAGAATTGCTGGGTCATATGGTAACTCTGTGTTTAACTTTTTCAGGAACTGCCCTACTATCTTTTCCCTAGTAACACTCTTAACTCCCTTTACAGATTACCTAGCGTGTATGTATGTTTGTATTGTATTTAATTCTCATAAAATTTTCTGAGGTTGTTATTGTCATCATTATTAAACAGATGACTAAATGGAGAATTTTAGGTTAAGTGACTTCCTGAAGGCCAAAGGGCTAAGAAGTGATGAAGCTGGGATTTCAGCCCAGATATTTGGACCCTGAGATTAGGGCTGTTTCCAATGAAGCACTTACTAGGTGAGGTGAGTCATCAGATTTGTTTTTCATGCTGTTGTTAGTTTTGCCATCTGCTTTGTATTATTTTTAAAAATCTTAATCTTGATCTTAACCGTCTTCCTGCTTATGAAATAGTAAAGTGGACTCTTATAAAAGAGCAGACATTATAGTACCATGTGATGTGAAAAGCGAAAGCCCCTGTTTATCCATCCCCGCAGA
This sequence comes from Balaenoptera musculus, assembly GCF_009873245.2. Lineage (NCBI taxonomy): Eukaryota > Metazoa > Chordata > Mammalia > Artiodactyla > Balaenopteridae > Balaenoptera > Balaenoptera musculus. Next base: position 132,077,557 of record NC_045787.1, read on the forward strand.
GAGCTTGCTATTCATAGTTGTGGTATGTATTCCACCAAAATATTTTTCCATACACAATAATATACTCTCATAATTATTACTCTGTGTTTTTTAACCTATCCGCTGTACATACTGTTTTGCTGCTTGCTTATTTTCTTGCTAACTGTTTATCTGGAACAACTTTTGCTGTTGGAACTAGTGGATCTGCCCCTCCTTTCTGAGGTAGCCATCTGTCTTTGAAAAATGTGTCCTGCTTGTAGAGCCCTTGAGTGTCTGATGGGGATAACTTAGGCCAGTGCTTCTCAAACTTATTGTGCACCTGGGAGTGTGCGTCCCCTGGGAATTTTATTGAAATGCAGATTCAGATTCCATAGGCCCAGGGAGGGGCCTGAGACTCTGCATTTCTAATAAGCCCCCCCCACCCCCCACCGGGGTTCCTGACACTGCTGGTCCACAGACCGCACTGTGAGTCGCGACGACTGGGGGCGGGGGGCTGTTGAAAAGTCTTGTGGTGCCAGAGCAGTTTCTCCCCGCTGAGCACGTTCTACTTTTCAGAATGAAATGCTGGAGGAAGGGCACGAGTATGCGGTCATGCTATACACCTGGCGCAGCTGTTCCCGGGCCATCCCCCAGGTGAGACAGTCCTGCCCCTTCAGGGGGGGCCTCCACCCTCCACCCCACCCCTGTCCAGATTACTGACCTTCTCCAGGCAGCAGGGAGTGAGTGAAGCAGGGCCTCTTACCCAAGGGGTGCGCTGAAAACATTCAGAGAGCATCCCGTAAAACTGACACCAGCTTTTAAAAATTGCTCAGTATTATTTTACTTTGAAAGCAGTATATGCTAACTGTACAACACCCAAACCACTGCAGAAAGGTAGGAAGTAAAAAGCAAGACATCCTCACCCCTCCCTCCACCACCCAAATCCCCCACCTCCCAGCAAAGCATAATCACTGTGGATGCTTTGCTGCATATTCATCTGGCTCTCTTTCCTCAAACATCATGAATATTTCTGTGATTATTATTTTGTAAATTATTGTCATTTACAAAAGTGTGTTGTTTCCTATTTATACGGTTCTGCCACTTGAATTTTTTACACTGTATTCTTTATAACTGACTTTTTTCATGTTGACACACACAGATATTATTTTTACCGTTATCACATTATTCGTAGGTCCCACTGTAACCAAATCAACAGGCCACAGGTGTGTAAACAGAAACCATTCCTCTACCTTGCCCCCAATCCTAACCCCCAGAGGTAACTGCTTATTAACAGCTTGGTTTTTGCACCCTTTCAGTTTCTCTATACCTGTATTATATATGGATACACAAGCACACACACTGTTTTGTGTTTTGTTGAATAAAAACGGGATTAAATTACCCTTCCTGTCCTGCAGCTGTTTCCACCCCATCAGTTTACGGTAGCAATCTTTCCACCTCAGGTCAGAGATCTATCTCAATGCCCCTACCAGTTACATAATGATAGTGTATGAATGCATCATACTTTATCCATTTAATCATCGACTTCTGGATGTTTAGCTTGGTGCTACCATTTTAAGAATTTCTATACAACAGTGTGAAGAATGTCCTCGTGTTTATTACCCTTTGCTCACTCTCCAGTTTCAGTGACCTGTTAGCAGCCTTGGGTGTGTGTGCCGTGAACACATCTGCCACGGGATTCTGATGTGCTGAAAACCACTGGGCAGAGAAAATGGGCTTCTTAATGGGCCAAGTATGGCCAGGGGACTTTGTCCCAAGTGCATCCAGAGCCATGGACAGAACATTTTTCTCTGCTTAGGATCAGGCAGAGGCCCCTAATAGGAGTAGGGGGTACTGGGGTAGGAGTGGGGGAAAGGCGGCAGGACGGAGACCGTGCAGCTCAACGTAGTCGTGTGTACAGCTCATGGTCAGGGCACAGAACAGACTGAAGGGGAGGAGGGTTCTGTTCTGGGGACCAGCTGGTTTCTTTCCTGCAGCCAGTGTCTGGGGAGCAGTTCTGCCCCCGTCAGAATGTCAGGGCTACCGCAGCCTCCTCTCACTAGGTAACCATACCATTTATCATCCTAAATGAGGTGCATTCAACAGTGAAAACGGGCCCTGTTAATAAGGCAGCAGGTGTGAACCAGGACTGCCTGGGCAAACCAGGGTGTGTGAAACCCCCTGTCTCCCCACAGGTGAAATGCAACGAGCAGCCCAACCGAGTGGAGATCTATGAGAAGACAGTGGAGGTGCTGGAGCCGGAGGTCACTAAGCTCATGAAGTTCATGTACTTTCAGGTGAGGGGTCAGGGCGGGTCTGGACTAGGACACCTGAGAAGGTCCCCACACTTCTGGACACTGGTACTGGATTTCTGTGCCATGTTATTTATTCATTCGGCAAACACTTCCTAGTGCCCCGACCCACCCTGTGGTGAGCGAGACAGACAAGCCCCCTCCCTCCATATAGATTCACATTCTAGTGAGCAAACGAGTGTGTTCTGGGTGGGAGGAGAGACTGACAATGAACAATACACAACAGAACAAGTGCTGTGAATAAAATACAATTAAAGAACCTCTGGCATGGAGGGTATCTTCAACATGGATGCAGCTTTAGGGACGGCCTCCACGGAGGTGGTGTTTGAACTGAGATCTGTATGACGTGAAAGAGGCTGGCAGGTGATGACCCAGGGGCAGAGGGTTTCAGGCAGACGGAACTGCAAAGGCAAAGGCCCTGAAGCCTCAAGGAGCATGACATGTTTAAGAAATGGAACGAAGCCAGGGAGGCTGCATAGTGAGCAGGGGGAGTGAGAAAAGGTGAGGTTGGAGAGGCAGGCAGGGACCTACTCACATAGGGCACTGTAGGCCAGGAGAAGAATACCTGGATTTTCTTCAAGCACCACGGGAAGCCGCTGGAGATTTCCGGTGACACGATCTGATCGAGGCGTTCTCGCTGCTGTGTGGTTGATGGATGGGAAGTGGGGGGCAGCACAGGTGTCAGGGGCAGGAGGGGAGAAGAGTGGCAGCAGGGAGACCAGTTGGGAAGCCAAGAAGAGTGAGCATTTAAAGGAGGAAAAGAGAAAAGACAGCCAAAGCCTCCTGTGAATGAAAGGTAAGAGGGCAAGCCGGTTATTATGCTTATTTGGAAGCCATTCAGGAAGGCAGGCTGATGGCTTTAAGACCACCCTCTGCCCGGGTGGGAGTCCTGCCACACACTCTGTGCCTTCCACGTGTATTTATGAGCCTCATAAGTAGACCTGCAAGCACTGGCCCAGGGTCTGCCCTGCACCCAGCTCTGTGCTGGCCTTCTTGGGGAGGGAGATGGGAACATCTGGGGAAGGTGCAGATAGAGCCTCGAAGGCAGAGAAGCCCAGGGTTCTGTCGCATTCTGACTGTGTTCTGTTAGTTATTTCAGACCTCTGACAACTTCAGTTTTCTTACCTTGGAAAGAATGCCTATTTCACAGGTTTTCTCTAGGGATAAATGAGGTCTGCTTGTAAAGTGCCCCGTTTGTAGAGCCCTCATTACAGAGCAGGTTTAACAAAGGGCAGCTGCTGTTATTAACATCATGCACCTGCTTTCGAGGAACCTAAAATCTCTTTGGGAAGGTAGGTTCAAGAGAGAAAAGTTGCCCCAAAACTAAGTATGTGGTAAACTGAGGGCCTCCTGACAGGAGGTGTTTAGAGAAGGGAGGAGCTGAAATAATCTAAAACTGTGCTGTCCAGTAGCCACATAAGGCTATCTACATGAATTAAAATTAAATAAAATTTAAAATGCAGATCCTCCATCGCACTCGCCTTTTCAAGTATTCAGTATCCACATATGATGAGTGGCTATTGTATTGGGCAGAGCAGGTATGGAACATTTCCATCATCCCAGAAAGTTGTGTTAGACTCTGGAAGGAGAAAGCGTGGCTTGATCTGGTCTTTGAAGGCCTCCCTATCTCCTTTCCTTGCTTTATTTTTCTCCATAGCACCTATCACATTCTAATATAGAGAATTTGTTTATTTTGTTTTCTGTCAGCCATCACTCGAATATAAGCTCCTTCTGGTAGAGACTTGTTCTTCCGTTTTGTTCCCTGCTGTACCCCGGGGCCAAGAATGGTGCCTGGCACGTGGCAGATGCTCAGTAAACGCCCGTTTATTGGATGAATGAACCTCTTTCTCTGAGCATCCCTCTCCCTCTCCATCTCTGCCCCCTCGTTGTCTGGTGCCTCCACTGTCCTAGGTCCTGGGATACACACAGGAACAAGACAGTGCTTTCTCAGCAAGGGCGTGGTGAATGAATTCATTGGTTTGACTCACTTGGGGGCAGGTTCTGGGCTTCCCTCTAGAAATCAGCTTAGTAGTATTTCAGCACACCTCTGAGAAGGACCTCCGGGCAGGTTTGCCTTTCTCTAAATGTCCAGGCTCTGACTAGGGCCCCAGGGGAGGCCCGACCTGACCAGAGAGTGCAGCGGGGCACCCCGGCCAGGCCGCCCCGCCCTGACCCGCTGCCCCTCTGCGTGCAGCGCAGGGCCATTGAGCGCTTCTGCGGTGAGGTGAAACGGCTGTGCCACGCCGAGCGGAGGAAGGACTTTGTCTCCGAGGCCTACCTCCTGACCCTGGGCAAGTTCATCAACATGTTCGCAGTCTTGGACGAGCTGAAGAATATGAAGTGCAGTGTCAAGAACGATCACTCTGCCTACAAGAGGTCAGGGCCCCTCCCCCCCCCCATCCTCCTGGGCCGCCGGCCAGTGGCCAGCGGGAGGAGGAGGACAGAGCCCTTCTCAGAGGCCCCTTCTCGGAACCGGAACCGGGCTGGCCCGTCCGCAGACACAGTGGGGTCGGGGGCCGGCCCCTGTTTCCGCAGTTTGAGGAATGAGGTGCAGAGCTGAGTTTTGGAGAGCTGGGTCTTGGCAGGGTTTTCTGTCTCAAGGTGGAAGCAAATCCTCACTTGCCCCACCTGTGCAGCAGCAGCATTTTTCTGTGTCCCATGCGGTCTGAGATTATACTGTGATTAATATAATCATCAGATGGTCACGGGAGTCATTCTCTGCAAGAATCAGAGAGCCAGTTCAAACTGCTTATGTAAAAGAAGAGACTGCGTTGGCTCCCAGAACAGAAAAGTCCTGGCCAGCCTGATGCAGGTACTCAGGTGATACTGTTGGTCTGCTTCCCTCTACCTCTCAGCTCAGCTTCCCTCAGTATCAGCTTCATTCTCAGGCAGGCGCATGCCCTGTGTGGCCTCCAGCAGCTGTAAGCGTCCCGCCAGCCAGTGTAGCGACCCCAGCCCCTAAGGACGGAAAGAATGCTCCTCCTTGCAGATACTTTTGCAGAAGTCCCAAGGAGGACTGTCATTGCTCCAGCTTGGGTCATGCGCTGATCCCTCCATCAGACACTATACTATGAATGTGTGTGTTGGGGTGGCGCTGATGGGAGGGGTGCTCGTCCTTGGGGTCAGTTGGAGGTCAGTGTCAGCTCACAAGAAAGAAGGACTGAGGGGGGCGGAGGGGTCAGTCCTCTCCACAAATTTGGATACAGCCATCCAAAAGTGGGGGAGGGTAGGCGAAAGCAGCCAATATACTTTGTGTTGGTTGAGGCTCAGATATGCTCCAAGGTGTCTGTACACATCTCTTGGGAAGGATTTTCTGTGTCACTGCTGAAGAGGGCCCCCCTCCGGAACCAGATCCTCCCGGGGCTCCATGGTAACTGGAGAAAACAGACAACATACGGATCCTCACCGTTTTATCCTCCTGAGTGAATTGAAACCTGGGAGTACCCAGAAGACAGAGCCTCGTTCAGAAATGGCAATTTCACAAAGATTCCATAGGCAGCTAGCTCATGGTACAGTATCCTCCCCACAAATTCTCCCCAGATTTGGCCAACTCCTTCCAACATGGTCACAGCCGACATGCTCTGTGGACCGGCTAGGGTCATGAGCAAAACAGGTGTCTTGTCTGTGTTCCACGGTCCATCGTGACACGGGCTGCACCACCTCCACCTCCAGGTCAGGCTGGAGAAGTCCCAGTGCTGTGGTTTTCTCCCTTTAAGTCCCGCTGTGTTCCCCACACCCATCATCCCTTCACCTGTAATCCCATCAGGTTAAATAGACTTTGGTTTTCCATACAATGTTTAGAAACATTGAGGTTTTCCTATAAATAACATAATACGCAATGAAAACAAAACATCCTGCTGCCTGCGATTCTTCTCCGTGACTTACTGTGCAGTTTCACTGGAGATCACTGTGAGGCACAGGGATGCCCGTTTCACTCTGTCCTACCACAAGCTGGTTGACGGGATGCTAGCTGCCCTTAAACTTTCCTGGTGTTTGAGCTTCAGTGCGTTCTTGCCTCCTAATTTCAGATACCCTTATTACAAGGGTGCAGACAGCTCCTAATGAAATGACTCCAGAACACGCTCTCCTTTGACGTTAGAGTCACTTGTGATGTTCAGAGCCCCTTAGCCTCAGGGACAGTGTATCCGGGTTAGCTGAGAGATGGGGCCCATGAGGCCCGGCAGAGGCCGGCTGTGCTTGAGCATCCCTCTCTGCAACACCCCGTCCCAGGGCGGCGCAGTTCCTGAGGAAGATGGCGGACCCCCAGTCTATCCAGGAGTCCCAGAACCTGTCCATGTTCCTGGCCAACCACAACAGGATCACCCAGGTGATGGCAAACCCATGTTAGTCCTGGCCTGGCATCCCGCGATGCAGGCCAGGGCCTGGAGGTTGGGGGGGCCCACGAGCAGAAGAGCTCTGTCCAGATCATCCGTCCCCTTTGCCCTACTCAGGCTTTAAGCTGAAGACTTAAGTCTCCCCTCCCAACCACAGATGGTCCTTTCACCCTCTCCGGAGTTTGTTCTCTGAAAACCTTCTAGCCAGTGTTCTGCCCCTGCATAGGTATAGATTGAGAGCTTGGGTTCTGGAGTTAGACCGCCTTGTTTTCTCATCCTAGACCCTCCACTGACCCACTGTGAGGCCTTGGGCAAGGTCTAAGCCTCAGTTTCCTCGCCTGTAAAATGGGGCTGTTGTTTTGCCACTCATAGGACAGTGGTGAGAAATAAATGAGATACTATATAAAAAGCCCTTAACGTGTAGAGCCTGATAGAGAGCAAGGACATAAAAAGATGTAGTCATAGTTACTGCCGCCGCTTTGCCAGGGTATTCCCACTCAGCTGTGGCTCTCACGCTCTGCCTGACTTAAAATAACCTGTCTTGTGCATCTGTCAATTCAACCTAAACAGGCACCAGCAGGAATGTCAGCAGGACCCAGGCCTAAACTTGAGAGGGGCTTTCAATCTTCAAAGGGTTTCCGGGCTAAAATCTTTCTCAGGGCTTCACTGGGCCTTCCCTGCTCTGTGTTACCTGCAGAAGGCTCCTCAGTGTTGAGGCTTCAGGTTTTTTCCCGGGGACCCAGCCCCACGCCTGAGCCCCATGCACACCCTGCCGTGGGCCAGTGTGTCCCTTTGCAGAGAAAGGGCCTGGGGTGGAGACCTCAGGCCTTCTTGTACAGGAAATGTCTTTGTACTGCTGTGTCCTGCCGGGAGGGAGACACCTTGCTGGCCCAGCTCTCCTCCACTGGGCTTGGTCTTCCCACCATCATCTGAGAAGATGTCTTGGGCTCAGTCCACATTCTCAAAGCTAAGCTGAGATTACCACCGGCCTAGCTGAACTGCTTTCAGCTCAGCCCAATAAAGCACTTTCTAACCATCAGAACTGCCAGGAAATACAGTGGAAGGCCCCAAGGGGAGCAGGTCCCTGCCATGGGAGATGTGCAGGAGCTCTGACCAAGCACTGTGGGCACGTTGAGGAGAGGCTGCAGGCTCCCCTCCACCTGGGGCGGTCAGTGAGGCCGGGCACTGTCCCAGGGCCCAGCCGTGGCCCATCCTGGGTGGTGTGTGTGTGAGGATGCAGGACAGGGGCTAACCAGAGGGGGGCACTGCTGTTTAGTGTCTCCACCAGCAACTGGAAGTGATCCCAGGCTATGAGGAGCTGCTGGCCGACATTGTCAACATCTGTGTGGATTACTACGAGAACAAGATGTATCTGACCCCCAGTGAGAAGCACATGCTCCTCAAGGTACAGCTCCCTCGGTCACGCACCCCAGGGCCTGGGCTTGCCCTCTCACCTCCTTCTTATTTAAAATCATTTTTTTTTAGTATTTCTTTCTTCTTACTTAAGCATTGGTACAGATCTTACTGCATAGTGTTTTGTAACCTGTTATTTGCCTTGAATATGTCATATACACCTTTCCAGACATCATTAAGGCTCTTTCTACAATGTGATTTTTAATGGCTGCCAAGTATTCCATTGTATGGGGACATTGTTATTTAACAGATCCCCTGTGGTTGGATATTTGTTTGCTAAACTGCATTGAAACTCTGTAGCACACCTTCGTGTCCATACTCTTGTTAAGCCAGACATCCTGGAGGAAAAAACTGCCAACTCAAGGGGGAGGCAGAATCTTCAAGCTTTTGCCATATTTTGCCAAATGGGTCACATTTGTTTCGTCAGTTTACAAGTTTCATTTTTTAATTGCCAAGTAATTTTTATTATTGTAGAAAATTTGGACTATACAGAAAAGCATAAAAAAATTGAATCTCTTGCAGTCTTTCCATCCAGAGATAACACTTTCAGCATTTTGATGTATATCTTTCTCATTTTTTCTGTGCTGATATATTTTCATATGTATGCAATTTACATAAATTTTGTGCGCGTGTAATTTTTATCCCACTTCATTAAATGCATTTGGAAGATTATGCAGCCCTTAAATAATGTCATATGGATAAGCTTTAATTTCTTTAGCCATTATTCTATCGTTAGCTGCTTAGATTATTTCTAATTTCCCTCTGACAACAGTAGCCCGGAAATGAATAATCTTCTCCATATTCGTATGCATCACCCCTTTTTGATTCGTTCTTCCCCAGAACCTCCCCCTTCAAAGTTCCGCTGCTGGTTTGACTTTTTCTTCCTCTCCATGTCGCCTCTCGCTATTTCAAGAACCCCAGCCCTGTTGGTGTTCCCTTCTTAACATCCCCATAACATCTCGATGAAGCTTGCAGGACAGTGTGGCTTTGTGTCTCGTTCACTCTGGTTTCCTCTGCACAGTCAGAGATCCGGGGAAGTCACCCAGAGCTCAGCAGTCTCTCTCACCCCCAGTGCTATGCCCGGGCAATTACCATATAGCTCTGCCCAGAATTGCTGCTTCCAATAAGTAGGTTGCTAAACCCCAGTCCACCAAGCATCCTTAGATGCTGCCATCAGATTCTCAGGCCCTTCTTTTCTCTTGCCTGCCTTTAATCCTCCCACGTCTCAGCTTCCCAACCTTCTTCCCTCTCAATTCTCTGCCTCCTCAACCTGGACCCCTGCACTGCTTGCTGTTTCCCTCGTCTCTGCAGTTCGTTAGTGAACTCAGATGCCACCAGGGAGCGCCTTCCACCTTCAATGGAAAAGTCTGGTGCACGCCCTGCGCAACTGCAAAATGCAAACGCCCATCCCCTAGTCCACTCCCTTAGGTGTCAGACGTGACTTATCCCCAGTCACATAGCAACTGTGTGCTGAGGGAAGCTGCTTTCAACCTAGCTATTCAGGCCTCCTCAGGCTTGCTGTACATTTGACAAAAAGAGCAAAATAAGCCAGCATTCAGGAAACTATTGTATGGACTGGAATATCAAGAATCAGCCTGTCAACCTGCTGATAGGGCACTGCCAGGCAAAAATGTGTTCTTTTTGTTAATGAAGTCACCAGTGAGATTCCTTGGGAGTCTTTGTTGTAGTTTCCTTGGAGAAAGGGGTGAATAGTTTCACATTCATTTACCATCTAGTGAGTATTCATCAAGTGCCTGCGATGTGCTGGGGCCCAGGGATGCAGCAACAGCACGACTCAGTCCTTCCTCTCAAGAAGGATCTAAGTGCATGCATGTTGCTGTCAGATCCCGGTTCAGATCCTGTCTCTGCAGCTTACTAGCTGTGTGACCTTGGCAAGCTGTCTAACCTCTCTGTGTCTCCAATTCCTCATCTGTAGAATAAGGTTATTGTGTAGAACTTGACTCATAAGATTGTTGTGAGGATGAAGGATAACGCCTGCTAAATCCCAAAGCACAGACTCTGGCCCATGGGGGTGGACTCAAGAAGTGGCCGCCATAATAATATATGAAAGAGTCCCCTGCATTTCTTCACAGAAATCAAATTTCTGGTTGAAATTAGACCTATGGGTCCCCCCCCCCCTTTTTTTTTTTTTTTCTTTTTGAAGACACATGGGTTTTTGTCACAGAATGTGTCACTACAGGGGATGTGTACACATACACAGATCGGCTTTTTTTGGTTTTTTGAAACTTTTCCAGTGGATGTTACTGGCTTCTGGCTCTGCCTCTTCTCACTCTAGGTAATGGGTTTTGGTCTCTACCTGATGGATGGAAATGTCAGTAACATTTACAAACTGGATGCCAAGAAGAGAATCAACCTCAGCAAAATCGATAAGTTCTTTAAGGTCAGCACCTGGGGCTGGGGTTGGGCAGGGGGCCCAGGGGTGGTCTCTCTGGGGAAAGGAATGAAATTAGCCAGCAAGTAGTGGGGCTTGTTGACCGCACTGTAGCTCTAAAGACCCCAAGAGGAGGAGAATAGAATGATAGGGCCTCCAGCTGCCCTGGGTAGAGGAATCTACACTATAGAAGGCATGTGCCTGAGTCTCAGGATTCAGCTGGGATTCGGCTGGGAGGCCTTGTGATTCTTTCCGCATGCTGCTTTTTCCCTTTTCTGAAATCCCTTGCCATCTAAAGAAAGAGGTGCGTCCCAGAAGACAGAGCCCACTTGAATTTTCAGTATATATCAGAGCCCACAGAAGCAGGAGGAATAAAGACTGGATTTTACATTGATTCACATTCGCAAGCGCACAGCCTCTCCTGGCCCACCAGAGGCCCCTCACTCTCCCTGCCTCTGGGCAGAATGCCTCATCAGCGTCCAGCCCACGCTCAGTCCATCCCAGTGCCTCAGAGATTTGATCTTCTGGCCCCAAATCTTTAACAATAAAACCTTGTGGTTTGCCTTTGCGGTTTTCGCAAAGGGGTTTTCTCCTTTGGAAGTGAATTCCATGTTGTCAGTGTATTCTAGCATCAGGCATTTCAGGCCTGGAGTGGAGCCTCTGAGGTCAGACACAGGAAAACCAGGCTTCAGTTAAAAGTGGAATCCCTCAAAGGTGTGGCCAAGCCTGGGTCCCACCGACTCTTGGAGGTTAAGAGGGAAATAAGTCACCAAAAGGCGTCCTGTGGCTTGGCTTGGCTTCTCTTCGAAGCTGAAACTTTCACTTTTCTCTGGAGCCGCCCAAAATGAAAACAGGGCTCATCTTGGGAGAACTGGCCAAATCTGCCTCTGCCTTAAATCCACATGAATGAGATGGGGGTGGAGTGGAAGACCACAATCTCGCCTCACAAAGACCTACCTGTTTTAGTCTCGCTCTGCCACTTCATAGCTGGGTGACTTTGGGAAAGTCACAGAACTTCTCTGAAACTGAGTTCCCTGGCCCGAAAAACAGCAATGCTAAGGGTATCTACCTTATAGGGTTCCCTTGAGGATTCAGTGGGATCACCTAGGTCAGTCCAAGCCCTGGGTTATAATCCCAGCTCCTTAGCTTCTAGCCGGTCTTTGTGAAAAGAATCACTTCAGCTGTCAAAGCTTCAGTTTGTCCATCTGTTAAATGGGAATGATACTAGTACTGACCTCACCCAGTTATTCTGTGGATTGAAATACTGTTTTCTGATTTGCTTAATAGACTATTTTTTAGAGTAGTTTTAGGTTCACAGCAAAATTGAGCAGAATGAACAGGGATTTCCCGTATACCCCCTGCCTCCACTCATACACAACCTCCCCCATTGTCAAAACGCCCCAACAGAGGGGTACATTTGTTATCGTCCATGAACCTACATTGTTGGCACATCGTTATCACCCAAGGTCCGTGGTTTGCAGTAGGGATAACTCTTGGCCTTGTGCATTCTGTAAGTTTTGACAAATGTATAATGATCTATATCCACCATTATGGTATCATACAGAATAGTTTCACTGCCCTAGAAACCCTCTGGTTTTGAAGGGCTTGGCACAGTGCCTAGTGCCTAAGAAGCAGACAGAAAACACCAGCCTCCCCGCCATTACTCCTGGTCTTCGGATGGGAATCGTCTGCCCTCTGGTGTTAGGCGTTAAAGGTGTCAATCACTTCACGTTGAGGAGTTTCTCAAGAAGGTCACGCCCAGCCAGTGGCATCCAGGCACCACTCGCGGAGCTCAAAGCAGCGAGGATCCTCGAATACAAGGAAAATTCGAGCAGAAAAGACCCTGCCCTGGGAGGCAGGCCATCTGGTCCTCCTTCATCTGTTCTGCCTGCTGGGTAACCTTGGACAAGTCACTTTGCCTCTCTGGGCTCAGTTGCTGGAACATAGGGATGGTTGGAGGCACGGGAGGACCTCTACGCTGGCTGGGGCTCTTTGTGGTTCCAGGGTCACATAGTAGCATCATCGGAAGCAGAAACTGGGGGTCATCCCAGAGGCACACACGGAGGCCTGTCTCCCCCGGCGGAAGGCAGCCACCTGGCCCCTCCCTCCGTGTCTCACGCACTGTATTTGCTTCCTTTGCAGCAGCTGCAGGTGGTGCCCCTTTTCGGCGACATGCAGATAGAGCTGGCCAGATACATTAAGACCAGTGCTCACTATGAAGAGAACAAGTCCAAGTGAGTGCCTGCCGTAATGTCTCTCGGCTCCCCCGAGGATGCCCAGCCCGGGCAGGGGGCCGAGGGGCCACTTCAGCCCCTCCCCCCTCCCCAGAGCCCTGGGCAGGTGGATTCCGTCCAATCACTGGCGCCTGGCAGAGGGGAGCAGTGGATGGTGCTCTGAGCCCTTTTGCACCTGCCCTTTGCTGCCAGGGTTCAAAAGTGCTCAGAGCACAGCCCCGCCCCTTCTCTGTTCCCGTGGTGGCCCACGCCGCCTGCAGGGGAACAGCAGGAGTCCTCCTTCCCCTGAGAAGGGGGAGGAGTGACCGGCCCTCAGTGGTCAGGCAGAGCGAGATGGCCTCGTTCTTCATCACACTGGTTCTCTCTTCAGGTTTTGTGTCCACGCAGTAAGTATGCTGTGGAGGGTATTGTTCCGACGGTTCCAGCTGTGAAGCGGGTTGATGACCTCTCCTTAGGTTGTTTTATAAACCACCACTCTAGGTGATCTGAGCGAAGATCTGGGGTGTCAGCGCCTCATGGAAGTTGGGGGACATTCGGCTACAGTCTTGGCCACCCCTTTGAACTCTGGCCTTGTTAAGGAGGTTTCTGCCTGCATTTCCATACAGAGGGGGGCCGACCATCCTTTAGTCAGGGGTGAGGGTATTAGGTCCTTAAAAGTATGTAAATGGAGTGTCCTTGAACTCCACCAGCTTTGAGCCACAGCAGGTGAGTCTTGCCAGGGAAAGCTGGTTTAAGTCTTTTCATAACCCAGTGGCTGCTGGTGTATGAGGAGGTCTTTCAGGAAAAGCATGGAGTCCAGAATGCTGAACTCACTTCTTCACTTTTCCCTGCGTGAATTCTCGGCCACCTGAGGTTGGTTGGGAGTGGTGATGTGACCAGGATGGTGGTCAGAGGTTCAAGTGATGGTGTCCCCATCCCTACACAAGGACCTCAGAAGAAAAGTCATGCCAAAGTATAGGCATGAGGAAGTCTGTCATCATTCTGAGTATTCTCTGGAGCGCCCTTTCAGAGCTCCTTTTGAAATAGTAAATTCTCTCTACAATGCATATCTGCTTTGTTTGGTGTCCATGCTTAATCTGTCCACTGGGTCACCCGGCACCGATGGCAGAGGACAGTGAACGGGGTTGTCTTTTTTTCTCTTGGGGAAGGAGAGTGAATATTCTCATTCATTCATTTCCTCCCCAATTTAGGATGTTTTCCCAAAGATCTCTTCCAAAAAAGTTGAGGAAAGAGTTGAGGAGAAAGAAGAGAGGAAGGGGGAGAAGATGAGAAAGAGAGACCAGTGCCTTTCAGAATGGCTGTGGTTTTCCTCTCCATAGAGAGCTTCCGTGTTGCCAGCTCGCTGTTGAAAAAGAGGCACAATCCCTTTAGTTTTCCCCAGTCCCGCCCATAGGCCCCCTCCAACGACAGCTTCAACCACAGGGCGTAGTGCTGCCGGGGTCAGTAGATAGGTTTGGGAGGTCGCCTGCCTTGCTTTTTCTTTGCTTGGATTCCAGTCCTTTGCAGCCCTAGAGAGGCTGCAAGTCCCTCCCCACTCACGTGACTGGTAAGTACTGTGGACACCCGTTATCTGGAAAAGCCTGCGATTGGGTCTTAGAGGAGGCCAGCCCCGAGCAGGAGGAGGAAAGGCTGTTCCATTCAGCCTGCAGTCCCCACAGCGGGATTTAGCAGGCACTCTCGCTGGTAGCTGGGACACCTCTTGGTCCACCCAGGGGAGCCGGCCACGTTGGCCGAGCACCAGGAGCAACTAGTGAATGGAAGGAGCCTGCCCCACGCAGGTGCCTAAGGCCGGGACCCACTCTGACCCCCCTGATTTTCTGCCCAGGTGGACGTGCACCCAGAGCAGCATCAGCCCCCAGTACAATATCTGCGAGCAGATGGTTCAGATCCGGGATGACCACATCCGCTTTATCTCCGAACTCGCTCGCTACAGCAACAGTGAGGTGAGCTCGCTCTGGCTGCTGGGATGGAGGCCCGTGTGGGCCCAGGGTGGGAAGGGGTGAGGACCGGCCAGAAAAGAGATGAGATCATGGGGAGTGGAGGAGTGAGGGAATACACACTGGAGGCATGGATTTGAGAGCCAGATGGAACTGGGTGTGATTCTGGTTCTGCTGCTGACCTTCACAAGTTATTCAACATCCCTGAGCCTCAGTTTCCTCATCTGCAAAATGGAGCTAATAGTATCTGGAAAGGTTCATTGAGAGGATTAAACAATACGATGCATGGAAAATGCATTGTGCCTAGCAGCTAGTAACAGCCCAGTAATTGTTAGTCTGTGCATGATCTAAACCATCTCCACCCTGGATGGCAAGAGAAACAAAGTTCTGAACAATCATGGTGATAACACCATCTAAATATTTTTAAACTACAATTATAAATAATCATTGTAATAAGCCAGAAAATACCGTTAGCAGCAAAATAAGGTCATAAAGATCTCCTGTGATCCCGTTAATTACATTTTTACTGGCACTGGATTTTTCTTTTCTTCCTCTTTTTTTTTTTTTTGTAGGAAAGCATGATCAGTGCACAAACCTCAGGAAAAATACAGATAGGCAGAAGGAGGGAAAATCAATCATGTAAAATCCTTCCACCCAGAACCAACTATGATTAACAGTTGGATGTATATATCCTTCTGGATCTCTTTCTGTATAAACCCTTCTAGTGAATATATATGTTGGTTTAATAAATATAGGTCTCCAGGTTTGAATTCCCTTATTACCTGGAGCTCCTGGAAGACTCTGCACTACCACGCATATGCCCACTGGCTCCACCATGTGGCCGATGGCCATAGTTACGCTTTCCAAAACCCAAACTAGGGAAATGTCTTTGATCCAAGGGCATGATATTTGAAATGAGAACAGCCAGATAAATGCACGTGGTGTGGTCATTAGACGAGTGGCCCACATTCTCAAGAGGGCTTCTGGTGGACATGAACCAGGGTCAAGCCCAGACCTTTGGCTTTCTTAACTGTATGTGACAATGAACTGAACATAAGCTATGGGAATAATTTAAGTGCTGGGGACCCCTTCATTCCTTGTCCAGTTTTGGTATGATCTAAGAATGAGTCTGGCTCAAAGCTATTTTTAGAATTATACAGCTTATACATGTGTATGTACAGACCACTCTCAGTATTCACAGCAGTTATATTCTATAAAGTGGCTGTCAACACTAAATCAGCAAGTACTAAACCATCGCTCTTTGAGAAAATACAGGGTTAGGTTCCTGTGAGCTTCCGATCACAAGTGTTTCCATCAGCTGGTTTTTAATATATAACCTTATTTTACATGCGTTTCTGCTTAAAGACGCCTTATGTAATATATATTGTTGATTTGTTAGCATTAAATCGCAGCCAACAACACTATAATTCATGCCTGAGCAAAGCTTATCTAAAATGCATATTTTCTCCATAATGCCCATCACAGCCTCCTTTCTCATAGGGGCATAGACAGAAGCATCAGCACTGTGCTTGGGGGCCCTTTTAAATAATGACATCACCAGTAAAAAGTATAAGAATGTGGAAAGTGAGGCACTAAGTAGACCAGGAATGGGACACTTGTGTACAGTAGGAGCCGAAACAAGAGAGCAGAGAGTTGCCTTGTTCAGCCTCAGCTGGGAACATGACTCAAATTTTTTCCCACTCTGCACACGTCTGAAACTGACCATGAAAGCACCGCAAGGATTGATCTTGAGGTTACAAATAAATTTTAGTGAATAGGGAAATTCACAAATACAGAATCCACAAATAATGAGGACTGGCTCTATATGTATATATACACACATACACATATATACACATATATCTATGCATATGCACCGTATACATACATATAGTATTTCACTGTGGAATATTACATGTTCAAATAGATGTTTATCTTCACCAGTGCTTTTCAGTCCGTGAGTCATTTCTAATTGAGTTGTGAAATCAACTTAGTGGTTTCTAATTAGCATTTTGGTATGAAATGGAATAAAAAATCAGAGGCAATCTCAAGTATTGAGCATAAAGTTGCTTCGTGAAAAATGTTCATGCCTATATTGAATACCTCTAAGTAGGTGCGTGTTCCTGAGTTAGTATATAGTATGCACTTCCTACTGTAGATCGCAGACCAAAAAGTCTGAAAGCTGCTGTGCTGCAGTCAACCAGGGTCGTTGTGAGTGGGCCTCTGGCGTCACACCACCTGAATTTGAACCCTCAATCAATTACAAGGCACGTGGCCTTTAGCAAGGCACTTGTCTGAGCCTCAGTTTATCTGTCAAGGGGTATAGTAATAGCACCTCCCTTGCAGTGTTCTTGGGGGAATCAGTGAAATAAGGTAGAAAAGTGCCAGGTGCGTCGACAGGGAGGGTGACAGCTGATGTTCCCCAGGTGGTGACGGGCTCCGGGCTGGACAGCCAGAAGTCGGACGAGGAGTACCGCGAGCTCTTTGACCTGGCCCTGCGGGGCCTGCAGCTCTTGTCCAAGTGGAGCGCCCACGTCATGGAGGTGGTAGGTGTCCCGGCCCCCTCCATCCTGAACTCTGTTCACTTGGAATCTGTCTGTCCCGCCTCTCTCTGGCACTCTATTTTTTAAACAGCTTTATTGAGATATAATTCACACACCACACCATTCACCCATTTAAAATGTAAATTTGTTAATTTTTAGTATATTGCCAGTGCTGGGCAGCCGCAGTCAAATTTAGAACATTTTCATGACCTCAAAAAGAACCCGGTACATTCACCCCCTATTCCCTATCCCTGCAGCCCTAAGCAGTCTCCTTCTGTCTCTGTGGAGTTCCCTATTTTGGCTGTTTCCTATAAGTAGAATCGTATCATATGTGGTTATTTGTGTCTGGCTTCTTTTACTTCACGTTTTCAAGGTCCCTCCATTGTAGCACAAATCAGTACTTCGTTCCCTTTTATGACTGAGTGATAGTCCGTTGCGTGGACTCCCCCCGTTTGGTTGATGCGTTCACCCGCTGATGAACGCGTGGGTCTCTCCTCTCTCCCCAGTACTCCTGGAAGCTCGTTCACCCCACGGACAAGTTCTGCAACAAGGACTGCCCGGGCACGGCCGAGGAGTATGAGCGAGCCACCCGCTACAACTACACCAGTGAGGAGAAGTTTGCCTTCGTCGAGGTGGGTGCTGACTCCCTGCGTCTCCTCGCCCCCCACCCCCTAGGCTGCTGCTGTGTCAGCAGCCGTAGGGCTTCCTGGAGGGGTGCTGGGCCGGGCGGCAGCCGTGGGCCTCGTGTGCATGCACATCCCTGCCCCCTCCTCCCACCCGAATTCACCTCTGTCCCAAGTTGTTATTTCAGAAGCGGTGAGAAACGCGTTCCGTTCTTAAAATCCCAAAGAAAGAGTCACTCCATTAGACAAAACAGCAGGGACAGAACACGTGGCCAAAAGAGATATAACAAATGCCCAGACTGAGGAGTGGTTGGAGAACTTCAGCTCGAAACTAAGATGAGATAGAGTGCTGACCAGTCAGGATGGTAAAGATCTAGTAGATTGGTGATGTCTGTTGCTGGTTGAAGTGGGATGTAGACCTTCTCAGATACTTTTGAGTGGCCAGTCCACATTTTACAGGCTTTCTATGAGGGCATTCTGATCATCTGTATTCAGATTTTTAACGGGCAAACCGTTTGGCACGTGTATATCTCAGGGAAATAAGCCAACTGTGCCGAGACATATGTAACAGACATTTATTGCCGTATTGTTTATAATGCCAAAATATGTGAAACAACTGAAATGTCCTTCAATACGGACCAGGTGAAATAAATAAAGGTACAGCTATATCACTGAATACTATGCAGCCACTAAAATGGATGTACTGACATGAAAAGATATACACAGTATATTGTTAAGTTAGAAAAGAAACAGGTTAAAGAGCGGCATGTAAAATGATGCCCTTTCTACTAAAATTAATATACTTTTGCACATTTGCTCAAGATGGAAGGACATAAGTGTATATATTTATATATACCAAACCCTTAACAGTAGTAATTTCTAAAGGGAGGATTCTACTTCCTGCTTTATAACCTTCCAATTTGGTTTTTTGGTTTGTCTGATTACAAAAAGATATGTCTGTGAGGGTGACGGAGCTCATTCTTGCTGGGTTATGAGTGACGGCTACGTCTTTCATGATCCTCTGAAGCCTAGAAGCCAGAGACTTGAATGCTACCCCTGGACCCTTCATCTCTCTGAGCCTCAGCCTCTTTGTCTATAAGATGGAGCTGATTATCTTTACCCACTTCCATCCCAGCATTATTGTTGAAAATCAAAGAGTAATTACCAGAGATAATGATGTAGATGAGCAGTGAAGGCTCTAAAGCGTCATACTTATTAGGGGTTAGAGTTTCTCTTTAGCTGATCTCCAGGCTGCACTTTAAAGAACTGAGGCTCAGCGGGGTCATTTCAGGCAGGTATGTGTTCCTGAGTTAGTAGATAGTATACACCTCCTACTGTACATCGCAGACCCAAAAAGTCTGAAAGCTGCTGTGCTGCAGTCAACCAGGGTCGTTGTGAGTGGGCCTCTGGCGTCACACCACCTGAATTTGAACCCTCAATCAATTACAAGGCACGTGGCCTTTAGCAAGGCACTTGTCTGAGCCTCAGTTTATCTGTCAAGGGGTATAATAATAGCACCTCCCTTGCAGTGTTCTTGGGGGAATCAGTGAAATAAGGTAGAAAAGTGCCAGGTGCGTCGACAGGGAGGGTGACAGCTGATGTTCCCCAGGTGGTGACGGGCTTCGGGCTGGACAGCCAGAAGTCGGATGAGGAGTACCGCGAGTTTAAAATGTAAATTCATTAATTTTTAGTATATTGCCAGTGCTGGGCAGCCGCAGTCAAATTTAGAACATTTTCATGACCTCAAAAAGTAACCGGTACATTCACCTCCTATTCCCTATCCCTGTAGCCCTAAGCAGTCTCCTTCTGTCTCTGTGGAGTTCCCTATTTTGGCTTTTCCTATAAGTAGAATCGTATCATATGTGGTTATTTGTGTCTGGCTTCTTTTACTTCACGTTTTCAAGGTCCATCCATTGTAGCACAAATCAGTACTTCGTTCCCTTTTATGACTGAGTGATAGTCCTTTGCGTGAACTCACCCCGTTTGGTTGATGCGTTCACCCGCTGATGGACGTGTGGGTCTCTCCTCTCTCCCCAGACAGATTGTAATCACACTTGGCATTGAGCTGAGTGGTCCTGACCTCCTGGCACTTCCACTGCAAATAGTCAGCCTGGAAGACAGTTGCCCAGTCATCACTGGGGGAGAAAGTCCTCCTCAAGCCTATTTATATAAAATGAGACTTACAGTCAAAGAGGACATACAACTTTGTAAAACTGTTTATACCTTTCTTTCCTTAATAAAAGCAATGCATAGGTACCATAGATAGTTTAGAAAATGCTCCCCTCAACCCCACTCCTACACTCACCTTCCCACAGTCTCAGAAAATCATCCAACCACAACCACCAGTGGCATTTTCTGTATTTCCTTCTAGTCCTTACTTTACTATACATTGAGAGGTTTTGTAATTTTTATTTTGTTAGTAAAACATGTAAAAATAAATTTAAGAAAAGTAATTCTGGGGGGGCAGTGATGATGGTGGGATGAATTGGGAGATTGGGATTGACATATATACACTAATATGTATAAAATAGATAAGTAATAAGAACGCGCTGTATAAAAATAATTAAATTAAATTTTAAAGAGAGAAAAGTAATTTTACGTGGCATTTAACAACACTAAAACAAGGCAAAAATATAGTAACCTGCACCACCTCACTCCTCCCTGAATCCCAAAATAGGAAACATCTTTTCACCTCGTCAAGCTATTTCTTCTGGTATTTATCTCTGTACTTCCACTAACAGCCTGATGGGGCTTTTCCTTGGTTTTTCAATTTATGGCATTTTCTATTGATTTCCTACTTTGGGAGAAAACAGTTTAGTTCTTTCATCTCTACCTCCCATTCCCACCCCCAATACACCCAATTCCTTTCTCCCATCTTCCCAAAGTGGCAATTTAACACTTTTTGGTTAAATTAATAGTTGCTCTATATTACTATAACTGAGTAACTGTTAATTGCTGAGTCCTGTGGTCTAATAGGAATACATCTCTTTTCTGGCACAGCTTTTGCCTTTTTGTTTGGTAAGTTTTCTATGATCCAATCAAAAAGGAGCCCTCAAACATACCAATGTAAAACTTCCTACAAAAGAGCTAATCACAATCATTATTTTATGAATTTTATTACTCTTTTTTTCCTTGGAGCCATTCCCGCTGAAGCCCCTTTTCCTTCTCTCCAGTCTGAACTGATTTTGTCTCTAGATCTGTTGTTCAGTTACTGATCTGAGATATCTCATCATCATGACCCTGGGATTCCCTTTGTCCCTCTCCTGTATTGGACCCCAGGGCTGACTCTCTCTTTATATTGGTGGAGTATATCCTCCAAAGCTTTCTAAGAAAGGGATTATGGGGGAAAATATTTCTGAGATCTTGAATATCTGAAAATGTTTTACTTCTAAATTCACTCATAGTGAGTGGCTAGAGAATTTTAAATTGTAAATAATTTTTTCCCAGAATTTTGAAGGTATTATTCCATTGTTTTCTAGCTTTTAGTGTTGCTGCTGAAAAGTTGGATTCTAGTCTAATCCCTGTTTCCTTGTTATTTTTTCCTCTGTATAATTTTCTAATAATGGCTTTATTGAGATATAATTTATATATAAAAAAATTCACCCTTTAAAGTGTACACTTATTTTTAGTATATTCAGAGCTGTGAAACCATTACCACTGCCTAATTTTATAACATTTTTGTTATCCGCCCCAAAAAAACCCATACCCATTAGTGGTCATTTGCCATTCATCCCTTTCGCCACCAGCCTCTGGCAACCACTAATCTACTTTCTGTCTGCATAGTTTTGCCTCTTCTGGAGATTATATTTAAATGGAGCCATATAATATGTGATCCTTTGTGACTGGCTTCTTTCACTTAGCATGATGTTTTCAGGGTTCATCCATGTTCTAGTATATATCAGTACTTCATTCCTTTATGACTGAATAATATTCCATTGTAAGAATATATCATATTTATATATTCACAAATTTTGGTTGTTTCAACTTTTTGGCTATCATGAATATGCTGATATGTACATTCGTGTACAAGTATTTGTGTGGAAATATGTTTCATTCTCTTGAGTATGTACCTAGAAGCAGAATTACTGGGTCACGTGGTAACTCTATGTTTAAAAATTTAAGGAACTGTAAAACTGTTTTCCAAAGCAGCTGCACCATTTTACATTTTCACCAGCAGTGTGCGAGAGTTGCAGTTTCTTCATATCCTTGTCATCACTTACGGTCTTTTTTATTTTAGCCATCCTACTTGGTGTGAAGTAGTTTCTCATTGTGGTTTGGACTTGCATATCCCTAATAACTAATGATATTGAGCACCTTTTCATGTGCTTATTGGCCATCTGCATAGCTTCTTTGGAGAAATGTCTGTTCAGATTCTTTGCCCATTTTTTTTTAGGTTATTTGTCTTTCTATTTTTGAAGTGTAAGAGTTTTTATATATTCTGTATCAGAAAAAGCCAATTAATTCGCCATGGTTACCAGGAAAACAGGGACTGTTTTCTAAAATGCAGCCAAATTTATGAGCCAAAATGAAAAAGAGGAAAAAGTTTTATCATGCATCTTGTTTTCCAGAACTGGTATATTTAAAAATATATCAATATTCAAACACCAAAAAAAAGAGTTTTTATATATTCTGGATACAAGTCCCTTATCAGACATATAATTTGAAAAAATTTTCCTCCATTCCATGGATTGTCTTTTTACTTTCTGTATGGTATCCTTTGAAGCACAAAAGTTTTCAACTTTGGTGAAGTTCAATTTATTTTTTCTTTTGTCACTTGTGCTTTTGGTGTCATATCTAAGAAACCATTGCCTAATCCAAGTTCTCAAAGATTTACTCCTATGTTTTCTTCTGAGACTTTTATAGTTTCAATTCTTACATTTAGTTCTTTGGTCATTTTGAGTTAATCTTTGTATATGGTGTGAGTAGGGGTCCAACTTCATTCTTTTGCATGCGAATGCCCAGTTGTCCCGGCACCAGTTGTTGGAAAGAGTATTCTTTCTCCATTGAATTGTCTTGGTACTCTTGTCAAAAATCAATTGACTATAAATGTAAGGGTTTATTTCTGGGCTTTCAGATCTCTTTCATTGATCTATATGTCTTTTTATATGCCAATACCATACTTTTTTTTTTTTTAATTAATGTATTTATTTATTTATTTTTGGCTGTGTTGGGTCTTTGTTTCTGTGCGCAGGCTTTCTCTAGTTGCGGCGAGAGGGGGCTACTCTTCATCGCTGTGTGCAGGCTTCTCATTGTCATGGCTTCTCTTGCTGTGGAGCACAGGCTCTACACGCGCAGGCTCAGTAGTTGTGGCTCATGGGCTTAGTTGCTCCGCGAGCATGTGGGATCTTCCCAGACCAGGGCTCGAACCTGTGTCCTCTGCATTGGCAGGCAGATTCTTAACCACTGCGCCACCAGGGAAGCCCAGTACCATACCATTTTGATTACTGTAACTGTGTAGTAAGTTTTGAAATTAGGAAATGTGAGTCTAACTTTATTCTTTCGTTTTCATCTGTAGAATCTTATAGTCTCATCTCTTTATCACAGTTTTTCTGAAGTTTCACTGTAAGGCATCATGATGAGGGCCTTTTGCATTCATTGTTTGGGATACTAAATAGGCCATTGCAGTGTGGACATACAAGTTCTGTAGGTCTGGGAAATTTTCTTGAATTTTAATTTTGATAATTTCCTCCTCTGTGTTTTCTCTGTTGTCTTTCTGGGTTTTCTATCTGTCAGATGTTGGATGCCCAGGAGTTAGTGTCTAATTTTCCTGTCTTTTCTATCTTACTGCATATCACTTATTTTTGTTCTGCTTTATGGGGTATTTCCTTAATTTCCGTTTTCAACTCTGTTAGTATTTTTTATTTTGCCTATAATATTTTAAATGTCCAAAAGCTCCATCTTGTTCTCTGAATGTTTGTTTTTTTTTAGTCGCACCCAACTCTTGTGTCGTGAATGTGCTATCTCCACGAGGATATTACTGTTTTTTTCAGTCAGTTTTACTGAGGTATAATTTACATTTGGTAAACTGCATCCATTTAAAGTGTATAATTCACAAAGTTTTGACAGTTGTATATACACCTGTGAAACCAAAAACACAAGATGCAGAACATTTTCATCTCCCTTTAAGACTTCTTATGCCATTTGCAATCCATCCTTCCCTCCATCCTTGGCCCTAAACAATCACATTTTTTGTCACCATAGATTTGTTTTCACTTTCTAGAATTTTATTAAGTGGAATCATATAGTATGTATTTTGTGTGTGTGGCTTTTTCACGCAGCATAATAATTTTGAGATTCATCCACATTGTTTTTAGTATCAGTAGTTTGTTTCGTTTCATTGCTGAGTATTTTTCCATTGTGTGGCTATTCTACAATTTGTGTATCTATTCAATTGTTGATAAACATTGGGCCATTTCCAGCTTTTGGCCAATGTAAGCAAAGTTGCTTTAAATATTTGAGTGTAAGTGTTTGTGTAGACATAGGTTTTTATTTCTCTTGGAATGGTCATATTGGAGGTGTACGTTTAACTTTTTAAGAAACTGCCAAACAGTTTTCCAAAGCGGGTGTACCATTTTATATTCCCACCAATTATATGTGAGGGTTCTGTTACACACACCCTCACAGTTCTTGTGTTGTCAGTCTTATTAATCTTAGCCATTCTAATGGATATTTAGTACATCTCATTGAGGTTTCAGTTTGCATTTCCCTGAAGATTAATGATATTGAGCATCTTTTCATGTGCTTATTGGCTATTCATACATCTTCCTTTGTGAAGTGTTATCTGTTGAAATCTTCTGCCCATTTTTTAAAATTAGCTTTCCATCTTCTTACTATTAAATTGTGAGAATCTTTATATATTCTAGATACAAGTCCTTATTCACAAATACGTTGCAAATATTTTTTCTAATCGGTGACTTTGCCTTTTCATTTTCTTAGGGGGTGCCTTCTAAAGAGCACGTGTTTTTAATTTTGATGAAGTTCAACTTATTTATTATTCTGTGGTTTGTGATTTTTTTGTGTTCTAGGTAAGAAATCTCTGCCTAGCCCAAAGTTACAAAGATTTTCCCTTAGGTCTAACAGATCTGCATACCCTTCTGTGTTTGGAGTTATTCTCAAAAATCTTCATTATTTTGTCCTTCCTTTGTCCCTTATTTCCTAGTTTCATTGCCAGCCAGGAGCCCAGATTCCTTTATGACTTAACATTCCTTTAGTGCTTCTCTCTCATTATTTCTGCACTATAAAGGTTCTCTTCAGCAAAACCATTAGACTGTTGGTTCTAGTGAAAATTCTTACCTTCTGAACTATTCTCACTATTTCTCCTACCTCGAATGTTCTATTTCTTCATTTACAGTTTGGAGGAACATAAAGGCTTAGCATCTAAGCTCATTCATTCATTTAATCATTGCTTTTCAAGAAAAATCTCTTGAGGGCCCACCAGGGCCCCGGGCCCCAGGGATGGCGCCTACACAGTGTGCCAAGCCTCACCCCTGCAGTGCTTAACAGTCTGGTGCAGAGGGTGGAAATCGACCATGTCATGAGGGGTGTGACAAGTGTGGCAGTTGTCAGGAGGCTGACTTGACAAGGCTTTCCCCTCTGAATTCTTTTTTCTTTTTTTAACATCTTTATTGGAGTATAGTTGCTTTACAACGGTGTGTTAGTTTCTGCTTTATAACAAAGTAAATCAGCTATACGTATACTTAAATCCCCATATCTCCTCCCTCTTGCGTCTCCCTCCCACCCTCCCTATCCCACCCCTCTAGGTGGTCACAAAACACCAAGCTGATCTCCCTCCCCTCTGAATTCTGAGCTAATCTAGAAGTTAGCACTTGGGGCTGACAGGGGCCAAAGGATCAGGTTTGGTAAAGCTGGACCAGAGAATGTGACTTCACTCAAGGCCACACCAGGTTTCCTATTCCTCCCCCATCCCATGAAACTTCCCACTGGGAAACAGGCAAAGCAGCTGCATAAATATACACCTCCCATCCTCAGGATGGGGAGGGGTGATTACCGCAAGGACAAGACAGGCACCCAGAGGAGAGGACACACCCCACAGGCAGACAGATCCCAAGTGAGCGCCAAGGTCAAAGTTACGCTACACACATCATAGGCACCTGTCTCCCCACCTCTGCAGACAGATAAGTGAGTTAAGGGGCTAGGGAGGAGGTAAATAGAAGGACAGAAGCCTTTCCCCACAAGACTTCTACAGGAATCCTATTTTATGGACTCAAGCAGCAAATAGCCAAATCATTTCAAAAGCAAAGATTGTAAAAATCCTATAGAAAGAAGTTCTATTTGATATTGTCTGTGGGTACATGGTATGTGGAGAGACCTCTAAAAGTCAGAGTGCTACTCAAAACATGGTCCATGGACCAGCTGCCAATTGTCACCAGTCAGCGGCAAGATGGGGAGCTGGTGCCAGAATGAAAATCAGCTGATGGTGAAGCACACGCGCAGCGTGTGGCTGACGTCTTTGCTTTGTAGCAGCACTTCCTTGACGAGGGAAGCGGAGTGCTGATTTCTCTTCTGGCACACGTTTCCACCCAGCCGTGAACTGACCCTCTGAGTAGCACTCGCCGGCCTCGTGCTTCAGGATGTCTCCTCCAGCACCCCCCCGGAGATGTGGTGAGGGTACCGGACAGACGGGTGTGCCAAGGCACAGTGAGCCTGACCTCCATCTGTGCCTGGCCAGGTGATCGCCATGATCAAAGGCCTGCAGGTGCTCATGGGCAGGATGGAGAGCGTCTTCAACCAGGCCATCAGGAACACCATCTACGCAGCCCTGCAGGACTTTGCCCAGGTGACCCTGCGTGAGCCCCTCAGGCAGGCAGTGCGGAAGAAGAAGAATGTCCTCATCAGGTGGGTCTTCAGACGACCTTTTTCAGGGGGCACATCCAAAATCGGGGGTGCTGGGTGCAGGCCACAGAGGACGTTCCCAGCTCAGTCAGCTTCCAGGGGAGTGTCTGAACACAAACGGACCTTCCAGTGAGTTCCAGCAAGTCCTATGAGGCCCTTTTAGGACATTGGACATTTGGGATGGATTAAGCTTCCGTCTCTGGGTTTGGAGCCCATATCCACCACCGTCTAGCTGTGTGAACTTAGTCATGTTACTTACCTTCTCTACACCTCAGTTTCCCTCATTTGTAAACTGTGGATGATGATGGTACCTACTCCATAGGCTGTTGGGATGATGAAATGAGATAATCCGTGTATAGACCTAAGCACACAGCAGCATGGAGTTAAGTGTGCAACACATACAAGCTACTATTCAAGTTTTAAATATACAGAGATTTAAATGGACTAATGAAACTGTCCTATAAGCAAAAAGACAAATAGGCATCCTTCACTCAGGTTCTCTCCCACTGTGTGGGCTCAGAGCTGAGTTCTCAGCCAGCCAGTGGGCATCAGAATCACTGGGGCACTTGTAAAATGCAGCCTTCTGGACTGCATCTCAAATCTGTTAAGCCAGCATCCCTGGGGATGGGGCCCTGGAGTGAGCATGTTTCACAAGCATGCCAGGAGTTCTAAGGCACGTGGTCCTGGAACACCATGGACTCTAGAAACAGGCTTGCAGTGCCTCTTTTCCAGCTGCTGTGAATCCCGGTTCTTCCTTCCCCAGTGTCCTACAGGCAATTCGGAAAACCATCTGTGACTGGGAGGGAGGCCGAGAGCCCCCCAATGACCCGTGCTTGAGAGGGGAGAAGGACCCCAAAGGTGGATTTGACATCAAGGTGCCCCGGCGTGCCGTGGGGCCCTCCAGCACACAGGTAAGCTGCTCCAGGCACAGGCCAGCTCTGCTGACTCAGAGGCCAGCCAGGCTGTGGTAGGTCATCCTGGCTGGACCATGGGGCAGTGGGGCTGGGGGGGTCCTCAGGCAGGAGGGGCAGGGTCAAGCAGCTGCTCTAGTCTTATTCTGCCATCTTGTTTTGATATAAGAGGGAGGACCACTGACTTAAGATTCAGGAGACCTGGATTCTAGTCCTAGATACCTGTGTGACCTCGGGCACGTTACACAGATCTCTTTGTGCCTCAGTTGTCTAATCTGGCAAATGGGGGTAATACCAGGACTGGCTATCCTAGCCCTGTGAAATACAGGTTCCAAAGTATAGGAGAAGTTTAAAGTGGAATCTGTATGCATCTATCCTGTCCCTGTTTAATGAACGCTGACCTCCGCTTCCCCTGTAGTGATGACCTAGCTTGGGAATTCCCACGTTCTGCCTCTGACTTGCTGTGTGATCTTGGGCAAGTGCCTTGACCTCTCTGAGCTCTGGTTATCTTCTCCGTTAAATGAGAACTTTGGATGAGATCACGTTACTGACAAAACACCGCTTTTGTTATTCCCCGTACCACCCCCAAAATCACAAGTATCCAAAGCCCCCGACCACTTAGAGAAAGTCTAATAATCAGAGGTATTCAGAGTTGCCAACCGGAGCTTTTCAACAACGAGAGGTTGTCTGTGGCTTATCCAAAGTAGTCGTTAGAATTACAGAAAAAAAAAAAGTAAAGAACCTAGGCATCTCAGTTAAATCCTTGCCACCTACTTAAGGATAAATAGTTTCTGGTAGGCTTTTTGAGGTATTGAAAAAAAGCATATGGTCCCATTACAGCTCTTAAAGGTCTTACAGGCCCCGAAAGCCCCAGGCTGGGAACTCCTGCTTCACATGACCTTTAAACCTCTCTCATCTCTGAAATCCTGATTCCTTGAATCATCTGAGATGAGCCATCTGAGGCCCACCCCTGACGCTTCTCACTGTGTGTGTGTCTGTGTCTGGCACGGGGTGGGAGCAGGGAGGCGGCACCGGGGTGAGCTGGTTCTCAGCACTGGCGTCGTAGCTGCCCTTGGCCCGCAGCCCGCAGACCCCTTTGCACTTATCTTGCCTGCTCGAGAGACGTGGAACTTCTCAAGGAAGCTTCTACAAACGGTTCTGTGTCATGCCAAGGGCCAGAGACCTTTCCAGTCCAGAATGGCCTGGAGGGGCTGAGCAGGGTTTCTGGGTGTTGCTTCCGGGCGAGGCAAAAGAGAAACTGGAAAGGAGGAGGTCGCAAAAGGGGGTCAACAGGCAGAGAATGAGAGAGGGGTGGGGGGCAGGGAGGGAGAACGCAGTATTTATAAAGATAATATGAGAGGGAGTGTCACCAACATTTAGGCCCCCCCGACACCCCCAAGTCATGTTAGGGTGGCACAGACGCACTTGATAGACTCCTAGACAGTCAGCTTGGAAGAGCCCTTAGAGACAAACTAGTCCCAAACTAGTTCCTCCCCCTATTTTGCAGATGGGGAAACTGAGGTCCAGAGAGGGGAAGTGACTTGTCCAAGTCACAAGGTGAGTTTAGATGGAGGTGGGACGAGAACCAGGTCTCCTGACTCCCACCCTGGGGCTCTGTTAGGGCCTTGGGAGCGCAGTAGACATGGCATCTGGCAGAGCTGGGAGGTGACTGTTCCGGTGAATTAAATGCTTTGTTTAATAAAAGTAGGTGGGGAAAACGTTTCCCCTCTTAGGGATGAAATGGATTTTCGAATAGTTAGAATTTGGTACAAATCAGTCGACACCCGCACAGACTGGATTGAAGACTCCTTTCCTGGAGGACTCCAAAGGCCATCATTAGAGCAGTGCCTCTCGAGTCTTAGGGATGGTCAGCCGTGCCCACCGACAGGGTTGCAGAGGGTGGGCTGTCTGATAAACCCGCAGCTCCGTAGTTCCTTCACCACAAAGGAAAGTGCTGTGCCAGGGATGGCGTGGCACTCCTTTCTGTGGCCGTGCTGCCCAGCCCAGGCCAGGCGCGTGGTGGGTGTGGTCCTAGAGAAGATCAGAGGCGGCCAGGATGGACGTGGTGGCAGAGGGAGGTTGGAGCATCTCAGAGGCGGTCGGCAGGTGGCCTCTAGCAGTCGTGGCGGCTTTCCCACCGTATACAATACCTCTTGCTTTTCTCTCTCTCTCTCTCTCTTCTCTCTCTCCCTCTTCCCTGTCTCTCCTGCCCTCCCATTCCCTCCTCCTCTCTCCTATCTATGTCTTAGGCCTGCCAGTGGTCCCCGCGGGCTTTGTTTCACCCCACTGGTGGCACACAGGGCCGAAGAGGCTGCCGATCCCTGGTATCACACCGCCTGGCTGGGTTGGTTGGGTACCCTTCTCCAGGAGGCAGCAGGAGTGGACTAGGCTGGCTGCTCACGGCCCCTTCCAGCCCTAAGATTCAAAGACACATGATGTGGAAAGATGTAGATTAGCACTTGCGCCCTTTGCACTTAAGGCCCTCTGTAAGCAGGAGTTAATTGTCTAGTAGGCCTCCTGTGTAAGTACCGATCTTCACCTGCTTTCCACCCAGCATTTCGGCAAGCTGTACCATGCAGCGGATGCCTGCAGAGGCGCTGTCCCTCGGTCTTGAGGGTCGGAAACCTGAGGTGGTGGGGGGCTTGCTCTGACCCTACCCCATTTCACAGTTCCTTGGAACGTCAGAGCTGAAAGGGACTGGTTGGAGAAAGCATCTGGTGCAACCTCCTCACGTTAGCAGATAAGAAAACTGAGGCCCAGAGTGGGACTTTGTTGCCCAAGGTCACACAGCAAGTCAGGGGCGTACCTAGCCTTGAACCCCATTCTTTTGACTCTGAGTCCAGTGCTCCACCCCTGGTGCCACCGTGGCTGTCCAGTAAAGCAGGGAGCGACTCCAGGGTGACGTGGAATGAGGTTCTCCTCTGATGCCCACGCCCTTGGCCAAGCAGAGCAGGCAGGACCCTGGGCCTTGAAAGACCTGGTATTACCAGGTCCTCCTACCCGGGAGGCCGCCAGCCCCAGGCAGAACATCCTGCCAGGCTGGCCAGTCTCCCTCTTGAAGGTTACACATTCCAAATTTACTTCTCCAACCCTAAACTGGTGCTTCCTTAAGACAGTGCTTTTTAAGGGCAGATATCTTCAGAAAAAAAGAATAGAAGCACAGCACAAAGCAACCTTTTCCCTTGGACGGAGGGCCAGCCCCTGACCTTCCCATCTTCCTTTCTTTTTCAAGCTGTACATGGTGCGGACCATGCTTGAATCGCTCATCGCAGACAAAAGCGGCTCCAAGAAGACCCTGCGGAGCAGCCTGGACGGACCCATCGTCCTCGCCATAGAGGACTTCCACAAGCAGTCCTTCTTCTTCACCCACCTGCTCAACATCAGTGGTGAGCCGCCCTGTCGGGGGCAGGGGGAGGGCTCCCAGGAGCTAGAGCGGCTAAGGCTGTCGGGCCAGAAGTTGCAAAGAGACGTGATCATCTACCCAAAGGGGCACATTTTGCCACCAAAGAAAAAAGGCACACTTTCCAGTAGACTCTGGGAAAGGCCAGGCTCAGTCCAGCTCTTCTGACTCAGCTGAATCTGGTAGATATTTGTAGCTAATTTGTTACGAAGTTCCCAGTAAAGCGGGATCACAAACAGGTGACACCCTCAGACACACGCAGGGACCAGGTCAGCCTTTTGCTTTTAAGCAGCAGCTCTGAGCTGATTAGTGCCCGTTGCTCCTAACAAAGGCGGCTCCCGGACTGCACCTGGATCCCAAGTCCCCCCGCTCCACCTCTCCTGTCGGTGGGATGCATGTGCAGGTGGGACAGGGGTGGGGAGTGGAGGGAGAGCAGCATCCCAGGGTCCTGGGAGGTTGGTATTGAAAAGAGTGATCTTAAACAGCCCGAACTTCTCCATAGGGAGCAGCCTAGGAAGGGTCTTCAAGGCCTCTGTGAGGGATCCATAACTATCACAAGCAAGGGTCATGGCATGGCTGCAGTCCGGTTAAAAGCGGGCACCCGTAGATCTGTCTTGACACTTACAGCAAGCACACTTTGACACTTAGATAGCATGTTTTCAGGATGGCTTTGTAAGGACACGACGGAAATTGTAGGGGCATCTAAAGCTCTAAAACATCACTGCCCCCCGCCACACACACACACACACACACACACACACACACACACACACACAGCTGGGTGAACAAACACTGTCTTCTATTTTTTTTTTTTTGGCCACACTGCGCAGCTTGCGGGATCTTAGTTCTCCGACCAGGGATTGAACCCACACCCTTGGCAGTGAAAGCATGGGATCCTAACCACTGGACCACCAGGGAATTCCCCAAACACTGTCTTCTAAAGAGACGTTAGGCTGGCCTTCAGGTACAGGAGAGCAGGGTTTACTGATCGAGTCATATTCGTGAGTACCTGCTCTGTACCTAGCACAATGAAAGAAGAATAAAAGTTTTTCAAAAACCCAGTAAGAACTAAGATCTTCGGGTGCTTCCGATGTGTAACCCAAGGCTCTCTCCCTTATGCTTCCAGAAGCCCTGCAGCAGTGTTGCGACCTCTCCCAGCTCTGGTTCCGAGAATTCTTCCTGGAGTTAACCATGGGCCGGCGAATCCAGTTCCCTATTGAGATGTCCATGCCCTGGATTCTAACAGACCATATCCTGGAAACCAAAGAACCTTCCATGATGGAGTAAGAGGCAGGGTTGGGCCAGCAAGGAGGTTCCCGAGGTGCAGGTAGAGGGCAGTTTGCCAGCCAGCGAGCCCTGTTCTTTCCAGAACTTTCCAGAGGAGGCAGTGTGCCCCACCCAGGATCAAGTCACCACCAGATGTGACTCAGCCTTGCAGAAAGGTTCAGAAATCTACCAGCCCAACTGCCCTTCCCAGACCTTGTGAGTCTCATAACAGACACGCTGGGAAAATTATCATCTCTGGGGGTAGGGAAGCTAATGGCCTTAACGGCCACCCGATTTCTTTTAGTCCCAGACTAATTTTTTTCAGGCCTTGCATTTATTAACATCATGGACTTTGATTTCTGTGGGCAGACAGTAAAGTAAGTCATTCCTAAGTGGAGGCTGGAAACATCCTAGACCCTGAAAGGGTCTCTTTTTCCTAACTCTGAATTTGTTCACCCAACTGTTCATATTTCCTAAGCAAGTTTAAATCTGCCTGCCTTAAGAGAGATCATTAGTGAGCTACTGGCCGTTGTTTTTCCCTCTTCAGATACGTCCTCTACCCTTTGGATCTGTACAACGACAGCGCCTACTATGCTCTGACTAAGTTTAAAAAGCAGTTCCTGTACGATGAGATCGAAGCTGAGGCAAGTGATTGCTTCTCCTTTTGTTCTTATAATCGTGTTCCAAGAGTCTGGACTTTTCAGATCTCTAGCTGGGCACAAAGTGGGGTGTCTTAGTCCATTTGGGCTGCTATAATGAAATACCACAGACTGCGGGGCTTATAAACAACAGAAATGTATTTCTCACAGTTCTGGAGGCTAGAAGTCTGAGATCAGGGTGCCAACCTGGTCAGGGGAGGGCCCTCTTCTGGGTCCCAGGCTTCTTGCCGTGTCCTTATGTGGTGGACGGGGCCAGGGAGCTCTCTGGGTCTCTTTTATAAGAGCACTGATCCCATTCATGAAGGCTCCATCCTCATGACCTCATCACCTCCCAAAGGCCCCACCTCCTAATTCCATCACCTTTGGGGGTTAGGATTTCAACACATGAATTTTGAGGAGGACACAAACATTCAGACCATAGCATGGGAGTTCAGTGACTTGCTTTGGAGACTGATCTTTATAAACATCATGATCATCAAAAGGGACCTAGAACAGGATAATAGTCTTTCTTTTTCAGATGTTTAGGGATGGCAAACGTTAGAACTGCATGGGTAAAATTAACTTCTAATGGGTCTTTTACAGTTGGATTAATTGGCTAATAATAATAACAGTAATGCTACCTATCAATTATTATATGTTTACCATTTGCCAGGTATAGTACTAAGCACTTTATGGACATTTTAAATAATCTTTACAGTAATTTAAGAAGTGTATGCTACTGTCTATTTTACAGATAATAAATCTTAGAGTGTTCAAGTATCCTTACCCCCACATCACACAGCTTACAGAGTCTCATTCTAGTACTGGTAGGATGGAAATAGCCATCCTCTCACCTATGAAGCTGTTGAATAGTCGCTCAATGGCTTTATTTCTGAAATCGTCAGGAAAGGCTGGGATATGCTGCAGTTACAGACAATCACACGTTCTTAGCAGCTTGGGACCAAAGGTTCATTTCTCCATTGCATGTTGGCTGGGGGCTCTGTTCTATGTAGTCTTTAATCTGGGATATTCACTAGCTGCCCTGGCAGGGGGACGTGTCGGGGTGAATCATACTCCGATACTTAAAGCTTCCACCTGGAAGTGACACATGTCATTGGTCAAAGCAAGTCTCATGGCAGTGCCTCCTTTCAAAGAGGAGCGAGGAAGTGCAGTCCTACCACGGGCCGGCAAGGACCAGAAACAGGGCATCAGCAGCCCTAAGGGCTATGAAATATCTCAATTTTGTCATCTGGAAATTGGAATGAGAGTCTCTGCTCCACCTAAGTACATGGGATTATATAAACGTAGAATGAGGCCAATTGTCACACAAATATAAGGCATTCTTATTTATAAAGGAAAGACGTAAGTGTTTTAGGACAAGCATTACCACCAAATTAGTTTGAAAGTTTATATATTTCAAAGAAAATCTTTGAAAAGTAGAGGTGCTGCTTTCTTTCTCAATCTTCCAGTTGCTACGGGAGTTGAAAACCTTGATGGACCCCAGTGCAAATCCATCCTGTTTGTCTCCTGAGCAGTACACAAACTTGGAAAGAAAGATTCCAGTAGACAAGTTAATTGGTTGCATCTCAGCTTGGACAGGTCCATTTTCCGATAAGATTTTAGATAATGTTCTCCAACAGGTTGAAAACAAAAAAATCTAGAGTGTCATATGTCCAAGTGACATTTTAAAAATAAATGTCAAGAAAGCACACAGACAAGCCCTGGGTAACACTGGAGGCCATGGAGCAGAAGTATAAATTGAGACCCCGAGCTCATGGCCTGCCCCCCTTTCTCTTCCCATCTTCAGACTCCGTTCTGAACCAGGAAGGGCTTGTGTAGATACACAAGCTTTGTCTCCCTCCTGTGCCCAAAAACGATGGCCCCTTGGCCAACCCCAGGCCCTAGGGGTGCACACACCTGCAGTGCAATCCACCCTCAGGGAGGAACCCAGGGAAAAGAGCACACAGGGCCTGGAAGGGACTTGGGCTATTTGGGCAAGAATATTCAAAGCTGGTTATAGAAGGGGAGCATGAGTTGGGCACCCCGCCCTGGATCCTACGGGTCCTTTGCCTGAAGGAGGCCCCCTTAGGTATCCTTGAAGCTCAGACTCCAGGGCAGAGGCCTTGGTTACCTGCATTTGAGGACAACACTGCACACAGCACTGTGTTTTTATGTTCAGAATAACATTTAGTGTGTAAAATAAAAGATACGAAAGCTCTTTGAATAAAGAGTTAACCTTATGGAGCTGGGAGTTTGGTGCGAAAAGGATTGAAGATTAATCACCTAAATACAGTCTATTTCCTTTGAAGTTATACTGTTACCCTGCTACTATCAGAGCCCATCTCTTTAACGCCCCACCTTTGGCCGTTCCCTGCTCTTGCCATCGTTGGAGGATTTGGTTTCGATCCTCTAAGTCTGCTGTGAACTTTCTTCTCACCTGAGCATCACATTCTACCACTGACATGATGAAACACTGAAAAGGCAAGACGGTCTCTTATGCATTAAAAACCAAAGATTTTTAAGCAAACTGGTTTTAAAAAGAGGTTTTAAAATGTTTAATGACCATCAACTTCTTCATTTGCAAAGCAAGGTAAAGTAAAATAAAAGGAAAAGACAAGAAATTCTATCGGGAGAGATGAGGGGACTGATATGTGTAATTACAGGATGTGAAGCCCTATCTGTGGCATTCCCCCTGGGCAGGCACCTTGTAACAGCCAGGAGGGGACCAGTGGGGACAGTGGTTCCTCAACAGCTTTTTGAATTTTGCTTTCTTTGTGCCTGGTTGAGGACCTTGAGAGCAAGGGACCAGACTTCCCAAATTTAGTTGGCCACAGAATCTTCATTTTTTTTTCCTGCAAAGCATCTTGCTTCACCTCACACTTCAGGCGGTCGTGCACCACTGCCCCCTTCAGTTGCTGAAATTTCTCTAATAAAGCCGGACAGACACCATTGACATTTCCTGCTTCTTCTTCACCAGGTGAACCTGTGTTTTGATCAGTTTGTCTACAAGCTTGCGGACCAGATCTTTGCTTACTACAAAGCAATGGCTGGCAGGTATGAGAGCCCCAGGGCTATGTGCAGCAAAGCTTCCTAAGATTGCCACCTGGAAGGCAAGGTTCTCTGTTGCAAAACCTCCCTTCTCCTTTAGGACCTAAGGAAATCTGAGTGATTCCGTGGGCCTGGATTTGGTGCTAGAATGTAGGAGAAAGGAAAATAGGCAGATGTGGTGCTAGATCTCATGGAGCTTACAGTCTAGTGAGGAAAACAGACATTAATAAAAACTACTGAATGCACAGTGACAAGGGAGGTTCCTATGAAGGACAAGCTAAGGGGAATATATGACAGTTAAACCTGAACTAGTCTTTGGGATGGGTGACTGGAAGGGCTGTCCTGAGAAAGTAACATTTGAGTTCACATCTGAAGTTGATAGGACTTGATTAAGTAAAACTGGGTGAAGAGTAGGACTAGAAATTGCAGGCAAAACAAACTACTTGTGCAAAGTCCCTGTGACAGAAGCGTAAGTTGAAGAGCATGCCTACTTCTACTTTGTAGGGCTGTTGAGAGGATTAATGTGAATTAGTACACGTAAATGTCTCATTCACGGACCACAGAGTGGGCAGGCTGCATGGTAAAGCTGGGCAGGTAGGCGGGGCCCAGGTCTTGCGGCCTTGTAGGCATTTGTCCTAGGAGGAGTGGAACACCACGGGATAGTTTCCAGAGTATGACAGTGACCCAGTTTGATTTTTATTTTTAGAAGTTTGATCTTTTAAAAACATTAAACTGTAGAGAATGGATTGGAGGTGAGCAAGAATGGGAGTATGAAGGCCAGACAGAAGGCCAAGGAAGAGGAGAGGTCTGGGCATGTCAAGTTTTACAGGCTCATTCGTATTGTCAGTATGGGTTGATGTAGAGCCCTGAGAATTCCTGGGTTCGAGGACCCCATAATAGTACTGGTCAAAAAAAACCTGCCTACATAGATAGATAGATAGACAGATAGGGATAGAGATATTTCCCTTTTTATTGGAAATCCAAATGTACCGACCAGTAATTTCAAGGATTGTGACTTTTTTTCCCTACAATAAAAATTTGCTTTGTTTTGCTTTCAACAACTTGAGTTGTTCTGATGTATTTCAGACAGGAGGTGGTGTACAGATGCACAAGTGTCTGTTAACACAGAATGTGCATTAAATGAAGTGAATGGCTCTTAAGAATGTAAACTATAGAAAGCATATGCATAGGGTTTCGGGGAAAGCG
Organism: Balaenoptera musculus; assembly: GCF_009873245.2. Classification (NCBI taxonomy): domain Eukaryota; kingdom Metazoa; phylum Chordata; class Mammalia; order Artiodactyla; family Balaenopteridae; genus Balaenoptera; species Balaenoptera musculus. The sequence goes on from NC_045787.1 coordinate 132,114,622, forward strand.
CAGAGACACAGCCTTTCACAAAGGAGTCCCTTCATAAGTGTCTGGATTGAATTGCATGGGGTTCTAACAGTGAGCTGGGCTTCCAGCTTCTCTAAGATAATTTTCAGATATGCTGGTCCATGGTCTGTGTAAACAAACTCAGACTTGTCAAACCCTGGGTCCTCTATATATTTAGTTTACAAAATATCCTTATCTGAAATAGGAATCTTAATCTCTATCCCTCCTTATAAGGTCTGTGGTTTGTCAAAGATACGGGAAGTTGGGGGAGATTGCGAGAAGTTGGGAGAGTCAGAGAGAGCACAGGAGGGGCAGAGTGATCTAGATCATTGCTTTCCATCAGAAATATAATGCAATCACAAATGTTGGGTCACAGATGTAATTTTAAATGTTTTAGTAACCACATTTTAAAAATTAATTTAATACTATAATTTATATAATCCATTATATCTAAAATAATATAATTCCAACATGTAACCAATAACAAATTATTAAGGAAATAGTTTTCAATGTTTTTTTCCTAAGTCTTCAACATCTAGTGTGTATTTTATGCTAATAGCACATCTCAGCCTGGACCCGCCACGTTTCAGGTGCTCAGTAAACTCACCTGGTGGGTGGCTAACGTATTGGACAGTGTAGATTTAGATGATGTCACTTTCCTGCTTAAAACCTTTCCGTGGCTTCAATTACATCTAGAAAACATCTAACCTCCTTACTGTGGCTTATATCATCCCCCATGGTCTGGCCCCTAGACTAACTTTATAAATTCATTTTTGCACCATACTCTCTAGCACACCTGCCCCTTATCTACACTGACCATTTTTCCTTTTTCTCAACGTACCAAGCTAATCATGCCTGAAAGATTCTTCCCCCAGATCTTTCCATTTTTAGCATTTAGGTCTCTGTCCAACAGAACCTCTTTAGAGAGGCTTTCCCTGACCTCCTAACACCAAATGATCCTGTTTTATTATTTTCAGAGCACTTATTACTCTGCAATCCATGGCTCAGTGTAAAAGATCATAATAGAACATCTAATTCATAGGATTGTTGTGAGATTAAAAATGACTCTCTGCATGTACGTGTACGCCTGGTGAATAGTAAATACTATGCAGGTATTTACTATTATCTGAAATTATTTTATTCCTCTGCTTATTTATTTATTTTCAGTCTCTCTTTACTAGAACGTAAGCTCCATAAGGACAAGAACTTTGTATCCTCGGTACCTAGAATGTTTCCTGGGATATACTAAGCAGGCACTCAATTGCTTTTATGGTGAATGAATAAAAGCAAGAAAGCATCTCAACTTCTGTGTTGCCTGTCTTTAACGCAGAAATTCTATTTCACATATTGAGCTTTTGGGGCTGAAAAAAATTAGAGGAACTTTGCTCTAGATCAGAAAAAAATATTTAAAATATATAAGATAGCACTTCATGAGTAGGTCCTGTGGTTTGAAATACACATGGCTGGGTGATTGATCACCATTTACCGTCATGTTTACTGGCCTTATTTCACTTTTATCCCTTCCAGTGTCCTGTTGGATAAACGTTTTAGGGCTGAATGTAAGAATTATGGAGTCATCATTCCATACCCACCATCCAACCGCTACGAAACGCTGTTGAAGCAGAGACACGTCCAGGTATGGTGACAGAGGTGGAATGGGCAGGAGAGAGGAACTGTGACGTTAGCCTAGAGATTGGAAATCAGGACTGCTTACCATCTTCCCTGGGTATTGCCCCGCGTGGGCTGCTGACCGTGGATGTAACACCCCCTCAGAATCTTAACAGTCAAGAGGCATTGGGCTTCCTTTGGTTCAAGTTCTAGGCTTCTCAGCCCAGCTGCCTTTCACCTCTGATGAGCAGCGACCACCAAAGCCTTTGTCCTCCCATCATAAGCTTCAGCCCATCTCCTTCAGTCGGGACTAACGTTCAGAAATGGGTAAATCTACCCCTGAACAGAGCCCATTATGGTTTGTTTTTGTGGAGTTAGTCTCTGTTCACATTTGACCCCAGATGTAGAGGAAATCCTGCCAGGAGCTAGAAACATATCCCTGCTTAACAATGTTCATGTGAGCCTGGCAGACAAAAATAGATGCTCCAGCAGACCTTGCCTCCTACTCCTAAGCCCTGCTGTCAGCCGCACAGTGTTGAAATGGCCTTCATGCTGTGACCTCTGCATGCTTATCCTGTGGTTCACATGTTTGTGGAGAAGACTTGGGTGAAGGGAAGCAGGGCTGAGACTGAGAAGATGCCCTGGATAAAGAGGAGAGGATTTACCCTGGAAACCCTGGATATTCCCATTACTCTGAGAAATCTAAGAGAAATGGAGAATCGTAAGAGGAAAAAAACATTTTCACCTCTGCCAACAGTAAGGGCTCAAAGAGAGTTTTTCCTTCAGCCTCTCAGAAGATTACAGCTATCAGTTACCAGTGCAGCTAGAATTAGTCACAGGACATTAATCCTGAGGGCTTTGTGTGTGCTATAAGGAGCCTTAGTCAGTTGGTGGAAAATCTCTCCCAAAAGGGAAGCAGAAAAAAATAAAATAGTTAAGAATAATCCTTGGGCACCTAGCAAACTGCAGTGCACGCAACAGGTACTCAATAAATGTTTATTGCTATCTACGTAGCATCTGCAGTAATGCCCACGTGTACCCCAGTGGAAATTATCCTAAGCTATATTTTCCAGCCTGTAGTCAGCCCTTCTCCTCATGCTTTTAAATTCATCCCTGTAAAGGTACACGGTAGGCCCTCGCCGGGGGGACGGCTACTCCCTGGTGACTCTGAACTGGGGCACAGGACGGATACAGGAAGAACTTCAAGGTTAGATTCAGGATGTCAGCAATGCATGGGGTACCAGAGTGTGTCCTGAGCCTCTTCCTACAGTCTGAATGCATCGTATTTTTCCTCAACTTTTTTTTTTTAATATATCTTTATTGGAGTATAATTGCTTCACAATACTGTGTTAGTTCCTGTTGCGCAACAAAGCTAATCAGCCATATGCATACACATGTCCCCACATCCCCTCCCTCTTGAGCCTCCCTCCCGTCCTCCCCATCCCACCCCTCTAGGTCATCGCAAAGCACCGAGCCGATCTCCCTGTGCTATGCTGCTGCTTCCCACTAGCCAACTGTATTACATTCAGTACTGTATAAATGTCGAAGCTACTCTCACTTCGCCCCAGCTTCGCCCTCCCACCCCATGTCCTCAAGTCGATTTTCTGTGTCTACCTCTTTATTCCTGCCCTGCAACTAGATTCATCAGTACCTTTTTTTTTAGATTCCATATATATGTGTTAGCATACGGTATTTGTTTTTCTCTTTCTGACTTACTTCACTCTGTATGACAGACTCTAGGTCCATCCACCTCACTACAAATCACTCAATTTCGTTTCTTTTTATGTCTGAGTAATATTCCATTGTATATATGTGCCACATCTTCTTTATCCATTCATCTGTCGATGGACATTTAGGTTGGTTCCATGTCCTGGCTATTGTAAATAGTGCTGCCATGAACATCGTGGTACATGTCTCTATTTGAATTATGGTTTTCTCAGGGTATATGCCCAGTAGTGGGATTGCTGGGTCATATGGTAGTTCTATTTTTAGTTTTTGAAGGAACCTTCATACTGTTTTCCATAGTGGTTGTATCAATTTACATTCCCACCAACAGTGCAGGAGGGTTCCCTTTTCACCACACTCTTTCCAGCATTTACTGATTCTAGATTTTTTAATAATGTCCATTCTGACCTGCGTGAAGTGATACCTCATTGTAGTTTTGATTTGCATTTCTCTAATGATTAGTGATGTTGAGCATCCTTTCATGTGTTTGTTGGCAATCTGTATATCTTCTTCGGAGAAATGTCTATTTAGATCTTCTGCCCATTTTTGGATTGGGTTCTTTGTTTTTTTGATATTGAGCTGCATGAGCTGCCTGTATATTTTGGAGATTAATCCTTTCTCAGTTGCTTCGTTTGCAAATATTTTCTCCCATTCTGAGGGCTGTCTTTTTGTATTGTTTATGGTTTCCTTTGCTGTGCAAAAGCTTTTAAGTTTCATTAGGTCCCATTTGTTTATTTTTGTTTTTATTTCCATTTCTCTAGTAGGTGGGTCAAAAAGGATCTTGCTGTGATGTATGTCATCTAGTGTTCTGCCTATGTTGTCCTCTGAGAGTTTTATAGTGTCTGGCCTTAACACTAAGGCCTTTAATCCATTTTGAGTTTATTTTTGTGTATGGTGTTAGGGTGTGTTTTAATTTCATTCTTTTACATGTAGCTGTCCAGTTTTCCCAGCACCACTTATTGAAGAGGCTGTCTTTTCTCCATTGTATATTCTCGCCTCCTGCATCAAAGATAAGGTGACCATATGTGTGTGGGTTTACCTCTGGGCTTTCTATCCTGTTCCATTGATCTATATTTCTGTTTTTGTGCCAGTCCCATACTGTCTTAGTTACTGTAGCTTTGTAGTATAGTCTGAAGTCAGGGAGCCTGATTCCTCCAGCTCTGTTTTTCTTTGTCAACATTGCTTTGGCTATTCAGGGTCTTTTGTGTTTCCATACAAACTGTGAAATTTTTTGTTCTAGTTCTGTGAAAAATGCCATTGGCAGTTTGATAGGGATTGCATTGAATCTGTAGATTGCCTTGGGTAGTCTAATCATTTTCACCATATTGATTCTTCCAATCCAAGAACATGGTATATTTCTCCATCTGTTTATGTCATCTTTGATTTGTTTCATCACTGTTTTATAGTTTTCTGAGTACATGTCTTTTGCCTCCTGAGGCAGGTTTATTCCTAGGTGTTTTACTCTTTTTGTTGCAATGGTAAATGGGAGTGTTTCCTTAATTTCTCTTTCTGATTTTTCATTGTTGGTCTATAGGAATGCCAGAGATGTCTGTGCATTCATTTTGTATCCTGCAACCTTACCAAATTCATTGATTAGCACTAGTAGTTTTCTGGTGGCATCTTTAGGATTTTCTATGTGTAGTATCATGTCATCGGCAAACAGTGACAGTTTTACTTCTTCTTTTCCAATTTGGATTCCTTTTATTTCTTTTTCTTCTCTGACTGCTGTGGCTAAAACTTCCAAAACTATATTGAGTGGTGAGAGTGGACATCCTTGTCTTGTTCCTGATGTTAATGGAAATGCTTTCAGATTTTCACCATTGAGTATGATGCTTGCTGTGGGTTTGTCATATATGGCCTTTATTATGTTGAGGTACGTTCCCTCTATGCCCATTTTCTGGAGAGTTTTTATCATAAATGGGTGTTGAATTTTGTCAAAAGCTTTTTCTGCATCTATTGAGGTGATCATATGGTTTTTATTCCTTAATTTGTTAATGAGGTGTATCACGTTGATTGATTTGCGTATATTGAAGAATCCTTGCTTCCCTGGGATAAATCCCACTTGATCATGGTGTATGAGCCTTTTAATGTGCTGTTGGATTCTGGTTGCTGGTATTTTGTTCAGGATTTTGACATCTGTGTTCATCGAAGAATAACACAGTAAACACACAGATATACTTTGTAGCCAGATTCATGATTATTCATGTTTTAACCACATTTGATTCACTTTCTTTTACTCATGTATGTGTTTTTTCTCTCTCATAAATATAGTAAGTGTAGTTTAAATGTATGTTTATAGTATATATAATTTTAAAAACATATTTTCATATAAATATTAGGTTGACCAAAATGTTCATAACATCTTACAGAAAAATACCAAATGAACTTTTTGGCCAACCCACTATATTAAAATATATATTTTAATATACATACTTTTTTCTTAGCCAGTTGAAAGTAAGTTGGAGACATATGACACTTTACCGCTGATACCTCAGTGTGTATCTCCTAAGAACAAGGACATCCTTTCATCATCCAAATAGAATTATCATACTCAGGAAATTTAATAATACTGTTTTCTTCATAGAGTCCCTATTTGTCCTGGTCATGTTCTTTATAATTTTAGTACATTTTCCTATCAATGCATTGCATTTAGTTGTCATGTGCCTGTGCAAACAAACCTTAAGTAACCTTGTGTCTCCCCCTCTGTCCCTGTCTCTCTTCCATGCAGCTGTTGGGTAGATCAATTGACTTGAACAGACTCATTACCCAGCGCATCTCTGCCGCCATGTATAAATCCTTGGACCAGGCCATCAGCCGCTTTGAGAGTGAGGACCTGACCTCCATCGTGGTAAGAGATGGGGGCCCTTGTGAGTTCTGCTCTGGGACTCCTCAGACTAGAAGCCTCATTGGGGGTTGTTGTTAGTCTGGTACTGAGCTAGTTACAGAGAAGCAGCGGGTCTCTTTCTCATCTGAATGAGATGGGAAAAAAAAAAGATTTAAAAAGAATAAGAGTAATCTTACCTTCCTGGTTGCCTAGAGGATGGGAGTGGAGGGAGGATCTTGAAGTCTCTAGAAATGGCCAGCCCTGGGGCACAGCTGCTTGTCCTTTAGGATTCTACAGCTCCAGAAAGTAGCTGTGTGGTCCTAACAAACTAGGGAAGGTTACACAGCAGCGTCAGCTTCGTGGGTGTGCAGTAGTGTAGAGCCCACAGAGGCTCTTGACTGGTTTAATGCTCTGCTGTCACCATCTTGGAATTCTTAATCATTTTCTAACAAGGGTCCCCACATTTTCATTTTGTGCTGGGACTTGCAAATTATATAGTTGTTCCTGATGCACAAGCATGGGACAGGCCTGCTACCTTCTTTTATTAATCAGCAATTTGAACTACTCTCTGCTAATTCTTTCCAAGAATTAGAATAACTTGATTGATCAGTCTTTCGGTGAATCAAAGGAAGCTTTTAACACTTCAAAAGCAGATGAGTAGAAGGAATGAGAGAAGTAGAAAATCACCATTAGAACACCACAGTAGTAATGGTTGCAGGCAAGATCCAGTAACAGATGCTAAAATTAGCGGGCAGAACTTTGAGAAGAGTATTTTATGATTCTTCTTATTATGAGGTTTCTAGAATAATGAGATTTATAGAGACAGAAAGTACAGTGGTGTTTGCCAAGGAATAGGGAGTTAGTGCTTAATGGGTACAGAGGTTCAGTTGGGGAGATTAAGAAGTTCTGGAGGTGGATGGTGGTGATGGTGGCACAACAATATGAATGTATCTAATGCCACAGAAGTGTACATTTAAAAAGGGTTAAAATGGTAAATTTTATGTTATCTATATTTCACCAAAGTTTTAAAATTACTCAAAACTTTTTAAAAAACTGAGAGAAGAAAAAGCATTCTTACATAGTCTCGAATTATCTCTTTCAAGATATTTATTAATTGCAAAGGGAAGAATACTAATTTTAGTATTCTAAAATCTAGCAGACACCATCTTTTTTTTTTCTGCAGAATACTTGTTATTATATTAATGTTTTCTCTTTTTTTTAACATCTTTATTGGAGTACAATTGCTTTACAATGTTGTGTTAGTTTCTGCTGTATAACAAAGTGAATCAGCTATACGTATACATATATCCCCATATCCCCTCCCTCTTGCGTCTCCCTCCCACCCTCCCTATCCCACCACTCTAGGTGGTCACAAAGCACTGAGCTGATCTCCCTGTCCTATGCGGCTGCTTCCCACTAGCTATCTATTTTACATTTGGTAGTGTATATATGTCCATGCCACTCTCTCACTTCGTCCCAGCTTACCCTTCCCCCTCCCCGTGTCCTTAAGTCCACTGTCTACGTCTGTGTCTTTATTCCTGTTCTGCCCCTAGGTTCTTCAGAACCTTTTTTTTTTTTTTAGATTCCATATATATGTGTTAGCATACGGTATTTGTTTTTCTCTCTCTGACTTACTTCACTCTGTATGACAGACTCTAGGTCCATCCACCTCACTACAAATAACTCAATTTTGTTTCTTTTTATGTCTGAGTAATATTCCATTGTATATATGTGCCACCTCTTCTTTATCCATTCATAGCAGACACCATCTTAACCAAGCATGAAAGGTTAATATCACCAGAAATAAGATATATTCATATATCCCCTGATATGTATGCATAATCTCAATCTAAGCATGAGAATATATCAGATAAACCCAAGTCAAATGGCATTCAAAAATGAACAATGCTTTTCAGAAGCATCCAGAACATAAAAGACAAAGAGATACTGAAATCTGTTAGAGATTGGAAAAGACTAAGGAGACATGACAACTCAGTGCAATGTGGAATTCTGGATTGAACCCTAAAATGGAAAAAAAAAAAACCTTTGTGGAGAAAAATGATGAAATTTGAATAAGGTCTGTCATTTAGTTCATAGAATTGTACCAATGTTAGTTTCCTACTTTAGGTAACTTATGTAAGAGGTTAACATTGGAGAAACTGGGTCAGGAATATGTAGGAAGTCTGCAGTTTTCACAGCTTTTTTGTAAGTCTAAAATTATTTCAAAATAAAAAGGTTTTTTTTTTTTAACGGACAAAGTGGTTTTTTAAAAAGGGACTGGGACTTCCCTGGTGGTGCAGTGGTTAAGAATCCACCTGCCAATGCAGGGGACATGGGTTCGATCCCTGTTCCAGGAAGATCCCACATGCCACAGAGCAACTAAGCCCGTGCGCCACAACTACTGAGCCTGTGCGCCGCAACTACTGAAGCCTGCGTGCCTAGTAACAAGAGAAGCCACCGCAACAAGAGAAGCCACCGCAATGAGGAGCCTGCGCACAACAGCAAAATGTAGCCCCCCCCCAACTCACCCCAACTAGAAAAGGCCCGCGCGCAGCAACAAAGACCCAATGCAGCCAAAAAATAAGTTTAAAACAATTAAATAAAAAAAGAAAGAAAGAAAGAAAAATGGACTAAGAACTAGGACTCTAGCATCAGAAAGACCTTGGGGTCCCAGTCCTGGCCCCGCCACTTAACCAGCTGGGTGATCTTGGGTGAGTTACTTATCTTATACTGCAAGCCTGTAGTACAATGGAGGAAATGTTAGAATCCACCTCATAGACTTGTCGAAAGGATGAAATGAGATACTGCCTGGAAAGAGCTTTGCATAGTTCCTTGCACTTAATGAAAATAGCTTATGAAAAAAGAGAGGAACATAGAAATTTTGAGCTACAAATGAGGTGCTCTCAGGGTAGATTCTCAGAAGCATTTCCAGGAGAACTTGACCCAACTGCCCACCTAAGTACAGGGTCACTGACTTTGAGAGACTATGATATAGCACAAGTTCTTCTGGGAGATCTACTTTAAGAAATATTTTTCTTTGCCAAATGTTAGCAGTGATTATCTCCAAGAGGTGGGATTTTTGTTTTTATCTTCTTTTTTTTATCTGTATCTTCTCGTTTTCCAGTAATGAATGAGCATATCTTATGGAAAAACTGGTTTTGGGGTGTGTGTGGGTATCTATGGCCTCTTCCCAGCCCTTGAAAGGCACTGAATGTTCTTTTAGCTGGGAACAAAATCAAAACAAACAGTGAAAGCCTGTGTTTGTCAGGTGAGGGCAACATCCCCCAGGAGAGTAGCCACTTCCCATGAAGCCCATGAAGAGGAGAGCCCAGGGATGCTCTCTCCTGTAGGGTCAGGAGGCCCCCACTGCCTTGGCTGAGAAGCCTTCTGCCTCTTCTGAGAAACAAAGCAAAGGATGTGCTCCCCTCAGCCCTTCCCTCCACCTTAGAAGCTCCGTCCTGAGATAGGGGAGGGGGTGGCTTGATGCCCAGTTGGGAGGGTTGCAGAGATTTCATTGGTCGCTGGCCCTCATCCTACGTAGCTGAGCAAATAGATTCTCGGAGGGATCTGATGCCAAAGTTGAGAGCTGGCAGCCTGCAGGCTGTGTTTTGTTTAGGCTGCGAAGCATATTTTAAATTTGGAGCCAACACTTAACACTTGGAAGAATTCGAATAAAACTGCAGAAGCTCTGGCAACCTCAGACCAGCCTTCCCAGATGGCAGCAATTGCCTAGAAATGACTAGACTTTCCCATCGGCTGGGCTGGGCTCTCCTGGGTTTGCCGCAGGCCCTGTGGCACAATTCATTCATGAGATGACCTACCAGGCCTTGCTGTGCCTGAGTTTGAGACCCCTATTCTCCTGGCCCGCCTGGACCACAGAGCTGGTTAACGGCCAAGTGCGGCTGACACTCAAGTTTTCTGGTTCCCGTGGAAAAGCCCTTTCCACTACTTCACAGAAGTTGCCCGTTTGGGTGTTTTGTTTCCCCAGTGCTGCTTCTCTGTGTTGCCCCCCAGTAAACCGGCTTTACTACAGAGAGCTGACATCCTCTCAGAAGGCACCTGGACCACCCCTGTGGCCTTCTAAACCTCTGTGCCTTGATGCACTGAGCCCTGCATCCCTCAGGCAAGTGCCCTCTTCTGATTGAAAGGCTGGAAGTACACGGCTGATGCAAAACACAGTTTGTATTACGTAATAAAAACTCCTGTGGCATGGCGGAAGTGGACCTACATTTCCAGCACCCCCATATCAGCGGAGTTGAGCCCTCTCTCCTTCAGTCTCTGATGCACATCTTTGAGACCGTTAAAATCACAGAACAGGGCTTCCCTCGTGGCGCAGTGGTTGAGAATCCGCCTGCCAATGCAGGGGACACGGGTTCGAGCCCTGGTCTGGGAGGATCCCACATGCCACGGAGCAACTAGGCCCGTGAGCCACAATTACTGAGCCTGCGCGTCTGGAGCCTGTGCTCCACAACAAGAGAGGCCGTGATAATGAGAGGCCCGCGCACCGCGATGAAGAGTGGCCCCCACTCGCCAGAACTAGAGAAAGCCCTCGCACAGAAACGAAGACCCAACACAGCCATAAATAATTAATTAATTAATTAATTTAAAAAAAAAATCACAGAACATTAGAACAGAAATTGTTCAATCCCAGTTTGTCATCTGTAGCTCTCTTCATGGTAACAGGGCACCTCCATGTGCTAAGGGACTCAGTGATCTTAGAAATAAAATCACGCACATTCATTGCATTTATTTATTTATTTACTTACTTACTTTTACTTACTTACCCACCCTAAGTGAATAGGAGCAAAAATGCCATCCAGCTAGCTAGGCCCCAAGAGATGGAAGCAGACAGTTGATTCTGCATTTCCACCCTTCATTTACTTCACGGTGCGCAGTGACTGGAAACTTACTCTTCCAGCTGCCATTCCAGAATTGCAATCCAGATTTTGGCCTTCTTTCAAGAGATGGCAGGATCTGCCATCACTAAGCCCCATTCCGGCGTAGTAACAAATAATCAGATGGCGTGAAGTAGCCGCTCCACCTTTATCTGGCAGCGGCTCTCCGATTTGCCACGGACAGCCCAGCCCGGGGCTCCCCTCCTCCCCCTGCTTGTCTCACTTACCTGCAGCCAGTTAAGGCTGCAGGCTTTGATACAGTATTTTGCCCCCGATTTAGAGCCACAGAATCTGAGTTTCAGAGAGACGAAGCTCCAAGATTGGAAGCGTGGTCTGGGTCTACGACACTCTGGACCCCAACCAGAGTCAGAGGGGTCTTGTGGCTGATGAGAATAAAATTGAATCTCTGGTGTGAGGCCACCTCCTATGACTGTAGTCAACTGGGCTCCAAGGCCCAGCTCTTACAGCTGGCCCTCTGACCATCCCACCTCCTGGCCACACTCTGGGGAACTGCCTTTGCCGACGTTCTTTTAGCTTTTATGTTGTAAAGCCATCTTTACTTTTCGCAGGGCTTTCTCAGTCATTGCTTCTTTATTCCAGGCAGCTGTGTCACAGGGGCCAAACACACGTGATTTGGAGTCAGAAGACCTGGGATCACATCCTAAGCCCTGTTCTGTATTCGCTCTGTGACCCTGAGCAAGTTACTTCACCCTCTGAGCCTCGGTTTTCCCCTCTATGAAACAGGGGCAGTCATACCCATCTCAAAAGATGGCTTAACCACTACAGTATAGGAGTGTCCTAGAGCATCACAGAGATGCTTTCTGCACAGGATTGTGCCTTGATTCTCTTTGATAGCAGTACAGCAAGGAATTAAAGCCAGCCCAAAGGATTTTATCCTTTTTACTTCCTAGCAAGTGCAGTGACCTGCTCTGTCCAGATGTTATCCACTCTGCTCCTGTTCTCTGCCTGAAGGTTGGATTTCAAATGACCAGGGCCCACAGCTCATGCACGTCCTTGGTCCACAGCTTGCAGCCAAACCTTTGCCAACATGTGTAACCAACCCCTGTGTGACTGAGGGGCACAGGAGGAGTCCAGAGGAGGGAACGTTCTGCCCCCAGCTGTTTTTTAAATTTCTATAGTATACAACTGTTAAGAATGTGAACTTTGGAGCCCAGCTTCCTGGATTTGAAGCCAAGTTACTGCACTTCTTAAAGCCTAGTTTCTATATGTATACAGTAAGAACAGCCATCATGCTGACCTTATAGGGGTTTTTGAGCATGAAGTGAGTTAACACATATAAAGTGCTTAGAATACTGCTTGGCATGTATTAGACTGAACCATAAAAAATTACTAACATTGAGTGGTGTTTGACCTAAAAAACAGTAGTTTCACATGGTCCACCCTAATTGTAAGTACTTAGTAGGTGGTAGCTCTTTTGATTGCTTTCTGCAGGGTGGAGATAGAGCCTCTGGTGATGGATGGATGTTCACAACTTTCTTTTACTTTACTTGCAACTCAGAGGGACAAGCTTTTTCCTTACTAACCTAGAAACTGGAAAGCAAGTAGTCATGCTTTTCTACCCAAGGTGGGGCAGACAAGGGATTTGCACATGGTCTGTGGTCCCCTTCTGTGGGCAGGCATGCAGCCTCCCTGGGCATGGTCTGGTACTTCCTTCACTCAGAAGAAGGGAACGTCGCATACTACTGTAGCGGTCCTAGTCCCATGCTGGCCGTTATAAAGTTGTCTGAGGGGCCCTCACCTGCATGAAAGGCATCTGTCAGATAATGGTGCCTGCGTGCAAGGCGCGTGTGTAAGTCCTCAGCAGCCGCGGGCTCTCTCTCTGGGCAGGAGCTGGAGTGGCTGCTGGAGATCAACCGGCTCACACATCGGCTGCTGTGTAAGCACATGACCCTGGACAGCTTCGATGCCATGTTCCGGGAGGCCAATCACAACGTGTCTGCCCCCTACGGCCGCATCACCCTGCACGTCTTCTGGGAGCTGAACTTCGACTTCCTCCCCAACTACTGCTACAATGGGTCCACCAACCGGTAAGGGAGTCTCTGTGCAAAGCAGAGTGGGGGTGGCGGTAGAAGCAGCCAGCTGTCTCCTCCAGACGAGCCCTCTCAGTGTCATCAGGGCCTGGCTCACGGCCAGCATAGAATAAGTATGTGCCAGAGTCACGGAAGGGTCTGGGAGGAATCCACACACTTAGCAAGATGGACTTGCGGTTCTCTAAAGATTTGGGACTTTCAATCCTCTTGTGCAGAGATCTGCACACTCCAGCCCACAAGGCACCCCTAGTTGCCAGCTCTTTTTGTTCAGCCCGTGAGCTAAGAATGGTATTGATATTTTGAGATGGCTAGGGAAAAAATCCAAAGAATTATAATTTGGTGACAAGTAGAAATTATTTGAAATTCACAAAGTTTTATTGGAACTCTGCCATCCATGCTCACTCATTTACGGTTTATGAGCATGTTTATGGGTGCTTCCATGCTACAGCAGAGTTGAGTAGTTGTGACAGAGACCATCTGGCTGGCAAAGCGGAACATATTTCCTATCTGGGCCTTTACAGAAAGAGTTTGCAGCACTCTACTCTTGAGGAAACCAAACTGAGGGTGGAGGGTCCAAGCCCTGGAGAAGGCTGTTTTCAGGCCCACCCTGTTCTCGACTTTCTTGACCACTGTCTGAGCAGCTGCAAGCCCAGAGTCGAGCCTGTGAACCTGGATTACAGTGTTCCCATCTATGAAAAGGAGATAGGGGTTAAACGGGAGTCTGTCAGAAGTACCTGTATAGGCCACCGCCTAAGAAACAGTGTGGTTGCACCTGATCAGGAAGGGCTCCCGCTATATCATGTCCCGTGAAGAATAATATTAGGACCCAGTTAACTGCTGCCCCATCTCTTTTCTTCTACTAGTTTTGTCCGAACTGCCATTCCTTTCACCCAAGAACCGCAAAGAGATAAACCTGCCAACGTCCAGCCTTATTACCTCTATGGGTCCAAGGTGAGTGGTCTTGCCTGTGTCCTACTTCTAAGAGGACTAGTGAGCAAAAGCAGATAGAAGAGTGTTCCCCAAATCAGAAAAGCAAGAAGCATGGAGATACAGAGGCAGCAGTGAAATCCAGGCAGAAACAGCTGCAAGTATATTCATCTTTATTTGTTCACAACTAGCAGGGGTGAGGGTGAGCGCAGACCTGGTGGGGCTGGATTCTGGGCAGGAACAGTCTGAGGGGGACTTTACGAGGCAAGCAGGGAAATAGGTGTGTGGGTCTCCTTGTCTCGGCGTCCCATCTCCTCCTGTTCTCGGTTGATTCATTGCTGTATCATCCTGCGATTCGGGAATTTTGTGCTCCGTGAAGATGAGGGATTTGCAGACAGGAAGCAGTTGGGAAGGTGGAGCTTTGAAGGAAATCCCAGATGGCCGGAGTTAGAGCCGAGAGGTCTCCTCCTGTCTCTTTGCTGCTTTGTTCACAATGCCAGTCCTGACACTAACAAAGCTTCCCAGGTGGTGCCTGTTCTGGACTTTCAGTCCTTTGCCATTCGTTAAACAGACATTCCTTAAGCCCCCACTGTAGGCCAGATGCTGGGCAGGTTCTCCGTGTTGGGGATTTAGCAGAGGTTGAAGCAGACGCATCTCCACCCTCCTCCAGCTCCATTTCCACACCCGGGGTGGGCACTGGGGAACACCCTTCACAAAGTCTTACCATCACCATGACATATGTAGGAGATCGTTTCTTACCCTGCGGGTTTGTGTGGGAGAACACCACAGAAAGGGTGCAGTAGCTCAACAACAACGGCAAAAAAGCCAAGATTTTTGTGTGTGTGATGGATGAAAAATTGCCACCTTTGACCCCATTTTCACAAAGTAAGCACAGATGGACTTAGAAGAGGAAGTGACTGGATAAATATAGCATGATTAGAAAAGGTGCTTCTCTAGGTCAGGGAGCCCTAGATTGGGAAGTGTGAGGAACCAAGATGAGTGCCCTTCACTTGGGCCTGAATGTGGGGCTTAGAAAGTCTTAGGATGATGCTGAGAGAGTACAGGTGTCTTCTCCAGAGCAGCCAGTCTGGTCAAGGCAACTCTCTCAAATCAGGGAACCCTTACAGACAGCACTGTAGACAGTTCACAGTCATGGCATGAATTAACAGTCACTCACAAAGTAACTCCCTTTGCAATACTCTTTCAAACCTTGCTGATTATATCAAGGAGCAAGTCTTATGTTGGTGCTAATATGTCTTTAATACCTTTCCAACGACTGCTAATCTCCCTTTTGATCAGAGATGAGAGAGCCCTGAGCTCAGAGTCCTTAGTAGGCAATAGTATCCAAGTCAAATTTAATATTGTTTTGTTTTCATTCTATTTATTATATCTCTTCCCTTCTATTTATAGCAGGAGGGTGCTGGTTTTTCATTTGGGGAGTAGCATAAGGCTATGTTTTAAAATAAGTTCAAAAAATGAGTCAATTTAAAGAAAAGGTATTGTTAATAATCGTAAAGATAGTCTGTGGTTTAAAAAAAAGTGAAGATGGGGTACAAAGTGGTGTGCGATTGGCTGAAAGTTGGAAAACACTCCAGAGCAAGGCTTCTCACATCTTTCCAAAATAATGCCCCTCAACAGCAGAGGAGACTGGACGTTTGCCTCAGCTGACTGAAAGCATAACTAAAGAGCCCATCTTCAACTCAAAAATCTCCTGGAAGTTTTGTGTTTTATTTAAGTCATGCAGGTTTCACTGTCTATACCATAATAATAATCATGGTTGTTTTAATATTGAAATAATGCTTTTAGTTCCTGACTGAGCCCCCCTACCCTAAATGGGCACTCCTAAGAGACGCCGTGTTCCTCCCTTTGCACACCAGGGGGTTATATGTTTTCCAGCTAGAGAAGCTTTGTCAAAGGGCATTCATCCAACCAGGTGGTCCGTGTGTCAGAGCTCAGACATTTGAGGGGAGGCGAATGGGTAGTCTGCAGATGCGTTTTTACCGGAGACCTGCTGCGTGGAGGGCTTTAAGCTACCTGATGTGGGCTGCCTCCCCTCCACCTCTCACTCCCCAAAAGGAGGCAGTGCGGCAGGATGAGCACCGCCCTCCCTCTGCAGGGCACCCACGTCGGGGGCATCCTGTTCGGCCGCTGCGGCTTCTGGTTCCGCGTCAGCTCCGGAGTGCTTGCGTGGCACTTCCACCAGGGGGAGCCCCTGCAGGTCTTCCTCCCCCTGACCCAGACCCGGGGCCTCCTCTGGCCATCTCACCAGGCCATTGGCTTCCTCCATGAGGCCGGCTCTGTAAGACCATCGAGGCTCATGGCAACGGATACACCAGAACTGGAGGCAGATGAAGGCTAAGACTGCCGTGAAGCAGGCCAGCAGAATGGCCATCAGCACCCAAAGGGAGATCTGGGGGTCCACCAGGGAACTTCCAGCAGCCAGTGGACTCTTATCCAGGGTGTGGAACATGGTGCAGTAGTGCCTGTAGGGGAAGAGGATCTTCTTGCAGCTGACGCACAGGAAGTAGAGAGTGGAAGGGTTGAGGTGTTGCAGCACCGCGGAGCTGATTGTTCGAGGCACCTTCTCCTCGTGGTGGAAGCTGTAGCGAAGATAGCCAGAGAAGATGCTGTTCCAGTTGGGCCTGTACATAATATGGTAATAGTCCTCCAGGCAGGGCTCCGAGGACGACCAGGAAATGACGGCTCCCGTATAAGAAACGTTCCCAACCTCGATGTTCATCTCGATTCTGAAACCAGAATCAAAGTGCAGAGTGTCATCTCCTCATTTAAGTGTTTATTTATGATAATCATAGCCACCGTGCATTGAGCATTCGAGATGGGGACTAATATGGACCCCGATTTACAGACAAAGAGATGGAGGCCAAGAGGTGACAGTGCTCAGCTAGGCAGAGCCGAGAAATGGCAGAACCACGGTTCAAATCAGGGCTGTCTCATGCCAGAGGTGGGGGCCTTCAGGCCCAAGAGAGATGCACCCACATCCCCCAGCCTCATCCTGCCGTGGCTGAGATTCTTTAAATACAACATTGTTCCCAAACCTTAAAAAAAGAAGGGGAAGAAAGGCAATGAAAGGAAAAAATCAGCACAGCCTCAGAGTCTCCACGTTAGTCACCACGGGTCTGTGACCTCCAGGTCAGGCAGTTGTTTCACTTAAAACTTCCCTCTGGAACTCCTGTTTCTGCCCCAAGTGCTGTGAGCTCATTCATCTAGAACATTCTGGCCACCGTGTTTTTAGCCTCCAAGTGCCGTAGCCAGAGGAGATTTGCGTCGTCACTCAGCGGCAGCTGATTTCTCCCCAAAGCCTCTGCTCATGTTTCGTCCATTCGTTAGCTTTTTTCAAAGCTGAATTACCCAGGAAATGAGTTTCACAGGTCAAGATAATCAGCTCCGAATACCAGCATAACTGCTACTGTTTGATGCCTGCTGGTTCTGTGACTGTTAATGATGGTAATAACCAGCAACAGCGAGCAGTTGCTATGTCACAGGTCACTAGAAGCTCAACATATAAGAATAAATATCCTTTATTCATCACACCCTCTGAACTAGATTCCCATTCTACAGATGAGCAATCTGAGGGGAGCAATCAGCTAACAAGTACAAGACCCAAAGCCACGTGACCACTGGAGTTACTAAGGCAAGGCTGCCGGGTTTAGTCATAGAATGTTACTGCAAAATGAGGTGCTGGTGCTAAGACAGGGTTGCTCTTTTTCCCGACACGTGAAACGAGCCCTCTTCAGGTCGCCAGCCCTCTCGCTTTGCTAAAAGTGCGCCATCTTCGAGCTTTTTAGTTCCTTTTTAATTCTCTGTGTTTGAGAGAGATTGTTCTCCTCCGCTGAATTTCCCCTGAGCTAAAATTCAGAGACAGCCATAGTCAACCTGTGTATGTTCACGGATAGATCTCACCCAGCTCAGTTCTCTGCCCCTCCTCTCTCACACGAAACGCAGAAGGTTTCATTGCAGATTGCAGTGACAGAGGAAAAAACAGTCGATCAGATTTTAAGCTGAATTGGATGTTAAGCCACACTGACTGTGATTACGAGCTGCTTTCTCTCCTCCCTGCTTCCCTCCAACCACCTGTGTTCGTGCCCGTACTCCTAGAGGAAGTGAGCTGCAGGAAGATGCCGAGCAGTGAATGATTTTTCAGGCCTTCTTTTTCTTCTCTATGGATGACAGTGACCTAAATTGCTCAGGAAGGGGAGTTCCTTTCCGTTTGGCTGGAAATTTTCTCCCAGAAAAATGGGGGATGAAAGGGACAAGGCAGGTGTGCTCAGATCCCTCCAGCGAGAGTCTTTGCAGAGGACACTGAGTGTCTGCACTCCCTCCATGGGTCTCCTTCTCATACACACCCGTCCACCCCACCACACCCCTATAAATAGGGACCACAATGAAAAGAGCTTAATTCATTACTTACGATACAGAGGCAATAGCCCTCATAAACCCCCTTCCCTCAGGAGCGATCAGGAATGCTGTTTCTTGTCATGAATCTCTTCTCCTGTTTGCCTCACATCTGTGCTGGCTGTCTTTGCAGACTGAGTTTTCTACAGCAGGCATTTTGAAGAGCTTTCTGTCAAGATGCAGCATTCACAGCTTTTAGGACTAAGTGTCTCCCATTATTTATTTCTCTTCCACTGCTTCTGTTTCTAAATCCCCCCTATTTTTAGCTGTTCGTATTACCACTGCCTGACCCTCCTCCAAGCGGTGTGAAAGGAAGAGCCATTTCCATTTCCAAGAAGAGCCATTTGTGTCCCTTACCTGGTGCTCACGGTGGATCCGGTTAGAATGCAGCCCTCAGAGGCAGAGTGGACCAAAGCTGAAGGATGGTGCCTTCTCCCCTCCTCTGCTCTGGGCTCTCCTTGATGTCTCTGTCACCACTGTCTGAGTAATTCCACTGTCGCCCCCAACGCTCACATTATTCATTTCTTCAGATCAGTATCATTCACCATGGCAACCAGCAGGCATCTGTACGCACGATGTTTCAGGGACCAGTCTGGAAAGGCTTTTGCCCAGTGAGAGGAGCTCTCATTCCTTTGGCCAAAAAAAAAAGGCAAACAATCCCCTGCACACTGATCCTCAGAGTGGCACTAATTCTTCAAAGTCTCCTAAATTGTGTCTCTAATAAGCTAGTTATCATTTTTCTCCCCATCTAGACCTTCTTTGGACAATGGTTGCAAATGCAAAGCTGCCGTTCTCTGTTTCCCCACAAGTAAAACAGTAATTACATCCTCATCCCCTCCCACCCCACCCCACTGCCACCCCACCTCCTTACCCACCTCTATACCCTCCTCTTTCTTTATTCTTGCCTCCTGTGGCATTACCTAGTTGTATGCCACTGGTCAAGACACTTTTATTCTCTGGGCCTCAGTTCCATCATCTGTAAGGCTGATCGTTTGGGCTAGATCAGGATGTCAGGTAGAAAACATGAGTGCCACCCCCCTGCCCAGGCCTGAACCCACGTGAGGCTTGCTGAACTGCCAGGACACTCGTACTGAGTTGGTTTGAGCATTCCCCACCTCTACCCCTCACCAAATTCAGGTCCACCCAGAACCTCAGAATGTGACCTTAGTTGGAAGTAGGGATTTTGTGAATTTAATTAGTTAAGGATCTGGAAATGTTATCATCCTGGATTTAGGGGGAGCCCTAAATCCAATGACTGGTGTCTTTTTAAGAGAAAGGAGAGGGAGATTTATATACAGAGCGATGCAAAGGGTAGAAGCCATGTGAAGACAGAAGCAGAGATTGGAGTGATGCTGCCGTAAGCCAAGGACTGCCAGGGACCTGCAGGAGCTGGAAGATGCAAGGAAGGATTCTCTCCTAGAGCCTTTGGAGGGAGCGTGGCCCTGCCAGCACCTTGATTTCAGGCCTCCAGAGCTGTGAGAGATTCTAATGTTTGAAGCCACCATGTTGGTGGTAATTTGTTACAGCAGCCCTAGCTCCGATGGATTTAGACCTGAATCATATAACACAAATTAGGCATTTTTAAAAGTCATCTTTTTTCTTCTTGGTTCTCGGCCAAAGTATCCAAGTGGACCCATGAAGGTCTCCTTTTGATTCACATCAGTGATAATCAAAAAGTTATAAAGAGCTGCCCGGTGAGTCACAGACCCTCCCCAGGCCAAGGGTCTCTGTGAGGCGTGGGGTCTCGGAATGCCCGGTGTCCCTCAACTAGACACTTGCTCTGTGCTTCCCTCCCGTGGCATTCAGTTTTCCCAGAGGTCTGTCTGGAATCTGCTGTAATGCATGCTAATGGCGACTCCCTGCAGAGCATGAAAGCGTCCTCTCCACAGAAAGGCCAATGCAGTAGTCTGCAGATGCCTTGTGAGAAGGTTATTTTGAGGGGAATAAAAATAACCAGCGTTAGGTGGCCTGTGGAGTGACGAGCTGGAGCTCAAGCCTTTGCCCCTGAAAACAAGAATTTATTTTTAAAGCTCCTGGATGCCATTTTTCACCCTGAGCTTTTTATCTGAGAAGTTGAGACACTTGGAGGATGTGAGGCCTAGAAGTCCTCTTGGTTCACAGATCCTGAGAGAAGGGATGGCTTTCCTCAGGCCGGGTGACTGATTAGTGGCAGAGCCAGGAGTGGAACCCGGGTCCCTGACTCCAAGTCCAGGGCTCATCCTTTTCCTTTGGGCCATCACCATTCCCCAGCAGCCCCCAGAGAAGCCAGTGAGCCCTTGTGGATGAGACGGATCGTCTGGGGACACTTGGCTCAGGAGATCTCACCCCAACCAGGCTCACTGTCTTCACCTTCAGGCAGGACTCCTCTGCAGTCACCTGAGCGGCAGCCCCTTCAGCTGTTAGGCCAGGTGGTCTCTGGTTGGTTTACACCAGTAGTAAATCACTGCCAGAGGAAACCAGCCAAGAGCGGGACCCCTGCTCCCTCCCTGAAGGTGGCAGTGAAGGGACAGTGAGAGAGCACACCTTGGTCCCAAAGCTGATTGGCACCCAGGGGCTGAAGTCCCCAGGCTAGGTTCAAATCCTGACTCTGTGGCCTTGGACAAATTTTCTGACTTTCCTAGGCCTTGGTTAACTCTTCTGTAAAAGGCAAATATCAATACTACCCACCTGATAATGTTGTAGCAGTGAGACGAACGCATCTCTGTAGTGCTGAGCTTAGGAACAGTAGCCATTATTATTAAGAAGAAAATGTCCGTGAGTCAGAGCCATTTCCTGAGTTGGTCATAGCTTCATCCAGAGGCTGTAAGGGACAAGGTTTGCACTCTGCATGAGGCTGCCTTCCTTTTTTCTCCCCTTAAAAGAGCTTTATTTTTTTTAATGTACATGCTCGTTGTACATAAAGAGTATCAGAAAGTTCAAAGACAGCAGTCAAAATCCTATGACTCAGAAATAACCACTGAGAACATTTCAATGCATGAGAAAATGTATTTTCTCATTTTACCCGTGGGGAACTCTTTGAGGTAGGCCGTCTTATCACCATTGTACAAAGGGAGAAACTGAGGCTCAGAGGGGTTAAGTAACTTGACCAGTATCACAAAGCTAGGCTGTGGCAGAGCAGGGCCCTACGCTGAGGTCTGTCGGTCCAGAGCCCAAGCTCCTAGCCAGCTTCCTTGATGCACTGCCGTTCTGCTGGGTCGACCTTCAGTCATAGGTGGTCAGCAGTAGCTCTTTGCCTTGTGGTTGACTTGTCAGAGAGCTAGAGGCAGGACTTCGCAATTTGGTGGATTCCAGGGTGATAGGAACAGGCGAGGAATTAAAAGACCTCAGAGGAAACACCCAGCCACCCGAAGGTAGCCAGCAGAAGCAGGGAAAACATCAGCTACCTTTGGAGAAATTCAGTCAGCAAGTGTTTCCTCTTCTGGAGTTTGGAGTCCAAGTACCCCTGCCTAAGAGCTCTGTCACTTAGGGTTAGGGGTAATATTAAATGTAAAAAGCCTTTAGCAACTGGTCTAGTAACTGAAATTAGTATATGAGTGGAAACTTTAAAAATATCTCTAAGTAATTAACTTGTAGAGAGTCTATCATAAAACAGCCTTGCAAGTGATGTAGATTGTGGCACAAATCATTACTTAAATTATACCAATAACTTCCCAATAATGTTTTGGTCTTTAGAGATTGTAGGTTTGGTCTTTTGTTTAGTGTCATCATCGGTATCTAAACATTGCCCTAGTGTGAGCCTTGATTCGACCTCAGAGGAATTCATCATACACACCAGGACTTCCCTGGTGTCCAGTGGTTAAGACTCTGCGCTTCCAATGCAAGGGGCACGGGTTCAGTCCCCGGTCAGGGAACTAAGATCCCACACATCTCACGGCGCGGCCAGAAACACACACACACACACACACACACACTGTTTCGCCTTTAAAAAAATGTGCATCTGTGTCACACATTAATAATATGCTCCAACTCCTGAATCAGGATTATTTCTTAAGATCTCATAAAGGTATCTATTTTGTGCAGGATGGATTTAACCAAGCTTGATTTTAAGTGAGACATCCTAAACAGGGTACATAATTAGTTTCTAAAGGCAGACATTGATTGTAGCCTGAGTCAGCTAGCAGGATTGGTTCAGTATAAGAGATTTGTAGCAAGTTTCCAATGTCTCAAGTCATGTCGCATTCCTGTTTTTCTTTGCCAAACCTCAGAAAATGCCCCGGCTCCCATATTCCCACATTTTCTCAGTAGGGCCCAGCCTCCTATTGAGCCAGCAGGTCAGATGGGTGCTCTGCGTGGGTGTGTGTGCATGTACTTTCCAGCATGTGTATGTGTTTCCTCCTGCATGGGTGTGGTGTGTTTTTGGCGGGGGGAGTTGGGGAATAAGGGGAGCTTGCTCACTTAGAAGGAGGATTTGAATTCTGCTCATTTCATGCTGGTCCTTCCTGAGCTTGGACCATCAACTGAGGCCTGAATGGTCCAGACCAGAATCCAAGACTGATGGAGGAATGTCAACAAGAGGCCTCCTATGTGCATTGAGCGGGTCTGTAAGGGGTTTTTTTTTTAAAGCCCTGTGTGTGATACAGCAATTCCACAATTCTTCTTCTCTGCCTAGAACTGGGGAGAGCTGCTGAACAGTTTCCACCTACCCAAATATATTTTTATTTGTGCTTGCCAGGAAGTGCTAAGGGAGACTTATATTAGAAACTCCTTGGGTGGGAGTGCGGGTTAAGAAGACCGCTGAGAAGGATGAGTGCCCGGAGGACCACACTGGAGCTTGCACCTCAGAGGGCAGTTAATAACACATCTATTCCAACCCTCTATCCCAGGCAGGGCTCCCTTCTAACACCCCTATGTCATGTGTCTCCGTCCTTACCCAGCACAGTCTATTGTTGGACAGCTCCTATTTTTATAAAGTTCTAAATATTGAGCAAAATCTGCATTTTTGGGTATGTTCCGTCAGCTGGTCTCAGCTCTGCCCTCTATCACATCACTGTGTAGGATACACCGTGTTGTATGAAATTGTACCCCACAGATGTACTCTCCACATTCAGAGAATCATGACTATAGCCAAAGCTGCTGGGGGAAATTTGACCAGGAAGCTGTATTTTCATAGTCTTTACTTACCAAATTACCAAAACGAAGGAATATGAAGGGCTGTCATTTCAGTGGGTGCTTCCAGCATGCCAGGCACCATGCTAAGTGCCGTATGTATGTCATCTCATTTAAACCTCCAACAACCCTACAGGAGTTGGTATTGTTATCTTTACTTAGGGAAGACCAACGCTAAGAGAGTTTAAGTAATTTGCTCGAGATCATCTAGCTAGTAAATTGATGGAACTGGAATTTGAAATCAGGTATGCCCACCCCAGTAAATAACTCTGGACTCAGACAAAGCAAGAAAATAAGTCAGAGAATCATACAGGGGGAAGAAAGTAGCTGATTGCTTTTTGTTCCCTCCAGGGATATCCATTGAAAGCTCCCTGCTGCTCAAAATTTCCTTTCACAGGGTATTTGAAAGAAGACAGAACATGCCCAGAGCTTTACTGGGTTCAGAGGAGAGGCTGCAGCACCTGGTGTGGGTGGGGAGTGAGGAGGCAGCTCTCTTGGGGGGTGAGTCCATGAGGGGCCCCTTGGGCTGTGAGCACAGCCCAGTCATCCTTCTCACATGCCTGTGCAGGCTTAAGCTGCAGTCCTCTTTGGGAAGAAACTCAAATCATGTTTTTTAATCTTTGAAAGCAAATGTTGGGAAGTAAATTAGGCTATGATATAGCCCAGTGGGCTTTTTAATTTACTTTTGTTCTTGAGGTATAATCATAAGCAATAAAATGCACTGTCCTAGTTCAGGCTGCTATAACAAGAATACAGTAACTAGGTGGCTTAAACAGCAATGGTTTCTCGCAGTTCTAGAGGGTGGGAAGTCCAGGATCGAGGTGCCAGCAGATCCAGTGTCTGTTGAGAGCCTACTTCCTGGTTTGCAGACAGCCTTCTTCTCATCGTATCCCACGCGATGGAGAAAAGAGACGTAGAGCTCTCTCATGTGTCTTCCTACAAGGACACTAATCCCATTGATGAGTACTCCACCCCCATGACTTAATTACCTCCCAAAGGTCCCACCTCCTCATACCATCACAATAGGGGTTAAGATTTCAACATAAGAATTTGGGAGGGACACAACCATTCAGTCAATAACATGCACAGATCTTAAGTGTACATACACTTTCATGAATTTTGAAAAATGTATACATGTGTGTAGTCAAGAACCCAGTCAACATGTAGGGCATTTCCATCATCTAGAAAGTTCTCTCATGCTCCTTTCTGGTCACTCTCTTTCCCCCACCAGAGGTAAACCATGGTGTATCTGGTGTTTGTTTTATACCCACCTCATCCTTGGAGAGGAAACAGGAGACTACAGAGTGGGCCTTTGATTACAGGGCCAGAACTAAGATGCACTCACTTGGGAGGTTGAGCACCTTGTACCATGTGTGCCCTAGCACCACCTCACTCACCTCTCCCTGGTCCCAGCCCTCTTTGGCAGGGTGGCCTGTTACAGAGACAGTGAAATGGTTTGCTCCATACACAGAAAATTACATGGGCTGGCCCCATGGTTGACTAAATCAAACTCAACAATTCATATACTCCAGGATTTGCTGACCATCAACTCAGTGAACATCATGCTTTTAATCAGTTATATTTTCCCTCCTTACATAAACCACTGCTGCCCCATACCATTTAGAAATCTTTAGTAACTACCTGCAAGGTATCCCTCCCCCAGGCTCAGGCAAAGTTTTGCTGTGACGGCACACCAGTGTTGAGTGCAGAACGCTGCTTTCTCACATTCCAAGCCTCCCCATATATAGGCATTAGCTTACCAAGAGAACTGTTATTCAACCTGCTGGATGAGTGGGTGTTCTGATTCCTCACGAATTCTTGTTATTAGTGGGCACTCTAATTGTGTTCCTCGTGTATCCTCATTATTCAAGGGTACTATAATTGTGATGCTTGTTTTGTAAAGTTCAGAATAATTTGTGTATAGTAAAACGTACTTAAGGCAAAACCTAGACTGAACATAATTAAATCTTCCCTTGATGGCTCCAGAGTTGAGAATCTTGCAGAACTCCAAAAGCATCATTACAGTTCCTATTTGATTCATGTAGGATTTCTAATTAGCCAGCTTATAGAGAATTTCAGCTAATAGAATATCAGATGTGGTCTTTCCATATTTGCATGTTCTGTGTACAAGATTTTTACAAGTCCCGATAGGAAAACTATACTCAGAACTAAGGTTAGAAGTGAAGTTTTTTCCTAAAAAAAAAAAAAAAGGTTATGGTTTACATAGTAATTCAGCTTCCAAAGTTCACCATTGTAGGTAGAGGTTAAGAAAATGGCCTTTAGAATCACACCCACCTGGGTTCAGATCAGGGCTCAGTTACCTATGAACTGTGTGACCTTGCGTAAGCTACTTACCACCCTGAGCCTCAGTTCCCTCATCTGTGAAATAGGGCCAAGAATTGTTTGGATCACGGATCACATACATTGGTTGTGTGGATTAAATGAAAATGCACTCGGAGGGCATCATGAAGCCTGGCATGAGGTGCTCCTCCATAAGTGGCAGCATTTCAAAACAAAGCCAATGATAACCTTAGTGTATCACCAGCTAGGTGAGACCAATTCAGAGCCCTTTATTTTGGCCCTGTATTCTCAGACAGAAAGATCTTAAAGAGATCCCACTAATTCAGCGATGGCGTCTCATGGGGTCCAGAGGACCATGAAGGTGGCCCCCAACCAGCACCCAATCAGAGCAGCTCTGCTTCTGTCTGTTTCATGTACTTGTTTCCGTGGCATCTGTTTTTTTTTAATTGCTAATAGAAAAGCTACAGAACTACTGTTGTAATCCAACCCCCTTATTTCACAGGTGAAGAAACTGAGGCTCAAAAAGCCAACGTGATTTTCCCATGCACTCAGCAGAGGTCTCCTGCCTCCCAGGCCTCTTGGTTCCCAAGACGCCTCCCTGTGATAGATGGAGGCGCCTCAGAGTAGAAAGAAGGCAATGTTGAATCAGCTGTTGAGTTCTCACATGGTCTTTCCAGCCAGTTCCTAGTACTGAAAATGCCCCCCTAGAGAAAAGAAATCATTTGTTTTACCCTCATCCCATGGCTCAATTGTGAAAGTCCTGGTTTGAGTGTGGACAGTTGTGGGTAGCATGAGTCCTATTAAAAACATATTTACCTGGAGGCGCTTTCTCCTCTTGTTAGGGAACTGCTGCCCCATCTGATGACCTTCGCTCGATCTTGTGGTCACTGACCACCGTTCTCTATGAGCAGCTTGCAAAATGTATTTATTCATAGGGGTCCCCAGTGAGAGAACAAGGATATCAAGGTTCTGTCCTTTGTATGATTGAAACACCTCCTGCCAGGACTCACAGAATGTCCATTCAGTTCTCCGCCACTGACTTGGCCACATCCTCTGTTTTCCAGCCTCTCAACATTGCCTACAGCCACATCTACAGCTCCTATAGGAACTTCGTGGGACCCCCTCATTTCAAGACCATCTGCAGACTCCTGGGTTACCAGGGCATCGCTGTGGTCATGGAGGAACTGCTGAAGATTGTCAAGAGCTTGGTAAGGAAGGGGGCCTGGGACGGGCCAGTAGGGTTGAGAGGAATGAGGCTTGCTTTCACTTTTTACCTGGCCTGGAAAATCAAGTCACAGGCTCTTCAGCTCTGTCTGTAGGAATCACCCAGGGAATCCTTTGCCCTTATCCCCTGATTCCTCTTACCTATCACTCTGTAACATTTCAGTGCATCTTCTGACCTGTGGCTTTGACTCTCCTTTTCTGACGCTGAACTCACTCCTAGTACTTACTAACTGAACTCAGCAATCTTGATTTTGACTTTAAGGCCTACTAATGACTGCTCATACCCATCTCCTGTGCTGCATTATCTACTTTGAGCATGACAAATCCATGACACATGTGCTACCATTTTCCCTCCCATGCCCATGTCAGACATCTCTAATAAATCAACACGCTTCTCCCTCTTGGAATTTCTTGATGACTGGTGCTACCAATACTCTACTGGCTTCGAGGGAATTCCATGGACCTTTGCCACCATTCTATGTCCACCCCAAGTATGGCCATCTGAACCTTCATTTAATTCCCCAGGACACTGCTGCAGCAAGGCTGAAACATTTCAACAAATTTTCTTAAAATTTTGAGATGACAAAAGAGAAATAGATTGATGCATATCCATGTCAGGAATAGCAAACAGGATTCACCTCTTAACTCCAGTCCTCTGGTAGCAGCTGTGTATAACCAGGGGTTGTTCCAGGTTGTGAAGCTAAATTTAAGAAGGAAGATGTGGTAATTGATTAAAGATGTCTGCCTGGGACACAGGAGGGATGAATGTGCCATGAATTTTCCACGCTTAAATTAGATATTGTCTCAGTCTTCATAGCTCCCTGGCCCCATTTCATTTTAGATCTTAGTTTGGATCTCACGTAAGTACTCCAACCCCAGGAGGGACCCCATGCCTAGAAACTGCCCTCCTTGAAGTCTGTAAGCCCAAGGTAACACTGAGAGCATTCCCTTTCCTGTCTTACAAAGGTCCATGTTTCCTTACAAAGGGCAAGGGGGCTGCCCCCCACCTTTAGGAGACAGCCTGCCTCTCAGGGAGCAGTGCCGTACTATCTTAGGCAGCTCAGGCTGCTGTGACAAATATACCATTTGGCTTCACCGACAAATGTTTATTGCCCACAGTTCTGGAGGTTGGAAGTCCAAGATCACAGTGGCAACATGTGAGGACCGTCCTCCTACCTCACAGCCAGCTGGCTTCTCCTGTGTCCTCACATGGCAGAGCGAGAGAGATGTCTCTCTCTCCCCTCTCTTCTTATAAGGGCATTAATCCCATCATGGGGGCTCCACCCTCGTGACCTAATTTCTTCCCAAAGGCCCCATCTCCAAATACCATCACACTGGGGATTAGGGTTTCAACATATGAATTTGGGGGGAATACAAATATTCAGTCCATAGCACTTACCCACGGGTCTCAACAGAACCTCCATATGCCCCAGTAGCCCAGCGTTCAACCCCAAGATACACATATGCAGCAGCGGTGGATGATATTTCACTCATCTTGTACCCTTCCTTTGTCAGCTCCAAGGGACCATTCTCCAATATGTGAAAACACTGATCGAGGTCATGCCCAAGATATGCCGCCTGCCCCGGCATGAGTACGGCTCCCCAGGTTGGTGACCAGGAGAACCAGGGGAGGGGTGTGGTGATAGGAAAATAGTCCAGACCCATCCCACTGTGGAAGGAGAGTCTGGCCATCTACCTTGAAGTATTTGCTTCTCTAACACGGCAGCAAGCTGTCAGAGCACTGGGTCTGCACCCTACCTCTGCCACTAAATCACCTTGGACCATTTTTAATCGCCCTGAGTAATAGTATCATCTTCCATCAGTGAAAGTAATTGATGCCCACTGGGCCTGTTTCACAGCACTGCCCAGAAGCTGGAAGAGGTCCACAGGTGAGAGAACAGTTAAATCATGAACAGCGAGGTATAGCTGTAAAGGTCTTCCTTAGCTCAGCACGTCTACATTCCTTCCTCCATGTGTCTATTTGAAAGAGGCCGGTGCCCCAGGTGTGGCATAAAGTGACATTTCTAAGGTAAGTCAGGAAATAGGAGTTTTTGGCACTCAACCTCTGGGCAGAGAAATAAGTCTTTCCTTTCCTAATAGTGAAGGCACATGGACTGAATTTAGGGCCTGAGGGGTGGGGAAAGGTGGAGACTATGAGTTTGGCACCAGGGGTTTTTTCTGAATACCAAGATGTCCGGCACTGGGTCAGTGTGAATCAGAGTAAGAAAGGGCTGGGGCCGAAAGCTCTAGTTTTCGTTCCTAGCTGCGCCACTTAGCTGTGTGAATGTGGACGTGCCACTTACCCTCTCTGAGCCTCATTTGAAAATGGGGGTAGTTGTGCCTAGTCCGTGGTATTGTTACGAGTATTACATGAGATCCTGCAGGGAGTGATTAGCACGAACCTCCAGCTGACCATCCCCCTGCATCTCCCAGGGATCCTGGAGTTCTTCCACCACCAGCTGAAGGACATCATCGAGTACGCAGAGCTCAAAACCGACGTGTTCCAGAGTCTGAGGGAGGTGGGAAACGCCATCCTGTTCTGCCTGCTTATCGAGCAAGCTCTGGTGAGTCCTGAACCCCGAGGGATTGGCACGTCTCCAGGCTGGAAGGGACCCCCCCCCACCCCAACCTCAACAGATGCCCGAGGCCCCTCTAGCGCACCCCGCCCAGGAGCCCTGCAGCTTAGTTCTGTGCTCTTCCAGGGCGGGCACACGCTCCTCTCCATTCCATTCAGACCACTCCGACCATTCGGACACTGGGGGGAAGCAGGCCCAGGAGTCAGACAGGCCTGGGTTCCATCCCAGACCCCCTCCGCTAGCGGCAGGGCCTCAGCGGTCCATCGGAGCCTGGGTTTTCCATTCACTCCCTAGACACATGGTAACTCCTGGCTGCCACAGTCTGGGCACTGCACTGGGGGATGCAGCGGTAGCCGGGCCCCGCCCCGTGTCCTGGATGGTGGAGGGCAGACCTGCACTGAACGAGTGTTTACACAGAAACAGTGTGTTTACTGTCCCAGCAAGTGCTGCGAGGGATGAGTGCCAGGTCCGGTCCGATGGGAACCTAAAACCTGGTGTGGTCTGGAGGGTGAGGGAGGACTTCTCTGAGGAGATGACCAGGAATTGGCCTGGTGGAGAACTAGAGACAGCTGTTTCAGGCTAAGGGAAGGGCCTGTAGTGTTGTCTCCTTTTGTTGTGATGGAAGACAGTGATTCTACCCTGCAGGGCAGTTTAAAGGCTGAAAGGAGATAAGGCATGTAAAGTGAGTACAGTAAGAACCAAATAATTGGTCGGAGTTATCGTCACGGGCAAAAGCACGAGTGCCTGTGCTTCCACCTCTCGGGACCACACAGAACCAGCGCTGTCTTTTCCACCGGGCCAGCCCTCATGGCTTATTCACAGAGGCTGCGTTCTCCGCGCACTCCCAGCGCTCTCCGCTTTGCTCTGGTCCCGTGAGGCGTCCACAGGTGGGCCCAGCCCTCCAGGCGCGGGGTGACTGGTACAGCCGGCGCAGTGGAAGGTAATGCAGAGGGGTGTTGCGTGATCTTCAGGACGCGGCAGGAGCATCTTTCAGCGTCCATTCCTGCCTTCCTCTGTCTGCACACACATTCAGCAAAAGGGTATTGAGAGCCTGCTCGCTGCCGGGTGCAGTCCTAAGTGGTGCGTAAGTGGCCATGAACAAGAGAGACAAATTACTACCGTTTTTATTCTGGAGAGGGAGGCGACTGAAGCAGTAAACAACCAGAGACATGAATGCAGATGGTACGTGCTGTGAAAGAATAAACAGAGAAACAGGACAGATAGAGAGTCACGGGGGCCAGGAAGGCTGTGTTGTTTTTGGAGAGGATGGAGCTTGAGGTCTTTCAGAAATGGAGAGAACCCTGGAGTGAGCTGCAGTGAAGAGGTGATGTCACCCAGGTGGGGGCTGAGGTGGGAGAGGTGGGTGGCCTCAGTCCTGGGCTGCGTGGGCCCCGCGGGAAACCTTAGGATGCTGTGAGATGGAGAGTGGGGGTCTGATTTACTTTTGTAAAGGCCCTTTACCTGTTGGGAGAAGAAGCAGCTGGAAGGTGAGTGAAGGGCAAGGCTGTTTGTAGTTGTTCAGTCCAGGGGTCGTCTTGGAGGCAGGAGGCACAGGGAGAAGGGCAGGAAAGGGAAGGAATTTGGAAGGAGGTGGAACAAAGGTAGAGAGAGGTGGGAAGGAAGCAGTAAGAGCAAGATCTCAGAATAAGAGCCCAAGAGGATTCCTGCCTCGAACCGAGTGAGCTGCGGCAAGCCAGCTCAGTGCACACCTCGGCATCCCCATCTCTGCAGCCAGGGATGTGGACCAGCTGCTCTCTCAGACCCTTCCCACCTGACGGTCTCTGAAACACAGCCTGATTTGCTCTTCTTCTGTGGGGAGTAATAGCCTCTCTGTGCCCCTTTAGATGGACTCTCGAGACAGCTAAGTGTTCCTCTTCGCGCTAACAGGTTTTTAACATGGTTCAGTGGGCCTGGTTGCTATGGCAATGTAGCCATCAGAAGTCACAGGGATAAGATACACAGGCGAAACGGCTCAAGGCCACGGGAAGAGGAGCACCAGGAGACGTGGAGGTGGGGGAGGGCGGGTCCCTGAGGCCTCAGTTCCTAGTGTCTCTCGTCAGCGCCGCCTTCCATGAGGAGCATCAGTTAGCTTCCCCTGTGTAGACACCAAGAGGCAGACTGTGGATGAGGCTACAAGGAAAGGAAAATTCTGTCTCAGGCATCCCTGCCTGGGTGGTCAGTTGCGTATACCGCGGAGGACAACAGGACACTCACATCAAAGACCTTCAGAGCTGAGAGAGACTCCAACAGTATATATGTCCCAACCCCCTCTATGCATAAGTGAGGAAGTGGAGAACCAGAGAGGGTGCAACTTGCCTGAGGTCACACAGCACATCAGCAGCAGAGGTGAAGGAACAAAAGCGAAGGTTTCTGGTACTGATCCCAGTCCTTGGGGGGATTGGGGTGGGGAGGGGACATAGAGAGAATCAGGGCTTCCCGAAGCTGTGTGCTCTGCTTTCTACTTAGACATCTGGGGAAATTCCCAAGCTAAGACAGTGCTTTCCGAGATTAGAATGAGGCAGGAGCTTTTTAATTTATGAAGCTGGAATTAAATAATTCAAATGACATGTTGATTGTTCTCATTAAATAGGACTAATAACAAAAAAACGAAAAGAAGAGGGGAGGGAGGGAGGAAGGAGATACTCTTAATATATGTCTGTAGAGGAAGGGAGATTTAAACTGGAACATCTGTGCTCTGGAGGACTGTGTAACAGTCAAAAAGAATAAAATATGAAAGTGGCTTGGCACATACAACATAGAAAATGGTGAAAGACATAATATTGAGTGGAAAAAAAGTGAGTTCCAACACAAGACGCACATTATGATGCCATAAAGTAAAATAAACAAAATAAAGCTCACAAAATAACCCTGCATTGGAAAAAAAATCTAGGAAAATCATCCCAAATAATTCAGTCATTTTTCTCTAGGTATCAGAGTGGGAGCTAGGATTAGAGGTCAACAGGGACTTTTGCCTTATCTGGAATGTCAACTTTTTTACAAGGGA
Source organism: Balaenoptera musculus (assembly GCF_009873245.2). Lineage (NCBI taxonomy): Eukaryota > Metazoa > Chordata > Mammalia > Artiodactyla > Balaenopteridae > Balaenoptera > Balaenoptera musculus. The sequence goes on from NC_045787.1 coordinate 132,147,273, forward strand.
AATAAATTCATGGTTATCATTGAACTAAAAATTAATTGAAAAATACGAGTAGTATATCATAGTTTCAGAAAAACTGGAAGGACTCTGAAAAGTACAAAGTAAGAAGCCTTTTGCCTACGCGTGTTGTCTTTTTCTAATGTTTGCAGGGTTCTGTCCTGCTGTGGGTTCCATATCAGTATATATGCTACAAATACCTTCTCTTACTCTGTGGCTTGCCTTTTTTTTTTTAACAGATTATTAATATATCATTGATTTGTGGATGGAGAGAATATAAATTGAAAAGATTGATTGTCTGGACAAAGATATATTTTCTTCTTTAAGTTCGGTGCTTATAAAAAATTCAGGGTGCAATATCAGTACCGAAAAACATGTATATACCTATGGGATGGGTTGTTTGTTTACTTGGTGTTTTTTTTTGTTTTTTTTTTAAATTTTATAGCTACTTTATTTATTTATTTATTATTTATTTTTGGCTGTGTTGGGTCTTCGGTTCGTGTGAGGGCTTTCTCTAGTTGCGGCAAGCGGGGGCCACTCTTCATCGCGGTGCGGGGACCGCTCTTCATCGCGGTGCGCAGGCCTTTCACTATCGCGGCCCCTCCCGTTGCGGGGCACAGGCTCCAGACGCGCAGGCTCAGTAGTTGTGGCTCACGGGCCCAGCTGCTCCGTGGCATGTGGGATCTTCCCAGACCAGGGCTCGAACCCGTGTCCCCTGCATTAACAGGCAGATTCTCAACCGCTGCGCCACCAGGGAAGCCCTTACTTGGTGTTTTTAATGAAGGTCTAACAGGCATACAGTAATACAGTTGACCCTTGAACAACATGGGGGTTAGAGGTGCCTACCCTCTGCATAGCCGAAAATCTGTGTGTAACTTTACTGTCGGCCCTCCATATCTGCCGTTCCATATCCCTGGTTCCAATGTGCAGATTCAACCAGCCACGGGTCTTGTAGTACTGCAGTGTTTACTATTGAAAAATATCCGTGAATAAGTGGACCCACACAGTTCAAACCCATGTGTTCAAGGGTCAACTGCGTATGGAGTATGCAGTTTTCTCACTGCATAGACTAGTTGAATCATCCATTTTACTGTGGATGGATGTTTGGATTGTTTACAGCTTGATACCATTATGAGTAAAGATACTATGAATGGTCTTATACATTTCTTTTGGTGGATGTACGCTCTCATTTTTGTTGGGTAAATACCTAGTAGTGGAATGGCTGGATCGATGTGTAGACATATGTTTAGCTTCAGTAGATACTACCAAACAGCTCTACGAGGTGTTTGTACCAGTATATACTCCCGTTCAGCAATGCATGAGAGTGTTTTTTCTTCACATCCTCATGACCGGTTGGATTTGTCTTGTCTTTTCAGTCATAGCCGTTCTGGTGGATATGTTGCGATATCTCACTCTGGTTTTGATTTCCCTGATGACTGAGCTTGAGCTTGAATGATGCTGAGCTTCTTTCCATATGGCATTCCCATTCAGACAGCCTCTCTTGTGAAATGTTGTTCAATATTTTTGCCTATTTATTACTGAGTTATCTTTTCCTTATTGATTGGTAGACATGATTTATATATTATAGATACATGTATTACGAATATATTTCTGTGGCATGTCTTCTGATGAGCAGAAGTTCTTAAGGTTTATTGTATTTACCTTTTCTTTTTCCTGTATGATTGATGCTCTTGTGACTTGTTCAAACAAGTGTCCCCTACTCTTAAGTCATGAAGATATGTTATCTTGTAAGAGTTTTAGAGTTCAGCCTTTCCAGGCGTAACAGACCTTTAAGTCTATTATTCACCTGGAATTGATGTTTGTGTTGAGTGAGAGGTAGAAATTCAATTTCATTTCTTTCCAAGTTGTCTCCACACGACTGATTGAAAAGCCCTGTTTCTCCCCACTGTGCACAGTGGTAGTGCTGTGTCTGTCATTTATCAAGCGTCCACAAAGGGCCGGTCATGGCAGGCTTTTAATAGATACTTGTTGAATCGAATCTGAAATGGACCATATTTGTTAGGTACCTATTTATAAGGCCGTTGTGTTTTTAAAGGAAACTCTGTTCCTAATGACTAGAATTTCCTCTAGTATCTTTTACCCTGAGAAATCATAAGGGAAATATTCCACAATCACCAAGTTTTCGTTCAAATTTTGTGTGGTTTTCGAGCCATCAGCGCATTGTTCGTTATGCCAGCACACACCAGGAGAGGGCCCTGTTCGTTCATGGGAGCGAGGGAGGGCCTGAGTCCCTGCGGAGACGGCCCTTCCGTCTGCAGGGCCTCCCACGCAGGACTTGAGAATGTTCCCTGCTTTTGGGCCTGTTGTTTATTTATTTTCTCCTCCGTATAGCAGACTGAGCCATGGTTATAGTGGTCGGCCATGAGAGCATGACTTACCTTTACAGGACGTGAGGACAGTTCAGGCCCAAACTCACAGAACTGAACGCTGGTCAGATGTGGGAGAGCTGTCAGAGGCCATCCAGGGCGGGTGTCTCTACAGCAGCACCACTGACACTTGGGGCCAGGTACTCCGTAGTGGTGGGGCATGTCCTGCGCGTGGCAAGGCGCTGAACAGCATCTCTGGGCTCTGCCCCATGGATACCAGTAGTACCTCCCCAGTTATGATAACCAAAAATGTCTCCAGATATTGCCTAGTATTCCTTTGGAGGACAAAACCTCCCCCCGTTGAGTACCACTGATCTGGTGCAATCCCAGTTCCACATTTAGCAGATAGGAAACTGAGTCCCAGAGAGGGAGATAACCTTCTCAGAGCTACAGCTACTCAGCTAGTGCGGGAGTTGAGACAAGAACCCAAGAGCCTCACGATTCACATACTCAGGGCCAGAGAGCTGCTCTCCTGAGCTTTGCAGATTGCTCTGTTGGCTTTTGTTTCTATTTTTGTTTCAGTTCCAGCTCCATGTCTGACCCCTCTATCTCCTGCTTCCACTTTATAGTCCCTTTTCTTTCATTTTGCTTTTCTTATTGCATCAGTGAAATAAATTCGTGGCTAGAAAACAGAGAGGTGCAGAAAGAAGAAAACAAAAAGCACAGTGCCGCACCAAGATAACCACTGTTCACATTCCAGTGTGTTTACGTGCCAACATATTAATTTTCCACGTATACATACATATATGTGTGTGAGTGTGTTTTACTTTGTTTAGTTGGAAAAGTAACAGTCACCAAGCTGAGAAGAGTGATTACCTCTGTGGGGTCTGAGGGAGTCAGGGACGGACAGGGGTTAGGAATCTTCTACTTTTACTCTGCACTCTAAATTATTGTACGAATTTAGTGCAGTAAGCCTTTATTGCTTTTTTTTCCCTTAAGAGGAAATACTCCCGCGCTTAACAAATGTTCACACTCCCTGACGCATGGGAAGTTAAAGCAAAAGCCCACCCTCTACCACCCACCTCAGACTCTCACTCCGTATTCCACCTATACTTGATCCAGGGTTATTTTGCTCCTCACCCTGAGAAAAGATGCCCCCAGTTACACAGAACACGAATTCTGTCCCCACACCCAGGCACCATCAAGTGGCTCCCCTCGGCCTGACTGTATGAGTGGTTCCTCCAGCCCAAACCCAGAACCCAGTGTTTTTCTCAATTGGAAACGAGCCAGGATTGGTGGGAAGGAGGCATCTTGACTCCCAGTAATACCTTTCCTTTCCGTGGCTTTACAGTTTTTAAATATATTTACATCCTTTCAGACCTGTCATAATCTGGGAAACACACCTGTTAGGTACATCAGCACATCAGATTCCTGGCAAAAATGGTCTGTCGGTAAGAGTCTTTGGTTCTTCAGACATGACTGAGACCCCCAACAGGCCAGGCAGTGTGTGGGACTCCGGGGCTCACCGATCACTGGACACCGTCACTTCCCGGACGGCACTGTTCACCGTCTACACCCTCTGTCTTTCAATATGGAGGGCTAGCCCTCCGGGGCTTGGGCAGGATGATCTCAGGGCCTTTAACTATTTAGTTACTAAAAAAACAGGAAATAAATTCAGCCCTCCTGTTTATTAACACAGCGCTCGACAGTGACAGCCGTCTAGAGTTGGTCAAATAAATACGTGCTAGTTGAGGTGTTTGCTCAGATTTTACTAATGAAAGTGTGTGGTCAAAAGAGTTTGGAGAGTGACGAGCCTATTTCAGAACAACCGAGTGAAAAGTGGCATCAAACAAGCGCTGATCTGTGGAACACAGAGGAGGGGTGGGGGTGATAGGAAAGATTTCCCAGGTGAGGGTCCTTTTTGCATCCTCAGCCCCAAATACAGAGCTCATTAATTATAGTCTCAATGAATGGGGGCAGGAACATGTCATCTCCGTCCTAGATGATGAGTAGAGAGAGACATGCCTGTTGGTCCTCTAAAATCTTCAAGATACCGCCATTCAATGGGTGACAGAGGCGGTCAGTCACCTTCGTCCAAAGCCACCTCTGTCCTTGGAATATGCTATGCTGATGTCATTAACCTTGGCGGTAGTTGCCACAAAATCAGAGCCTTGGTTACTCACTTCTGTATTGATGACTTTTCTATGACGAGACCCCAGTGGATAGAATGCCTAGAAGCTGAGGGTTCGGGGGTCGTTTGGTACAGTTTGCTCTACTAAGTGTTACAGATCTTCAAACACCCAGTAGGTAGTGTAATGGTCTCATTAAAATCACTCAAACTCCTAAAATATCCTGATGTCTGAGCCCCATCCCACTCCAAGGAAAACAAAATTTTCGCCAGTGGGGCCCTGGCTGAAATGCCTAAAAGCTCCACATTTGATTGTAATGTGCAGCCAGGGTGGAGAGCCCCTGTTCTAGAAGGCGTCTTCTGAACTAGTATTGCCAAAGCTTAGTCGTTGACGTGTTGTCGTCACAATTCTTGCCATACCTGCAGACCGCTGGTCCTATTTGTATTTAAAGTAACTTTTTACCTTAAACTTATTTTAAAAGGAAACTTCGTATCACTTCCATTTAAAAAAAAAGTATTCTCTTGCTGTCATTAGAAAGCAACCAGAATAATAAATTCCATCAAAACAAAACACGATGATATAATTCCTGTTGCTGTGTGCCTAGGCCCTGAGCTTGAGGCCTGCACTCTCTCTCTCTCTCTCTGTTAAAAACAGAGATCAGCAAATGTTACAGAAGTAGTAAGACCGGCTGGTTCCAAGTGGAGACTTTCTCATTAAACTTGTGAGAAAGATTAATAGGAAACTAAAAAGGAAAAAATGTTATCGCTGTGACTCAGTATTATGAAATTCCATTGCACTGTACCCGCATTTCCCACCCTTTGGAAAATGCCAACCTTGGATGACATTGACATGCATTTGAGGGAAGGAAAAGCTACTTTCGAGGTCAGTTTCTTGGCTGTAGATCTTTCCTAGTTGACCAGACATGATTCTGATCCAGAATAATAATTCATTTTCCCCTTGACAATTCGGGGGGGGTGGGGTGGAGGTGAGACATAGTAAGTAATATATAGCGTTATTCAAGTGAAGCACAGATCAGTGGGGAAAGACCACACACACACACACACACACACACACACACACACACACACACACACACACACACACACACACACACACACACACACACACACACACACGAAATTAAATTACTGATTTATTCAGCCAGGGCTACAGAGAGCTCCTGGAAGTGAGGGGCCCACGGAGCAGGAACAGACGGAGAATGCCTCAAGTGAACTTTCCACTGCACCTGGAGTCCCCACTGAGGGGCTGGAAGCTGCAACTCGTACTTTCTGTGCAAAGGAGGGTCGTGGTGGATGTGGGAAGCCTCATTTCATGGCTGTTCCACACGCCCTGTATCCTTGGGGCTTAACATCAGTACGAAGGAAACACTGACACTGACATCTATGTGCATCCATATAAGGGAATGTTTAGACCGCTGGGCTCTCTGGTCAGGCCCTGTCCCCCGCCACCCCCTTCCTGCGGGAAAGCCAGGGTGGGGATTCCTGTGGGGTGCCCCACCTCCAGTTTTCCAGCTCATTTCTCCACGCTCACTTGACAGAGACAAGAAAAAAAAAAGAAGTGTTAGCGTTATTGTCTTTGTTGCCTCAAGACTCAGAATGTTATTTAAGAAAATACTGTTTTGAGAATGGTTTGATGATTCCCCTTAGGAAATCAGCTAAAACTGGTATGTAGTCATTCACCCAGAAACAGAGCCTAAAGGTAGAGCCTAATGCTGTTCTACAGGAATCTGACACGCGTAGGATCACACCGACCCTGTTTTTTTAAATATGTATCCTGAATCTTTATGGTTATCTGTTAACCAAGAGAAGTCAAATGCCCAGTTAGCCCCCTAGAGTGAGTGAGTTGGGAACATGAAGTTTTGTGGTATTTCATGGAAATCCCTAATAGTTCATCAGTTTTAAATTAAGTAAGATTCAAAAGGAAAATTTTAAGACTGAAAGCAATACAAAAATAAAATACCCCTTGAATTTTTATGTGGGTTCCTTACAATACAGTATTTTTGCATCCTGACTGCAAAAATCTCTTCATGTTTACTTGCTCTGTTGACAGAGAGCAATTTTAGCTCTTACTAATCATCTAACGACTACTACTCTCAGAATCGTAATATGTTAGGGGTTGTCCTAAGCAATAGTAATAGTAAGTGGCACTTGGTAAGTGTAGCAATTGTCACCCATTAGCTCCTCCCAGGGAGGACCCTGTGTACTGAAGCAGGAGCACACAGCAGTTCCCAAACGAGGGAATCACTGGAATACTTTTTGGTAGAGAAATTGCTTCGTCTTCACACTTTAGAAAACTCATCATGGTTGGATCCTAGATCCCCCGAAAAAGGCTATAAAAGAAACAGCTTAAGAGCAACCAGGAAATGTTAGTATGTTATATGATATCAAGAACTTTTTAATGTAGGTGATCATAATATTGAGGTTACGTAGGCGGATGTCCTTGTTTTCAGGAATTGCATGCTGAAGTATTTAAGGCTGAGTGATGCAATGGCTTCAACTTACTTTCCGATGATTCAGTAAATCAGAGAGAGTCAAAGCAGATATGGCAAAATGTTCATTGGGACTCTACATCAAGAGTATAAGGATGTTCATTGTTCTTTCAAATATTTTGTATGTCTAACATTTTTCATAACACAAACTTGAGGGGTGTGTGAAGGAAACTGAATCATGGAATCTGGAAAGTTAAGACGAAAAAGGGTCACATGATGTATAAAGAGGAAGAAAAGTTATGAGGGCTTTTGTTTTTTTTTTCAGCTACTTGTGCTAGTTGGTGGGATTTACTCTTGGTAACATATGCCCCAGAGCTACTGCTGACCTCATTTTTTAAATTTATAGAGACATCTGCTAGTGCTGAACTCAGCCACGAGTCTCATGCTGCCCATCTGTTTGATTTGTGAGCAGGAAATAGCAGTTCAGGATCATAGAAAGCCAAAGCTGGGGAAGCTGGCCAGCCCAAATTAGAAAGAGGCCACTCGGGTTTGTGAGTACCGCTGGGAGAGCACGCAGGACACCACTGTCGGCTGCCCTCCTCCCAGGGGCCCGTGGTAGGGAGACTTTCCCTCTGCTTCTAGGTCTTTGAGAGAAAAGAAAACAGTAATGCCTTCTCCCTGTGCTCAACTTAAGGGACATGTTTCCATCCAGCTTCTTTGAGGGTCACTGCCTTTCCATTCTTGCTCTGGGTGGAATTTACTAGTAGGTAAAGCATTAGGGGATAAAAGACAGAGCTGATTTGCCCATGTAGCAGCAAAAAGGATCTTCATACCATTGTAAATCAGATCATGCAACTCTCCAGCTTAAAACTGACAGGTGGCTTCTCATTGTACTTAAAAATCTTTTCTTTTAATTTATTTCATTCAAGTATAGTTGATGTATAATGTTTTGTTAATTTCTACTGTCATTGTACTTAAAATTCTAACTCCCAACTTTGGCCTGTGAGGCCCAGATTATTCAGCTGTACCTTCTCCTCCGACTGCATCTTTTATTAGCACTCTCTCCCTGGCTACACGATCCAGCTACATCAAGCACACGGCCGACTTTGAAGGTCAGACTAGAGATAAGGAATCTGAGGTACCCTGAAGATCTACACCAGGACCAAGGCTGAATCTTACTATCCTTGGCTTCTACCCTATTGCTTGCTCACATCTACCCCTTTGGCATTATAATTCAAGGGGCACCAAGAGCACCCCCAAAACAAAAGCATCTCTTCTGCTTTCTATCACAGTATATGAAATTCTCCTATTAGAGACTTAATTTGTTGATTTGAAATGTTATCCGATCTTTAGAAGCCCCGCTAAAATACAAAGTCTGCTGAGACTGTTTGGGAGAAAGATAATGCTGTGCAAGCCAGTTCATTCGTGGGTATTCATTTATCAAATAGTTGTGGTTTATTTTTATTTTTATTTATTTTATTTATTTATTTTTGGCTGCATTGGGTCTTCATTGCCACGCGCGGGCTTTCTCTAGTTGTGGCAAGCGGGAAGCTACTCTTCATTGTGGTGCACAGTCTTCTCATTGCGGTGGCTTCTCTTGTCGCGGAGCACGGGCTCTAGGCGTGCGGGCTTCAGTAGTTATGGCACACGGGCTCAGTAGTTGTGGCTCGCGGGCGCTAGAGCACAGGCTCAGTAGTTGTGGCGCATGGGCTTAGCTGCTCTGCGGCATGTGGGATCTTCCCGGACCAGGCCTCGAACCCATGTCCCCTGCACTAGCAGGCGGATTCTTAACCACTGCGCAACCAGGGAAGTCCATCAAATTGTTTTGAGGAGTAGGAAGATCACTCAGGAAAGGGTGTGGGGGAACTAAAAGATCTCCAGGCAAAAACAAAAACAAACCAAAGAAAAACATTGAAGTAGAAACTCTGTACTGTGCTTGGTAAGATGTTGATAGTATACACTAAATGGTAGAAATAGATTACAGAAGAATAATATTTTATATTCCATTCTTATTTAAAATATATGCTTAAATGTTTTATGCATGGAAAGACCTGGCAGGATAAACCCCAAAAGGTTATTGGTGATGACCCCTGGATGATGGGGTTATACATTTTTCGTTTTATAAACAAAAATGTATCTGCATCTTCTATTTTTTCAAAAATAGCCAGAAAGAAAGGGGCTAGAGTGACAGTTTTAAAAATATATCTAACACATTGCACGGTGACTGTATTTAACAGCACTGTATTGTATACTTGAAAGATGCTAAGAGAGTAAATCTTAAATGTTCTCACCGCAACAATAAGAACAAAGATGGCAGTTGTGTGAGGTGAAGAATGTATCAGCTAACCTATCGCGGCAGTCATTTAGCAGTATATACGGGTATCAATCATCACGTCATACACCTTAAACTTACACAGTATTATATGTCAATGATCTCAGTATATCTGGGAAAAAAAGGTATGTCCACTAAATTAATAGTTTTTCAAAGGATGGTCTTTTCCTAGAGGCTGAATTAAATATTGGGTGCATTTCCAGAAGAAAATGACAAATGTCAAGTCAAATAACACATATAAAGTGATTAAAATGTTGTTGTTGTTGATGGACCTTAGAAGTCAGGGATAACAAATTTGTAGCTTGAGTGCCATTTCCCCTATTATACCCAAGGCAGATATTAATAATCCATCCTGCTGAGCCCAAGTATGATGTCAGAATCCTCTCTAGAAGCAGCCACTGCCTCTCAGTCATGGTTGGTACATGAGATGACGCCAGGGCCATCACTAGCACATATGTTGCCTTCAGGCAAATCATGAAGAGATATCCTTTCTCAAGATCTTCCACATCCTTCTTGTGAAATATTTTCATAATATATTGATGTTTTTATGGAACAAAATACATCTGCTGGAAAATCATTATAAACAATCGATCTCTGATGTCTATATGTTTGGCACCCCCTAGGATGGGATGCCCTTGAACAATACACTATCTGCATAAACCATTCACAGCAGCCCTGGGTGATACTTTTTTGTCATCTCTGCTAGAGATGCCCCCCCCCAAAAAATAAACAAATCCTTATCTCCCAAAAAAAGGAGTGGTCTGAGACCCCTGGAAACTGCTCCATTGTCCTGACATTCTATCACTGGAGTTTGTCCTACTTTGGTATCTGGGAGGCAACTGAAGTACCTACTTCCTCTTGGTCAGATGTACAGTCCGTATAGCAAGGCAATACGGCAAGACATAGGACGCTAACGAGGTATTATTAACCAGTCAGCTGTTTCCATTTCAGGGCAGTAAGATGGAAGGAAGACTGTGGGTCTTTGTTCCAATTAAAACTCAGACTTAATTCCATTTTTTTCCCAGTCCATGAATTTGCTAATTTCACATTCCAGTGATTTGCAATGAACATAGTTCCCTGGGGCCTTTGCTGTTGCATTGGCCATATTGCAGGCCCAGCCTCTCCCTCCCAACACCCAACATTTGGGGTGTGTAGTCCAGTGGCTCTGAAGAGGTGTTCTGCGTGGCACGGTCCTCTGGGCTTCATGATGAGTAAGGGGAACTCAGATGATGAGGACACCTTCCACCCAGCAGGTTCTAATTGGTCACTTAGAGTTTTTAAATCAGCATTCCCAGCTTGAGACTTGGTACAGGCACACGGAAGTCCTCGTGCTTTTGTCCCTCTCAAGAAAGACGTATGTCCACTCAGCAGAGCAGAATGAAAGAGCAGGGTAAGGTTGGTTTTAGAAAAGATGATTGTCCTAGCCCCAGTGCAGGTCAGGCCAGACCTAGATCAGCAAGAGAATTCTGAGAGGCCTCAGCTACAGCTTATCACACGTTTCTTCATTAGATAAGTATTACCGTATACCCTGCCTATATCCAAAAGGATATGCAGTGCCTTATACTTAAAGAAATTGTTTTGCTGAGTCTAGGGACGATGACACAGAATAAGACCAAAAAGGCATCAAGAGGCAGAGGGGAAGGCCAGGGTGTGTTACATCAGACTCCCTCAGGCCAATTTCAGGTTGACTCCCAGGTACTCTCCTAGAAAGGGTATATTTTTGGACTCAGAAATCCTGGATTCAGGTCTTACCTCCGTGCTTGACAGCTATGAGCCTCTGGGGAAATGATTAAATCCCTGAGCCTTAGTTTCTACACTCCCAAAATGCTGGGGCTAGGTCCCTACTTCCCAGAGCCTTTGTGTGAAATGAGCTTACCAGAGACCCCTACCTCCTCTTCCCACAGCCCAGCAAGGAGGCTTTGACTCACCTTCCCTAGAAGTCGCCTAAAACTGAGGGGTCTGACTGCCTACAGCCCCGTCAGCCCACCCCTCCGTTACTCGCCCGCTGAGCAAATGATTTCCTGCTCTCTACACACCAGCCATCTCATCTCCGATCTTATCTTCCCTCTGTCTGTGATTGCACCTTTCCTGCCCATCCTCCCAGGCCCATCTCAGGGCCATCATTACCTCATTCCCCCCCAGTTCTCGTGTTCAGCACACACTTTATCAAATGCCTGTTCTCTGCAAGACACCTGGTGTTATTTCTCCCTCCTCCGAGTCTCTAGAGCCCTTGGTTGCAGACTTCTTTTGCACCTAGTGATTCTGTTTATTTCCCAGTCACAGGTATCTTTAACCCTCTTCCCCTACTAGATTATAAACTTCATTAAAATCTAGTTTTTCCAGTCTTACCTGTCATCATGTTTCCTTCAGCATCCAGACCCCACTCCAGTCAGAAAACAGTAAGTACCCAGTGGATGTTTGGTGAACTGAGGGAAGGAAGGAAGAGGGAGCACCAAGGGCATAGGGGTAGCATTGTGCCTCACACCTGGCTGGAAAGGTGGCCTGCCACCCCCGTTCAGGTGTGTATGGGTAGACACGGACGTGCCCAGAATTTATCAGTCTCCCCTTCATCTCAGGTACCACTTTGCACCTTGTCTTTCTTCGGTCTCGTAGAGTCAGAGGAATTGAAATATCTGGAAAGGTCTGGTCACCTGGGGAAGCACCTACTCACATCTACCCTTGCACTTGTGTATTCCTTTTTCCTGGAGTCCATTTCCATCCTCGTGCTGATGATTCCCAAGTTCAGATCCACTCTGTGGACCCTGGGGGACCCTAGGCCTTATGTCTTGTTGCCTTTTAGACATCTTCTCCTGAATGTCCACAGAAATTCACCTTGCCCGGATCTGATCTCAGCTGCCTCCTGCCTGCAAACTCACTGTGTCTTCTGACCCTGTGAGCAGCTCAGCATGGGTGTCCTTTCCCGCTCTCTGCTGTCATATCCAGTCTGTAGTTGGGTCTTTGATATCTGCTCCCAGTTCTCTGTCTCCTTTGCCACTGCTCCAGGCCCTGCGATCTCTTGCTTGGCCTATTCCAACACCCCTTTTGCCCTCCCCCAGTGCTTTCTCTCTTGTAGCCAAAAGGTGAAGCTGCAGATGTGATCATGCCACTTCCCTGATTAAAACCATCAGGATAGCGTCCAAACACCTAAGCAAGGCTTACAAGATCGTTCCTGCTGTGCCTCCTCCTCACCCCTCCTTCCTCACCTCATGCCACCTTCCCCCAGCACTGAAAGCTTCAGTCTTATTCAGCTGTCAACCCCTCACCCACTGTGGTCCATCTTGCTTTGGGGCCTTTCACAGGTGCTGTTCACCCTCACCAGTCCAACACTTAGCCCTTGTTCAGGTCTCAGCTTAGCATTTCCTTCTCCAGAAAGTCTTCCCTATCATTCTCCCCAGAAGTCTGGATTGATTACCCCTATTATATATTCCTGTAGTACCCCAATTGTAGCACTTAACTAGAACTACCCATTTTACCTGTTTTCCTCCTCATCTTGGTAAGGACCATGCATTAGGTCTGCCTCACTTACTGCTCTATCTCCAGCACCTTGCAGAGAGACTTTTTATAACAGATGCGTACTATTTGCTGAATGAATGAATGAATGAATGGCTTAATTTCTGCTCAGGCTATATCCTAGTTAGAATGAAAGTGTTGAGAATTTGGGACGTCCTTGTTTGGTCTCTAGATAGTATTATACCCATGTTCTCTATATTCCTCTTATTGGCCTTTCATAGCAGGTAAAATGCAGGTCCTGAGTACGGCTAGTCCCTCCGAAAAGACTCTTGATCAGTGTTTGCATGGGATATGAGACACTGCTCTGGTTCTTCTTCAGAAGCACCCTGGGCTGGGACTGGATTAGAGAGCTCAACCGGCTTGGTGAGGGACCTGAATGAATAAGGGCTCTGATCAGTTTTTTAAAAGAAAACTACTGTAGACTGAAGGGTCTTGGAAGAGTCCTAGAAGGTGAATCTCGAATGGGGCTTTGCAGGATGGACAAGAATGATGTGGTTTGGGAGGGTTGAGGAAGAAAGAATTTATAGGGATAGGTGGACCCCATGAGCGGTCTGGTTATTTACCTTGGAATCACACCAGCAGAGCTTCAAAAATTAGTTGCCTGTGAAGAAATTATCTACACAAATTCAGGATAGAAATTACCTCTGGAGTTTGGGGAGCAGAGGTTTCAGTAATTGCCAGTTTTTCAGCTAGAAGATGGCAAGACTCTTTTCATTCTTCTTCACACTGCATATGTATGTCACAATTTTTAAGTTTAAAGAATGTTAGTTGATAGGACCAAAAACCTAGTAAATAAAGCAACAAATGATCTGATCCTATCAGATAGGAGTGAGGCTAAAACATTTCGCACGTAGTGAGATTTTAAAGTAATTTCCTTCTGTCTCTATTTTTTTTTTAATTAATTAATTTATTTATTTATTTATTTTTGGCTGTGTTGGGTCTTCGTTTCTGTGCGAGGGCTTTCTCTAGTTGCGGCAAACGGGGGCCACTCTTCATCGCGGTGCGCGGGCCTCTCAGTATCGCGGCCTCTCTTGTTGCGGAGCACAGGCTCCAGACGCGCAGGCTCAGTAGTTGTGGCTCACGGGCCCAGTTGCTCCGCGGCATGTGGGATCTTCCCAGACCAGGGCTCAAACCCGTGTCCCCTGCATTGGCAGGCAGATTCTCAACCACTGCGCCACCAGGGAAGCCCCAGACTTGCAACTTTTATTCCACATACTTATTGAGCATTTGCTCTCTGCCAGGCACTGTACTTACTCTTGGGAGTAAAATATGGTCAAAAGTAATCATTGTCCCTACCTTCCTGAAGGTTACATTCCAGTAGGGAGAGGTAGATGTTAATCAAATAGTCACATGTGGGCATGTATAATACAAATTGAGTTCAAATGCTGAAAGGAAAAGAGCTTGGTTCTTTGAGGACATATAACAAAGGAACCGCATGGACGGGGAGGTATTGCAGTGGTCCAGGAAGTCTCCCTGGAAGGAATGATGCTTGAATTGAGATCTGAAAGAAGAGTGGGAGGACTTCCCTGGTGGTGCAGTGGTTAAGAATCTGCCTGCCAATGCAGGGGACATGGGTTTGAGCCCTGGTCCGGGAAGATCCCACATGCCGCGGAGCAACTAAGCCCATGCGCCACAACTACTGAGCCAGCACGCCACAACTACTGAAGCCCGCGTGCCACAACTACTGAAGCCCACATGCCAAAAGCCCGTGCTCCACAACAAGAGAAGTCACCGCAATGAGAAGACCGCACACCACAATAAAGAGTAGCCCCCGCTCTCCGCAACTAGAGAAAAACCCGCGTGCAGCAACAAAGACCCAATGCAGCCAAAAATAAATAAATGAATTAAAAAAAAAAAAAAAACAAGTGGGAATTTACTAAGCAAAGGAGGGGGATGGGAGAGATAGGTTAGGGAGCATTCCAGACAGAAGGCAGAAATTCAGTGATGAATATGCAGACGGTGAATTCAAGTAACAGAAAGCTGCCGTGGCTGGAGCAGAAAGAGCTGGCAGGGAGTGGGGGAGAAACCCACTCTAGGTGGCCTTCGCAGGCTAGGGGCCGGGTGGGTTCCTAGCAGAGTGGAAGGCCAAGTGCCATGCTTTAGGATAGAGATTGGATGAGAAGGTGGTGGGCATTAGCCTAAGTGCCCACAGAGCAGTCTGTTCAGATCCCTGACACAGGCTTTGGTGCGCTCTGAACTGGACATTTTTATCAGTCGCAACGGCCTCAGCTCATGAATGCCAAACAAACACCTTCCACAAAAGGCATTGCAGGGCATGTAGCCACCTCGTCATGCAAATGGCCACATAGCTCATCCTTGGGGACCTTCCAGGCAAATGCTTTCCCACCTCTGTGAGGAAACCACATCCTTCTCTTTCTTCACCTTCAGTAACAAATGGCATTACAAGGTAGAGGATACACAGGAAGCATGCCAACAGGAAGCACCCCCAAAGAACCTCTGGTCCTGCAGGTTGCAAACTCGAGGGGGGAGGCGCAGGGTGCGGAGTGGGGGGTAAATGGAACACTCCTGTCTCCCCCAAGGAAATCTGGAGTGGAAGCTCATCATGTAAAATGAATAAAGCAACAACAGTGGTCTTGTTGTAGAGGGCCCAGAACCTTCTTCCCCTTTCTCCATCCTCTAAGGTGGCTTCTAAGGTCAGTTTTATTCACATTAACAAAATAGAAAGTTGATATTCATGCAAGGGGGCAACTTTCCTAGTAAGAAGACATTTCTAGGAGCAACTGAAATTTTTGGAAGAAAAGTAAACAAGAAAGATAAGGAAACTTGGCAGTAGGGCTATGTGTACCAATCCTCTGCTTGGAATACTTGTGTAATTCCTCATTGCACTTAAATTCCAGACTTCATACCATACTATGAGACCTCGCATGATCTGGTCCCTCCCTTCTGTTAGGAACTAAGACCGTACTATGACTACCTGCGTCACTATACTCCAACTTACTCTCTGCCCCAGGGCCATTGCACTTACCTCATATCTACATGGCTGGCTCCTTCTTTATTACATTCTCTACTTAAATATCTATCCCCTCAAAAAGGTTTCCCCTAACCACCCTCTCTGAAGTAGTCCCTTCCCCACTCCCAGTCACTCTCTAGCCTACCCTATTGTGTCTTACCACTATCTGAAATTTTCTGGTTTGTTTACTTCTTTTTATCTCTCTCAACTACAATGTAATTTACATGAGTACAGAGACCTCATTCAACATCATATCTGCAAAGCCTAGAACAATGCCTGGTACTCAATAAATGTTTGTTGGATGAATGGATGTAATAGTATTCTCATATATAGTCATGTGGATAAAAAAATTCATTTATTCATCTAAGAAACATGAGATAACAAATATTCATTCATTAATAAATAATTATTGAGAGACTATTATGTCCTAGGCACTGGGGATAAAAGGTAAAAATAGAAGTGGCATCCCTACCCTTAAGGAGCTCATAGTGTTGTGGTCAATGTGGAGAAGTGTGGAGAGAATCTAAGACATGAGGACTTACTGGTCATGGGACATGAGGAAGAGAGACAAAAAATGAACCCCGGGTTTTAGACTTGGGCAGGTGAGGAGATTATTGTGCCATTCTGGGAGCAAAGGAGCCTCAGATAAGAAGGGGAGAAGAAGGTCAGCTTTAGAAATGTGTAGCTGTGGAATATCCAGTGGAAATATCCAGTAAGGAGGTAGATATCCAAGTCTGGAGCTTGAAAGAGAAGCCTGGCTGGAAATACAGAGCTGGTGAATCAAAGGCAGTGCTTGCAGACATGGGAGTGGGTGAGACAAAGTAGGTAAAATGAAGTGAGGAGAAAAAAAGAAAGAGGGACCTTGGAGAAAACCAACATTTAAAGGATGGTTAGAAGCCAAACCTGCAAAAGAATCTAAAAAGGAGAAATCAAATTAATGGAAACCACAGAACTCATTGTCATAGTAACTGAGTCAAGACAGTGCCTAATACATTAGAGATGCCATAGTACAAGGACTGAAAGGTATCCATTGAACTTGGTGACAGAGCAGCCTTCAGTAATCTTTGCCAGAGCCATTGCCATGGCGTGTTATAGCTGGGCACGACATTTTTGTTTGCTGTGAAGGGAAGTGAAGACTGGGAAATGGAGAGAGAGGTAGAAAGCTCTTGTAAGGTGCTCGGCCCTGAAAGGAGGAGAAAGATGGAAGGGTGGCTGAAGAATCTGGCTAGAAAAACACATTCAGTAATACTCTAAAGGGCAGAACAAGGATCTTGAATGGAAACTGCTGGGAGGCTGCCTTGGTTTAAAACTTTCTAACCATTAGAATTGTTCAAAAATGGGTTTGGCTGCCTCCAGAATTACCGAGCTCTTGATTACTGGAGGTATTGAAGCATAGCCTAAATGTTACAGTATATTAAGAAAGAGTAAGGTGTTCAATCAGTAATCTAGGCTTCCAACATAAGAAACTGGAGAAAGAAAAGCAAATTAAACCCAAAGCAATCAGAAGAATGGACATAATAAAGATAAGAACAGAAATCAGCAACATTGAAAGCAGAAACACTATAGGAAAATATAAATGAAAGTAAAAGCTGATCCTTTGGGGAAAAAAATCAATAAAATTGATAAACCTCTAGCTAGACCAAGAAAAAAAAAAAGAGAAGACACAAATTACCAGTATCAGGTATGAAATAGGGATATCACTATAGATCTCACGGACATCACAAGGATAATAAAGGCATACTACAAGCAACCCTATGCCCATAAATTGAACTTAGATGAAAGGAATCAAGTCTTTGAGTCACAGAAAACCCCAAAACTCACTTAAAATAATCGATAACCTGAGCAGTGCTATATGTGCTAAAGAAATTGTATACCTAGTTAAAAAACAAAAAAAGACTTCCAACAAAGGAAACTCCAGATACAGCTGGTTTCTCTTGTGAATTCTACCAAAAATTTAAGGAAGAAATCATAACAATTCCAGAAAACAGAAAAGAGGAGAACTCTTTCCAACTTACGAGGTCGGCATTACCCTAATACCAACACCAACGACACTTGAAAACTCCAAATCAATGTCTCTAATGGATATAGAGTAAAAATCCCCAACAAAATATTAGCAAATAAAATCCACCAATACATAAGAAGAATAATGCATCACAACCAAGTGAAGTTTACCCCAAGAATGCAAGGCTGGTTCATCATTCAAAAATCAATCCATATAGGGACTTGCCTGGTGGCGCAGTGACTAAGAATCCACCTCCCAATGCAGGGGACACAGGTTTGAGCCCTGGTCCAGGAAGATCCCACATGCCGTGGAGCAACTAAGCCTGTGTGCCACAACTACTGAGCCAGCACACCACAGCTACTGAAGCCCACGTGCCTAGAGCCTGTGCTGCACAACAAGAGAAGCCACGGCAATGAGAAGCCTGCACACCACAATGAAGAGTAGCCCCCGCTCGCCGCAACTAGAGAAAGCCCACGCGCAGCAATGAAGACCCAATGCAGCCAAAAATAAATTTAAAAAATTTAAAGAAAAATCAATCCATATAATTCACCATATTAATGAATGTAAGAGTAGCCTGAATAATCAGTAGGCAAGTTTTCAGATTATATGATGAATCAAAGGGTCTAAGCTTAGACATAGCAATAAAGACCAAGTTACTTGATTTACTGGTTTGGGAAGGAACAGATTAATTAAGAAAGTGAGGAAATTTCCCCTCTGGCTAAGAAACTGTATAAATTACAGTCAGATCACGCAGGTCTCTCTGGAGAGTTCAGTTGTCCTCCTTCTGTCATCCTCACTTCAAAGACTGAGGGAGTTGAGGGGTTTCTTTCTTGAGCAGCTGGTCTGCTAGATTTCCAGGATGGCCATGTTCTACCCATGCCTGGTTAAGAAAGCCAAGGGCCCTCACAATCCTGATTTTCTCAAGATTCTTTAGAATACAAGAGTATCAGAGTTGAATGAAGGCTGGATCTTACCTAATCCAGATCCCCACAGTTTAAAGAATAGAAACCAAGACCCATGGAGGGTGGCTCGTGTAGGTCCCCTTCCCCATCACTGAAATCCAGTGATCATGAGCTGGTCCCGGGACAGTAAGCCCATTTGACCATATCTTCCAGGCCTGCCCTCCCCCAAACTTTCCCCTCCAACCTTTGTAGTACGCGTTGGCTTTTAGCTTACGTTTATGCATAAAGAGTCCCCATCAAAACCTGTCTGGGTCCTAGCCCCTCTTCTCTCACCATTTGGAGTCTGGGGTGGAGAAAAGCAGCCAGACCCAGGCCTTCACACAGAGGCACCCTGCATTACTGGATTGGAGGATGGGTCTAGCTACCTGCGTTGAGCCCATAGGCCTCACAGCCAACCAGATGAACATAGTCTGGGTCTATCATCTCTATTTGGTCCCCCTGCCACGTTGAATTCTTTCAACAAATTCCTTATAAGATTGTAATGAAAATATACTGCACACTCATTATGTCCAGGGTCTGTGCTATGAGGCTATACATTCTCTCACTTCATCCTCACAGTAACCCATTAAAATAGGTACTGTTCTCATCCTCATTTTGCAGATAAATGAATAGGCTCAGAGAGGTTAAGCAACGTGCTTAAGATCCCACAGCTGGTTAAGTAGAAGTGTTAGGATTTGAACCCAGGTCTGGCTGACTCCAGTGTTCAAGCTTTTAGTAATGAAAATTCTTCCTGGTTTAAAATAACAATGGTTTTCTCTTTCTTTCCCTCCTTCTCTCTTTTCAGTCTCAGGAGGAAGTCTGTGATTTGCTCCATGCTGCACCCTTCCAAAACATCTTGCCTAGAGTCTACATCAAAGGTAAGAAACCACTGACAGCAGCTAAGTGGCCAGTTTGAATTTGCACCTCACGCTCACTTAATCCCAGTAAACTCAGATGTGCGGTCAGAAATGGAGAAGGGGAGAGCTTTGGACAGCTATTGGGTAGTCACAGAATTGGAAAGGATGCTCCAGGCCTTGGTCCTTCTAGAACATCCCTAGTAAGTTGCTGTCTAGCTTGGTCTAAATCCTTCAGGTGATGGGGAGCTCACCACCCCATGAGGTAGATGATTCCACTGTTGGGCACAGATAATAGAACATTTTCCTTGTAGTGAGTCCTGACCACACTTGCCAGAACCAGGGAAAACAGTTCCACATGCTCCATCCAAGTACTGGAATACAAATACGTCACCAGGTCCTCTGAGAGCTCTTCCTTCCCCATTTCCCCCGGTGTGCCCTGAATCTCATTTTCTGCCTACTGTTCATTTTGCAGAGGGGGAGCGTTTGGAGGTCCGGATGAAACGCCTGGAAGCCAAGTACGCGCCACTTCACCTGGTCCCTCTGATAGAGCGGCTGGGGACCCCTCAGGTACGATCCTCCTATCATGGACTCGGAGAACCAAAAGGAACTTTAGAGGGAGAGAGAGCATTTGGTCCCACCTCCTCATTGTACAGATGGGGAAACTGAGGCCCAGAGAGAGAAACAGAAAGTCTGACAGCACACAGCCTGTTAGTGGCAAGGGCAGGTCTGGAATGAGTTTTGCTGCCTCTCAGGCCTGCACCCTGTATCATCTATCCTGCCAAGAAAGAAGGAAGTCAGACAAGTATCTTGTTACTCCCCGTTAGGTATTACGAATTCTGCTGAGTTATTGCTCAGAATTAGAACCGCACGCCCTGTGAACCGGCAGTTCATCTCTGGGTATCTTTGCTAAAAAAAACTCTTACAGGAACCCAAGATGTTTACCACAGCATTGTTTCTTAAAGCAAAAAACTGGAGACAACCTAAATGTCAATCAGTAGAGTGTTGACTAAATAAAATGCGGTAAAATCATTTAAATGATGAATACCTGCTACATAATAATGAAAAGAAAAAAAATCAGATCTAGATGCATCAGTGTGGACAGACCATAAACACATGGTTAGGTGAATAAAGCAAGTTGCACAACAGGTCATGGAGTATGATGCTATTTGTATTTTTTTAAACACATATCAAAAAACCATATTAAGTAAAACTTTTCCTAGGAAATGAAAAACACCCAGTTCATAATGGTGGCAACCTCTGAAGAAAGACGAAAGGGACAGAGATGGGTGGGGAGATCAAAGAAGGCAGATTTATCGGTAATGTTCTAATATTTTTGAAGGTGAATGAGCTCAGATGTTAATTCTGTAATTAGAACTCATTTTTACAAACCTGAACCCGTACATGGAGATGCGTAAAACAGGACCCCTGCCTTTGGGGAACTCACAAACCGTGCAGGCAGTCAGGAAAGAAGACACTTTGGTGGGGGGAAAGGGATGAAACAAAAAGCATGTGCTGTCTCCTTTCAAGTTGATTCAAGTTGAATCAAGCATTTGGTGGTGGGGCAGGGCACGGATCAGGGTAGGAATTCAGGAAGAAGAGAAAACAGGGCACTGCAACGAGACTAGCCAGTATGGCTTGTTTTGTTAGACAAAACCCAAAACCGACTGTTTAAAAGGTTTAGGATTCAGATCCGCTCTTGGACTAGCATCCCTAAGGTCCCCTCTCCTGTTATCACAAAAGCTCATGAATCAGAAAAATTCTTATCCTCCGCAGAGGGCGGAAGGCGGCCTCTTCTCTCGAAAAACATGGCAAGTGTTGGAGCCCATGACAGGGCCCCATCTGCCCAGGTGTCACACTGATGAGCAGCCCCAGCCAGACCCCCTGCAGGCCACCCACCTCCTACTGAAAACAGTGACTAAACATTTAGTGACATTTGGGTTCTTTAGTCACCACGGAGAGAATGTAGATACTGTGAAATATGCACATTTTCTTTTTTGGCCTTCCGGGGCTGAACACAGGAGATCCTCTAAAGATTGCCTTCTAGGGAGAAATCCCCCAAGCCAGCGACATATAAATGTGTCTGCTCCACTGTTGGTGTCATCCTACAAGAATCTGGCCTCTCACACCCAGGCTTAGGCATGTGTTTCCACTTAGAAGTCTGTGAATTCCTTCCCTGTTCTGATGAACACTATTTCCTTGGGACTGATAGAAATCTCAATTTGTCAAATGCTGATATTTAACAAACAAAAGCCTAGACATTCTGCCGGAGAGGACATGCCAGTTTTATAAGTCTCCCAGCCCTTAAGGAATAGTCCAAAACTTAGTCCTCCTGTAGACCAAAGAAACATTTTTTAAATATTAACTTCCAAGCTTGCTGGGGTTCAGGAACTCAGATAACTTCTAGGTCGGTGACAGGGAAATTCTGCTATACGTGTAATGTTGGGAGAGTTTAACTGTGTTGCATTGCTTGTATTTGTTTCTAGGAAAAATTGAGGTGACCTGGTTTGTTGCCCAGTGCTATCATGAATAGAATGTTCTGTCAGGGAGTTGAAGGACTCCTCTTTCCAGCTTTACCCCTGAATTGTTGCATAATGTAGTGCTAGACATTTAATATCTTGGTCTTTGTTTTCCCATCTATAAAATGGGCGAATAGCTGTTTTGTCTTTTTAGCTGAGCTGCCTTTCACAATTATTATGATAAACAAATAAGTAAAAAGCTTCTAAAAAACAGAAAGGAAAGAGCGAGCATGGAGATATTTTTCTCCAAAGTATCCTAAATGTAATCAAAGTATTCCATGCAGAAATATGCTTCCACATGATTTCACAGATGCTTTTTCTATACCATTGTTAACTCAGAAAAGAATGGCAGAAAGAGAGAGAAAAAAATTCCCCGCTGAGTGGAACAGAAATGGCTAAAATTTATGTTAAACACACACATACACACATAGTATATATATATATATATATGAAACACCAAGTCACAGATTGAGGGTATATGCAACAAACAATCTTTAGTGCACTTTTTCAGATTAGAAGGCCACTCATATCAAAAGAAAAAAGAGGGCTTCCCTGGTGGCACAGTGGTTAAGGATACGCCTGCCAGTGCAGGGGACACGGGTTTGAGCCCTCGTCCAGGAATATCCCATATGCCATGGAGCAACTAAGCCCGTGTGCCGCAACTACTGACCCTGCGCTCTAGAGCCCGAGAGCCACAACTACTGAGTCCACGTGCCACAGCTACTGAAGCCTGAGTGCCTAGAGCCCATGCTCTGCAACGAGGGAAGCCACCGCAATGAGAAGCCCACGCACCGCAACGAAGAGTAGCCCCCGCTTACCGCAACTAGAGAAAGCCCGCACGCAGCAACGAAGACCCAATGCAGCCCAAAATAAATAAATAATTAATTAAAAACAAAAAGAAAGAAAAAAGAGCATGAAAGAAAACTCACAGCATAAGAAATATAAATGCCAACAAACATGAGAAAAAGTGTTCCGCTTTACCAGTAATCAGTGAAATGTGAAGGAGAAGGATATAGCTCTTCATTTCGCAAGTTGGCTAAGACCTTTTCTTCATGTTAATGAAGGTAAAGGCACAAGGAACAGACTTGACACAGACACGTGTACAGTGCTTCAGCTTTTCTTGGGACTAGTTTGTCACCATGTAGCAAAAGCCTTTTAAAACTACTTATACGTTTTGACTGAATAGTTTTACTTCTAGGATTTTATCCTAAGAAGATAACCAGAGATAAGCTCAAAAAGTGTAATATATAAGGATAATTACTTATGAGTTGTCTATAATGATGAAAACTTGTGAACAATTTAAAATAACCAACAGGAATAGAGAACTAAATAAATTACGTATGTCAATGGCCATTTTATGTAGCCATTAAAAAACCATATTACTGAAGATACTAAAGGAAATTATTTTTTTAGTACCAATATCTTAAGAGAAAAAAACAATGTAGATAGTGTGACCCAAATTGTGTTTAAATAGATACATATACACGCTCACATACATAAACACAAATAAATCATACATAAGTATTTTAAGAAAGCTTATCTGTGGGTGATGGGATTTATGGGAGATTTTTATTATAACATTTTTACAATTTTTTTTCCAGATTTTACTCTTGCAGCTCATAGGAAAACCCATAAAGGTAAACAGGTTTTCAGGAAAGGGACAAAGCCCCTAACCATTTCAGTCAAGGCCCTTTGGTTGGCTCTGGTTGGGGGATCATTAGAGTTCCAAGTCTGTCTGCAGGTTTATAAACCCTGTTGCTAATTCTTTAGATCCTCCCACAGTTGTCAGGCCCTGAGGACTGATACAGACTAACTAAATGCCCAGGAGATTAACTAGTAAGTCAGAGCTCTCTGTATTAGTTTCTGAAGGAGAATATTCATGACTCGAGAACAAACGTGGGTTCTTTATTTACTGAGCATCTTCACTGTACCAGGCACTCTTTCTAAAGTGGAGAGCCCTGGGCTTCCCTGGTGGCGCAGTGGTTGAGAATCTGCCTGCCAATGCAGGGGACACGGGTTCGAGCCCTGGTCTGGGAGGATCCCACATGCCGCGGAGCAACTAGGCCCGTGAGCCACAGCTACTGAGCCTGCGCGTCTGGAGCCTGTGCTCCGCAACGACAGGCCGCGATAGTGAAAGGCCCGCGCACCGCGATGAAGAACGGCCCCCACTCGCCGCAACTACAGAGAGCCCTCGCACAGAAACGAAGACCCAACACAGCCAAAAATACATAAATAAATAAATAAAATTAAAAAAATAATAATAATGTAAAGTGGAGAGCCCTGTCAAGGCCCAGATACTACCACAGGGAGTTGCCTGGTGAGAACAGAGTCAAGCACTGGGGTCAGGGCTTTTGAAAAGAAGTATTTCTAGCTAATTGTGGCAGCTTCTCTGCGCTGGAGCGATCTTTCTCTGCCACCAGAATCAAGATGAGTCACCGTGAATCAGGGTTCCCTCTTGTGTTCGAAACACAGGTCGTCAAAGTCTTCTTCCCCAATTCACGTTTTTCGTCCTAGACTTCTTTCAGTTTATAGCTGTCATCACAACTACACTGCTGACCCACATTCCTCACAGGCTCCAGCACTGGTGTTTCCTGATTTACTTCCCTCCATGGATTAATTTAATTGAGGCTGCCCTCTTTCTAGGGGCTGTAGGGTGTGGGGAGCGTGCAGGGAGCAGGCAGGCCGACTCCACCCAGCCACACTGTACACTGAGCTCTCGGGCGGGCCCGTCCTCTGGGGAGCTGATCCCAGGAGTGCCCTGTGGACCTCTCTGTCTCAGAAGCCGGCCCTCTTAAGCTTTGTCCCTAGATCTGGAGATTGTACTTTGACCTTAGATGTTAATATCTATTATCTTTGCACATGGCTTTGAGACCTCTACCCCTAGATATTTTCTACTCCTGCAGACGGTAATGTGTTTTGAAGTACTAGTCTAGCCTGCTGATTATTAGAGATGTAGTAACCAGATGCCATATGAGAAGCCAGTTTAAATTATTAAGAAAGATTGTTAACAGTGGTCAGAGAACTTCTAACGGGAGGAATAATCTGTAAAATCAGCGACAAATTTTTAAGAGTCACATATGTTTATTGTAGCACATTCAACTGTACAGAAGTATTTATAGTAAAAAGTGAAAACCCCACCTGCTTCTCCAAGCCCATCTGTTCCCACAAGTGCTGTTAATCCTTCTAGAATGTTTTACACTCTCACCACCCCCACACACACATACATGCGTACAGTTTTGTGTGTGTGTCTGTGGGATTGTGTTACTGATGTCTTTTAATAGGATTGTAGTATATGTCCTCTTCTGCAATTTGCTCTATTCACTTAACAATTTAATCCACAGATCTAGACTACTAGGATTCAAATCCCAACTTTTCCACTCACTGACTGCCTCTCTGAACCTCAGTTTCTTCTTCAATAAAATGGGGATAATAATGGCATCTTCTTCATGGGGTTTATGTAAGGAGTAAATAAGGTAAGTACTTAACGAATGCATAGGACAGGGCCTGGTGTATTACACACACACTGAGTGTGTGCTAGTAGTAGTAACAGTACCGTAGTAGCAATAGTACTAGTAGTAGCATCATCTCAGTCTTTTCAAAGGCTACCTAGCATTTCATTATACAGGTGGATTGAAATTTTTTTATACTATTCCTCTAGCGATGGCTCCTCGATTTTACTTACCCCAAGACTTCCCCCTGCGATTGAACTCAGGTTTATAAAGTTTAGTGCCCTGCTCTGGGCAAGACCTCAGTTCTGGTGAATGAATTACAGATGCAGCCAGCTCTGGGGTTCGGGAATATCGGGTGAGAGGTAGAAAGTGGGGTCTGAGATGTGACTGGCAGGTTTATGTACCCTCCCGTTCCCAGCAAATCGCCATCGCTCGGGAGGGCGACCTGCTGACCAAGGAGCGGCTGTGCTGCGGCCTGTCTATGTTCGAGGTCATCCTGACCCGCATCCGGAGCTACCTGCAGGACCCCATCTGGCGGGGCCCCCCGCCCACCAACGGCGTCATGCACGTCGACGAGTGCGTGGAGTTCCACCGGCTGTGGAGTGCCATGCAGTTCGTCTACTGCATCCCCGTGGGGACCAACGAGTTCACGGCTGAGTGAGTAGCCCTAGGGAAGGCGGGGTCGCCCCCCAACCTGTTCATCTCCCACCCGAAGAGCCATCAGGCAGCCAGAGCTCAGCCAGAAAGGAGGGCAGGGGCGGGGTTGTCCGACAACGGTTTGTTGAGCACGTGCTTTACGTCGGTCAGGGTTCTAGGTGCTGGACATGCATCTGTGCAGAGCAAAAGTAGACAGTTCCTGGTATGTGGGGTTGACAGGGCCAAGAGAAGACTGGAAAATAGATATAAGGTGCATCGAATGAGGTCCCTTGGCAGCGAGGGCAGGAAGGACAACAGATGCCCATGAAGAGAGACAAGTGGATTATAGGAGTTTAATTCACAGACGACAGCTGAGCTGGAACACTGCTTAGGATTCACCTCTTAGAGGGGAGAAGGGGACCCCACAGGCAAGGCTCCAAGTAGTTGAAGACAGACATGGAGTGTGTGCGCCTTGGGGCTTTGGACCTCTCAGGGCCCATCTTCACGGGAGTAGAAGCGGGGCCAATGGAAGGGGCAGGGGGGGAACCCTGGCGAGGGCTTGGTATTAAGACCTCACTGCCCACTCACCGCCCACCCCAGCAGAGCTCCAGGGGTCGTAGAGCAGAGACGGGCTCCCCTGGCGGAAGGTGGGCCCCACCTTGCTCCTGAGGCCTCTGCTGCTAAAAGACAGGGGTGCCTTTGAGAGGAACCCAGTCCTGTTCTCAGAGAAGACAGAAGCAGAGCCCCTTCTCCCGTCACCCACCCAGCTACGCAGCAAGAGCAGAGTGGTGAAGAGGGCAGACAAGGCCTGCCCTCCAGGAGCCAGGAGCTCTGGAGGAAACACACACGGGGGCCAGAGAGGCCTCCCCGAGAGAGTGGTGCTGGGAGTGGGATGGGAAGGCAGTTTCCAGAGCAGCTGCACTTTCCGCGACAGCGGTGGGGAAGCTGGGAAACCCCCCCAGTGGGCTGCGCTGCGTTCAAGGACGAGCGATCCAGCCAAGAGATGCCCCACGGCCTCCCAGATTGCCCAGGTTGCTGTTGAGAGTTTGGGGGCGTGCAGGCTGAGCTTCACCAGACCCAAGAGGACTCGCAGCCCCCCACACCAGCAGCATCTGCTCATGCCCCCATCGTGTCCCTCCCCCAGCCCCAGTCCCTGCCCTCTCCGCCTACACTGGCCGGCTGGTCTCCTGGTTTGAAACCACCCTTCCCCTCACAGGTGTTCCTCTGGTTCCTTTCCAGAGCCAAGACAGAGCTTCATCAGAATTCTAACTGGCTACGTAAATCTCAAAGGCTGGTTGGATTTTTTTTCTTGCAAATTTGTCTTCTTCAAAGCTGATTTTTCTTACATTAGTGGGGCGACAGACTGACACCTCTTTATGGCTAGCAGGGCTTATAATATGACCACAGTCCCAGGAACAAATGAGTCCACACTCACGGCTTCCCTTGTACCCATTCTGCAGATTAAGAGAATTGGCCCAGAGATGAGCCAGCTCACTAGCTGTACTGCTGGTCCAGGATGAGGGTCCCTTCCCCCTCCGTGTCCTGCTTCTCACTCCAGCTGCTTCCTCTCCCGCTCCCAGGCAGTGTTTTGGAGACGGCCTGAACTGGGCTGGCTGCTCCATCATCGTCCTGCTGGGCCAGCAGCGTCGCTTCGACCTGTTCGACTTCTGTTACCACCTGCTGAAAGTACAGAGGCAGGACGGGAAGGATGAAATCATCAAGAATGTGGTAAGCAGCTCGCGGCTGGGTCCCGGGAGTTGGGGCCAGGCCCGGCAAGCAGGCCTTTCGTCGGCAGAGGAGGGTGAGCTGCTTACGGAGGCCAGCTCCCCACACCGCAGGTAGGTACAGAGACATTCAGCAGCTGGCGACCTTCTCGTAAGAAAGCCGTTGAGTCACTGGCTCGTAGCCCACTGGGATGAATCACGTCACCCCGCAGGGCAGGGCCAGCCTCCAGACCTGAAACACACCTTCCCTGTGCCAGTCAGACTCTGCTAATGCTGCTTCGTCATCTGCACAAACTCTGACTGACTGGACACGAAGGTTGTGCAGCCACGGGGATGGGATGAGCGCTGTCGCGTGTGGGGTAGGCAAGGCTGCTGCGGGAGCATCGAGAAGGGCTGTCTAAACCAGGCTGAGGGGCTGGGCGGGGGCCTCAGAAGGCTCCCCCTAGAGGCGATGCTTGGGCAAAGTCCAGAATGACCGGCTGCAAATAGCCAGGCAGACAATGGGGTGCAGGATGGGGAGGGTGTCCTAGGCAGAGGGAGCAGCTAGAGCAAAGGCACAGAGGCGTGAAGATGTATGGCTGGAGCAGAGGGTGGTCTGCAGCACCAGCTGAGAGGAAAAGGAGGCAGGAGCCGCCTCAGAACGGGTTTTTTTGTTTGCTTTGAGCTAGAACATACGTAACATAAAATTTGCTGTTTTAGCTATCTTTAACTGTCTACTGCATTAAATTCACTCACCTTGTTAGGCAACCGTCACCACCTCCATCTTCAGAACTTTTCATCTTCCCCAGCTGAAACTCTGTGCCTAGGAAACAGTAACTCCCCATTCTCCCTCCCCCCAGCCTCTGGTAACCACCCTTCCACTTTCTTTCTCTGTGAGTTTGACTGCTCTAGAGGTACTTCGTATAAGTGGAGTTCTCACTCAGCATAATGTGTTCAAGGCTCACCATGTTGTAGCATGTGTCAGAATTTCCTTCCTTTAAAAGCTGAATAATATTCCATTGTATGTAGACACCGCGTTTTGTTTATCCATTCATCTGTCGATGGACGCTTGAGTTGCTCCCGCATTTTGGCTGTTGTGAATCACGCTGCTGTGATCATGAGTGTACAAATAACTGTTTAAGACCCTGCTTTCATTGCTTTTGGGTATATACCTAAAATTGGAATTGCTGGATCATGTGGTAATTCTGTTTTTAATTTTTTGAGGACCACCATACTGTTTTCCATTGTGACCACACCATTTTACATTCCCACCAGCAATGCACAAGAGTTCCAATTTCTCTATATCCTCCCCAGCACTTGTTATTTTCTGTGTATCTTTGGAAATAGCCATTTTAATGTGTGTGCAGTGGTATCTCATTGTGGTTTTGATTCACATTTCCTTAGCAATTAGTGATATTAGCATCTTTTCATGTGCTTATTGGCTATTTGTTTATCTTCTTTGGAGAAATGTCTATTCAAGTGTTTTGCTCGCTTTTTAATGGGGTCATTTGGCTTGTTTTTTTGGGTTTTTTTGCTGATATTTAATTGCTGGTGTTCTTTCTATATTCTGGATATTAATCCCTTATCAGATATATGATTTGAAAATGTTTTCTTTCATTCTTTGGATCGCCTTTTCACTCTGTTGATAGTGTCCTTTAATGCAAATAAGTTTTTAATTTTGATGTATTCCAATTTATTATTTATTACCTGTGCTTTGGTGTCATATCCAAGAAATCATTGCCAAACTCAATGTCATAATGCTTTTCCTTTGTTTTCTTCTAAGAGTTTTATAGTTTTCACTCTCATGTTTAGGTCTTTAATCCATTTTGAGCTAATATTTTGTATATGGTGTAAAGTAAGAATCCAACTTCTTCTGCGTGTGGATATCCAGTTTTCCCAGCACCGTCTGTTGAGAGGACCATTCTTTTTCCATTGAATGTTGTGGGCACCCTTGTCAGAAATCATTTGACCATATATGAAAGGGTTTATATCTGGGCTCTCTGTTCCATTGGTCCATATGTCTGTCTTCATGCTGGAACCACACTATTTTGATTACTGCAGCTTTGTGGTAAGTTTTGAAACTCAAAGCGTTTTATGGTCAAGTTCACATTTCACTGTCAAGCTCTGGGCACCCATAGAAGGCCTTTAAGCAAGAGAGTGGCATGATCATTGAAGCATCAGGACCCCGGACCCCACCCTCAACTGAATTCTTCCCTTTCTCTTGATTTCTCTGTCCCCTCCTCCCATCCCTAACCTGCACATCCCCTGTCCTTCTGCAGCCCCTGAAGAAGATGGCAGACAGGATCAGGAAGTACCAGATCTTGAACAATGAGGTTTTTGCCATCCTGAACAAGTACATGAAGTCCGTGGAGACGGACAGCTCCACCGTGGAGCATGTGCGCTGCTTCCAGCCACCCATCCACCAGTCCCTGGCCACCACCTGCTAGGCGGAAGGTCCTGCAAACCCTCGACCTGGAGGAGAAGAAGCAGGAGAGAGAAAGCCACAGCCAGCCTGCAACAGGGTCCGACTGGACAGTGTGTGGGATGGACCTGGAAGCAAACAAGAATCTCCCCAAACACATCTGCACCTCCTGAGGGCTGGGCCTGTGCATGCTCTCCCACGACATCTCCATGGTGGTTTCTCCATAGTGTAAATGAAAAAAAAAAAAAAAAGAAAAGAAAAGAAACAGGGCAGTATATGCTTTTTCCTTTTTTACTTTTTTTTCCCTCAGCTGTGTTAAGAGCCCTAGTTTTACCCTTTCTCCATCTCGTGGTCTCCTCCATCTGTGGTTGCTTCCCAAGGCCTCCTCCTCAGATGGCGACCTCCAACCCAATGCCCATGTGCCACCAGGACCGAAGTCTTAGAGATGGAGAAAAGAGTGTGGTGATGCCCCAAGATGCCAGCCTGACCATGCGTCCACTTCCTAGCATCTTCACCTCCTCTGGCTCCCTCCCTCCACTTCCCAAGAGGGCATCTTCTTCTGCTCTGGACGCTAGGGATTCTACCACCAAGAGTACTCCCGGACCAGGCGCTGAGAGCCATGGTGAATGGGAGACGAGGTTCCTGGTATCGGTACTGTGGTAGATGGTGTTGTGGTGTTGCCTTTGACCTTCCATGGACTCCCAAAACCACATCCTGACTCCCCTCTCAGGGCACTCCTAGAGGGAATTCAGAAATGCATTCACAACTGGAATGGGTGAGTAGAATTGGGGTAAGAAGATGGTCAGGACCGCTATGTAGAAGCAGTATTTATGAACACAGCCAGGGATTCCATAGTCCGAAACAGAAAGCTATTAGACCATCTCATCAGCTTGATGGTGAGAGGGTCCTTTATTCATTGAGCAAATGCTTAGTGAGCACCAAGTTGCACAGGGTAATGGACACTGGGGCTACAGCTTTGAACAGGCCAGGCATGCACTGCCCACAGCATTAGCCAGCGACCAAATTAGGGGCCACTTCTTGGCACAGAATCTCTCATCAAGGAAAACTGTCACAAGAAAGAAAATATTAAAGGGTTATTTTAATAGAAGTCAGAAACATCTTGGGGTCAAGGAGGTAAGGAATATAAATAATACTTGTCAATGAGCTTTTAATACCAAAATATACCCCAAAGAGGAATCCTGTTCTAGTGAATCAGAACTTTTGTTGTCCTAGAAGCTGAAAGATTCCGGAGACATTTTATCTTTGGCTGTCAACTTCCTTGATGTTCCTTAACTTAGATTTTGAGGTATGGGTTATATCTCACAGGGACGTGTCTACTTCCGTTTCCCTGACTGAACCAAAATTCCCTGCAGAATCTCCTACCAAGCATGGGGAGACTGTTTAGAAGGACGGAAGCCTTTGGGAAGTGAATTTCTCATTGCAGAGCACCTCATCATCAAAGGGAATCTGTGACCCTGAGCTTGTAAGAACATATAAAGTGAGACAGCGGATATTTCTCCCCCGGCCCAGGAAGGAAAAGAAAGAGAGAAAATAGAACAGTAATGATCTGCTCCCTCAGGGCAGATGAATGGAAATGGTTTCCATTAACCACATGGCCCACTTCAACCCCATGACAAGAGCAAAGAAGTGTCCATAGCAAGAGGTTTGTGTTACCCACTCATGCTCACCAGGGAGGAGAGAGGTGGGGCTCGCCAAAGTATGGTCCAAAGGCCACATACATCAGGACCTCCTGAGATTAGCACGTTTAATGCAGATTCCTGGGCCCCATCTCACACCCATTAATTCTACATCTCTGGGAGCAGGGTCAAGAAATCTGCACTTGCCACAAGCTGGATTGTTCTGTTGCACATGAAAATCTGAGGACCACTGCTATAGAGGCCCCCTGCACTGCTACCCTTGGGCTTTGAGCTCCCTCTGAGCCATGAAAGAAAATATTTGTTGGGAAGGAAAGTGAGTCAAGGTGGAAGCTGTCAGATCCTCCTGTCTGGAGCTGCCACTTCCTATTCTGATTTCTCATTTTTTTCTTCTTGATGACCATAGATGTATCCCAAAGGCAAAAGTGAGGCATTACACCACATGGGAGAACCACCAGGTAAAACTCACCTTCAAAACCCACATAAAATTTCTAAGCTCCAGAGCCTTCCGAGTCTTCATTCCTGTCTGGGAACAGTAGCTGGCTCACTCTTTCAGATTAAGTCTGGCTATTAAGTCCTGGAGATCATTCTAAATCCTTGACCATTGCTTTGCGGAGATTTGGATCACCTGTTGGA
Organism: Balaenoptera musculus; assembly: GCF_009873245.2. NCBI lineage: Eukaryota > Metazoa > Chordata > Mammalia > Artiodactyla > Balaenopteridae > Balaenoptera > Balaenoptera musculus. Next base: position 132,179,802 of record NC_045787.1, read on the forward strand.
TGAGATTGCTATTTCAACAGCCCACCCCTCCCACCCTGCATTCATAGCCCTGAATTTGACCCTCTGGGCAGAATCCCATTATCCTCAAGAGATTTGATCCCAGTAAATTGAGGTCTTCACCTTTAGGAGAGACGATTTATTTCCCTGGCTCACCAGCAGCATTGATTTACGAACACCGAAAGGGTTTAATATTCTTTCCTTCCTGGTGTTACTGCCCACCCCCACTTTTGATTTTTTGTGTATCTAAGAACCAGGAAAAATAAAATCTTAGGTTTTAAAAGGTTAAAAAAAATTCTGTTTCAGAAACTGTCAAATGTACCATATTTGTATTAAGAGTTGTTGGGGATTTTTGTACAATGAATTTACATTTATTTATGGTGACTTATATTTACGCTTGTGATCAAATAATGATGTTAAATTCTTAAATCATATTTGCTATGCAGCTGAAGATGATATTTTGCTTTGTATTTTGGGGTACCTGTGTTGAGTTGATAAACATTTCCATCTCCATTAAAACTGCTTCCAAACTAGTGAAATGAGCATCTTGTCTTGATTCTGGGTCATATTCTAGTCGTCGTTGATCTGTGGAAGGCCACATGAAAACTGATGACTAAGGATACAACCTGAAAGAGAATGGAGGAAGATAAAGATAAAGAAGATAAAGACATTGCACCCTAAACTAATGGCTTGTTTTCCTTTCTCGCTGGGGGAATTAAATCTTTACAAATTGACTTGCACTGGGCAAGATATCGGAGATGGTTCCTGAGCCTAGGGGTTTCATAGTCTGACAGTGTAACTCTACAAACTAGATCCCTAGTTTTGTTTTTTGGGTTTTTTGTTGTTGTTGTTGTTTGTTTTTTATTTTTTTAATTGAAGTATAGTTGATTTACAATGTGTTAGTTTTAGGTGTACAGCAAAGTCATTCAGTTATACATATGTATCCTTTTTCAGATTCTTTTCCATTATAGAGTATTACAAGGTATTGAATATAGTTCCCTGTGCTATACAGGTGTTTGTTATTTTTCTGTTTTATATATAGTAGTGTGTATCTGTTAATCCCAAACTCCTAATTTATCCCTTCCTCCCTCCCCCCATTGGTAATCATAAATTTGTTTTCTATGTCTATGAGTCTGTTTCTGTTTTGTAAATAAGTTCATTTGTATCTTTTTTTAGATTTCACATGTAAGTGAAATCATGTGATACTTGTCTTTCTCTGTTTGACTTACTTCACTTAGTATGAAAATATCTTGGTTAATCCATGTTGCTGCAAATTGCACTATTTCGTTCTTTTTATGGTTGAGTAATATTCCATGTTGTGTGTGTGTGTGTGTGTGTGTGTGTGTGTGTGTGTGTGGTGAGCCTAGGGTTGGCCAAAAAGTTCACTTGGGTTTTTCCATCAGATCATATGAAAAACCCAGACGAACTTTTTGGCCAACCCAATATATATACACACACATATATAATATCTTCTTTATCCATTCATCTGTTGATGGACATTTAGGTTGCTTCCATGTCTTGACGATTATAAATAGTGCTGCTGTGAACATTGGGGTGCATGTTTCTTTTCGAATTAGAGTTTTTGTCTTTTCCAGATATATGCCCAGAAGGGGGATTGCTGGATCATATGGTAACTCTATTTTTAGTTTTTTAAGGAACCTCCATACTGTTTTCCTTATTGGCTGCACCAATTTACCTTTCCACCAACAGCGTAGGAGGGTTCCCTTCTCTCCACATCCTTGCCAACATGTTATTTGTGTTCTTTTTGATGATAACCATTCTGACAGGTGTGAGGTGATAGCTCATCGTGGTTTTGATTTGCATTTCCCTGATGATTAGCGATATTGAGCATCTTTTCATGTGCCTGTTGGCCATCTGCATGTCCTCTTTGGTAAAATGTCTATTCAGTTCTTCTGCCCATTTTTTAATTGGGTTGTTTGTGGGGTTTTTTTGTTTTTTTTTTTTTTTTTTTAAAGATATTCGCTGTGACTTTTTTTGTTGTTGTTGTTTGTTTATTTATTTATTTATGGCTCTGTTGGGTCTTTGTTTCTGTGCAAGGGCTTTCTCTAGTTGCAGCAAGTGTTGCGGCAAGTGGGGGCCACTCTTCATCGCGGTGCGTGGGCTTCTCATTATCGTGGCCTCTCTCGTTGCGGAGCACAGGCTCCAGATGCGCAGGCTCAGTAGTTGTGGCTCACGGGCCTAGTTGCTCTGCGGCATGTGGAATCTTCCCAGACCCGGGCTCGAACCCGTGTCCCCTGCATTGGCAGGCAGATTCTCAACCACTGCGCCACCAGGGAATTCCCGGGTTGTTTGTTTTTTTGATGTTCAGTTGTATGAGCTGTTTATGTATGTTGGATATTAATCCCTTATCAGTCATATCATTTGCAAGTATCTTCTCCCATTCAGTACGTCGTCTTTTTGTTTTGTCGATGATTTCCTTTGCTGTGCAAAAGCTTTTAAGTTTAATTAGGTCCCATTTGTCTACTTTTGGTTTTGTTTCCTTTGCTTTAGGAGACAGATCCAAAAAAAATATTGCTGCAATTTATGTCAAAGAGTGTTCTGCCTATGTTTTCCTCTAGCAGTTTATCAGTCTTACATTTAGGTCTTTAATCCATTTTGAGTTTATGTCTGTATATGGTGTTAGAGAATGTTCTAACTTCATCGTTTTACCTGTAGCTGTCCGGTTTTCCCAACACCACTTACTGAAGAGACTGTCTTTTCTCCACTGTATATTCTTGCCTCCTTTGTCATAGATGAATTGACCATAAGTGCATGGGTTTATTTCTGGGCTTTCTATCCTGTTCCATATATACCATTTATCAATATATCCCTAGTTTTAAGAGGAAGCGTGGGAACTAATATTTAATGAGGCCTAATGTGTGTGGGCACCATGCTAAATCCCATTCATCCATCCATTCCTTTGAATCAACCACCATCACTTTTTGTGTTATATCCCACCTTTGACAAAGGGGCTATACAGTGTGTTTATTTTCACACAGTTACTAAGTGAAAGCTGGAATATGAACCCAGTTCCAAAGGATGGGCTTTTGCTGTTACACTATAGTAAATTGATCAGCCAGTCTGGACCCCAAAACTAGACTTCGAATTTGATTACTGGACTTTTGGGGGGCTTTGGGTCAGTAAGATTGAGCTAAGCCTGGTATTAGGAGAGACCCAGCATAGTGGCAAGGAAGTTCCCAGACTGAAGGCACCTGGAGACCTCTCACACTCATCGGAAAGGATGGCAGTAGAAGATCACTAGAAGGATATGTTTAAGACCAGCACCAGTGCTTGGAGCCTCCTATGTTACACAGCGCCTGCTTTCCTGAAGACTGCCAACAGAGATGAGTTCTAGGGCATTAGTGGCCCCCACTGCTGCAGCCTGGGAAGTCCTCAAATCTCTTGGGGCCTCAGGTTCCTCATCTTCAAGGTGGACAAAATAATCCAAGGTCCCTTCAAGCTCTGGTTTCCCAATTCTAGGTCATTTCCTACTGGTGTACCTTGAGGAGCCTGACTACTTCACAAACTCAAAATCTTTCTCAGCCATGTGTCACCACCTCAAAGGGTTCTCACCATTAGGGCTGGTATATTTGCTCTAGTGTCATTGAGCACTATTAGTCTGGAGAGATGCACAGTGAAAAGAAGATTCCATGTTCAAATAAATTTGGGGAATGCATCATGCTCTCTCCCCTCTTGAAGATCAGCAGTGCTCTGAGGAGTCCTGCAGAGCTTAATCAGCCTGGATTATCACCACATCTCCCAGATGGCTATGACCTCGGACACTCCTTTCTCTGCATCACTAATGATTCTCTCATGAAACATTCTTTGAAAACTATTGGACTAAGGGTGTGGAAATCCATGTTAAGATAGTTTTTTAAATTCCCACAGGAGAAGAACCACTTACACATGGGCAGTCATGACCCTTGGGCACAATTAGGGAAGCAGGGACTTAGCAAAGTACTGAAGGAATTCAGGTGGAAAGAGGAAGCATTTTCATGATGGAAGAGCATAGGGTAGCTGAGTGGATTCACTTGCTAGGGTTGCCATAACGAAATACCACAGACCAGGTGGCTGAAACAACAGAAATTTGTTTTCTTACCATTCTGGAGGCTACAAGTCCAAGATCAAGATGTCAGCAGGTTTAGTTTCTTCTGAGATCTCTCTCCTTGGCTTACAGATGGCTGTCTTCTCCCTGTGTCTTTACATGGTCTTTCCTCTGTGTCTGTGTCATAATTTCCTAAGGACACCAGTTACATTGGATTGGGGCCCATTTATATGACCTCCTTTTACCTTAATTTCCTCATTAAAGACTCTATCTCTAAATAGAATCCCATTCTGAGGTACTGGAGTTTAGGGCTTAAACGTATGAGTTGAGTTGGGAGAGAAATTCAACCCATAACAATGGAGAAGAGAATAGATCTGGGAAAAGTGCTGTGTCTGGGGCCCTGGACTGTTTGAAGGCTGGGATGCCATTGCTTGAGAAACACTTCTTGAATGCTCACTATTTTCAAGCCTTCAAATAGAGGCTTGTAGGAAGAGAAAAGAGGGCTAGCCTACGATTTGGCTTTTTTTTTTTTTAATAAATTTATTTATTTATTTATTTATTTATGGCCACTTTATTTATTTATTTATTTATGGCTGCGTTGGGTCTTCGTTGCTGTGCACAGGCTTTCTTTTAGTTGCGGCGAGCAGGGGCTACTCTTTGCTGTGGTGCACGGGCTTCGCATTGCAGTGGCTTCTCGTTGTGGAGCACGGGCTCTCGGCGCACAGGCTTCAGTAGTTGTGGCTCGCGGCCTCAAGAGTGCAGGCTCAGTAGTTGTGATGCACGGGCTTAGTTGCTCCGCGGCATGTGGGATCTTCCCAGACTAGGGCTCAAACCTGTGTCCCCTGCATTGGCAGGCGGATTCTTAACCACCGTGCCACCAGGGAAGTCCCCGATTTGGCATTTTTAGCTGAAAACCCATGAACGTTTTTTTGTGCCTCATCCAGCACATAGTTTGAATTTGTGACTAGGAAACTTGGTTACAGGTGTGCCTCTAATGTCAGTTTTTTTGGGAACAAAAAAGATCGTGTACAATATTTTATTGAGCTGTTCAAAGATAGAACATTTGATGAAACACATATCAGATTTTTCATTAAAACCACTTTTACACACTCGATGAAATTGCTGACAAGATACTGTTAAAGTAATTAGATTTAGTTTAGACAAGGTAAAAAAAATTCACTAAAAGAGTTCAGTAAAATCACAGAAGTCCTCAAAGAGTGAGCTGTGGTCTTGGGGGGAAATAAAATTAACTTTGAATTTACAGTCACTATACACTCACTGTGAACTATTGCTTACTATTATTAACATTACAAAAAATCAAGGGCGTCTAAATTTGTCTAAGAGGATCAAAACATATTTTGATAAATTTTAGAGAAACTGGCTTTCCCAAATGAAAATGCATGTGAAATATGCAACAGAAATGGCCTTCCAATGAAATATAAAGATACACAAACAATGAAACAAAAATATTTTGCATGGCTAGGAAGAAGATGATTCACATACAAATAATTCCAAACTAACCTGTTTACAAACTACTTTTGGGCCATTATAGGTCAAAGTATCGTCTTGATTGAGGGAGGTCGGAACAAATTGAGCCGTGTCCTGCTTTTAGGGAGGTTTTCTCATAATATTCCAGAACTGAAAGATTTGAAAGAACAATTCAGGAAATACTGTACCCTCTAGATACTGCTTTAAAAGGCAATGAAAACTGTAATGTAAGGGATTATTTATATAATAAATTTATTTAGTAAAATGTGAATGTTGTGTAATATTTTCTGTAATAATAATTATACATGACCCCAAGAGTAGTTGAACGTGTATAAAATGCATAGTTTCTGAATCTAAGTGTTGCTTTAAAAACCTTATTGATAATTTCAAGTGCTACCACTTATCAGAACAATTTCTTCATATTGAAATCAATTTTAAAACTCTGAGTTTTAATGACTCAAGGAAGGTTGTCTAATTTGACATTACTGACAATTGAATACAAATTATATAAAAATCTTGATGATAGAGAGTAGATTTTAAGTGTTCTTACCATACCCACCCCCCCAAAAAAGGTAACTATGTGAGGTAATGGATGTGTTAATTAACTTGATTGTGATGATCATTTCACAGTACATTCGTATATCAAAACATCATTTTGTACACCTTGAATATGTAAAATTTTATTTTCAGTTGTACCTCAATAAAGGCAGGAGCAGAGGGAATCTTTTTTTTTTTAATTGAAGTATAGTTGATTAACAATATTATATTAGTTTCAGGTTTACAGCATAGTGATTCAGTATTTTTACATTATACTCCATTAAAAGTTGTTACAAGTTAATGGCTATAATTCCCTGTGCTATACAATATATCCTTGTTGCTTATCTATTTTATACATAGTAGTTTATATGTCTTAATCCCATACCCTATTTTGCCCTTCCTTGCTTCCTTCTCCCCATTGGTACCTTTTTTTTTTTTTTCTGTATCTGTGGGACTCTTTCTGTTTTGCTATGTACATTTGTTTGTTTTCATTACTAGATTCCACATATAAGTGATATCATACAGTGTTTGTCTTTCTCTGTCTGACTTACTTCACTGAGCATAATATTCTATCTATAGGTCTATCCACGTTGCTGGAAATGGCAGAATTTCGTTCTTTTTTATGGCTGAGTAATGGTCCATTGTATATATGTACCACATCTTTATCCATTCATCTATTGATGGACACTTGTGTTCCTTCCATATCTTGGCTATTGTAAATAGTGCTGCTGTGAACGTTGGGGTGCATGTATCTTTTCGAATTAATGTTTTCATTTTTTTCTGGATATATACCCAGAAATGGAATTGCTGGTAGTTCTATTTTCAGTTTTTTGAGGAACCTGCATACTATTTTCTGTAGTGGCTGCACCAATGTACATTCCCACCTACAATGTACAAGGGTTCCCTTTTCTCCACATCCTCACCAACATTTGTTATTTGTAGACTTTTTGATGATAGCCATTCTGACAGGTGTGAGGTGATATCTCACTGTGGTTTTGATTTGCATTTCTCTAATAATTATTGATGTTGAGCATCTTTTAATGTGCCTGTTAGCCACCTGTTATGTCTTCTTTGGAAACATGTCTATTCAGGTCTTCTGCTCATTTTTTGATTGGGTTGTTTGTTTGTTTATATTGAGTTGTATGAGCTGTTTATATATTTTGGATATTAACCCCTTGTCGGTCATATTGTTTGCAGATATTTTCTCTGTTCCATAGGTTGTCTTTTCGTTTTGTCAATAGTTTTATGTGCTGTACAAAAGCTTTTAAGTTTAATTAGGCCCCATTTATTTATTTTTGCTTTTGTTTCTTTTGCCTTAGGGGGCTGATCCAAAAAGATACTGCTACAATTTATGTCAAAGAGTGTTCTGCCTATGTTCTCTTCTAGGAGGTTTTATGGTTTCAGGTCGTAAATATATATATTTAGGTCTTTAATCCATTTAGAGTTTATTTTTGTATATGGTGTGAGGAAATGTTCTAATCTCATTGTTTTACATGGAATTGTCCAGTTTTCCCAGCACCACTTATTGAAGAGACTGTCTTTTCTCCATTGTGTATTCTTACCTCCTTTGTTTAGATTAATTGACCATAGGTGCGTGGGTGTGGGAATCTTGATTATAAAAACATAATAATGTTAAAATGAAGGCAAGAAAAATAAATTTTATAGAATAAATACATATTAACTTATGAATTATATCTCTCTTTATTTTAGCCAAGCCAATATCACTGCCCCAAGAGCAGAACACCCAGAAATACACAATGGTAATTAAATTCAGTCATCTTTGGAATTTTTTCCAACTTGTAGTCCATATGAAACCCATGACTTTATATATACCTTATTTTGTGTTATAAAAGTGTGTTTTGTCTTTAGGGAGACAGAGTGTATTTCATAACAGTTTAATAGTGTGATTTAGAACTCTTACTTATTTAAAGACATCTGGTATGTAGTACTTTTGCCCCTGACCCTGCAGACGTTGGGAGGGGGCTGCTCAGATCCTGCCTTCAGTTCCCCTAAAGTGAATAAGCCAGGGGTGGGAAGGGACAAAGACGCACTTCCCTCTGGGTGAGAGGAGAGTAACCAGCCCCCAAAGCCAGCCCCCACTTCCCCATCTGGTTTGATTTACTCTGATTTCCTCAGTCTGTGCTCCCCTCTCAGCCTGTTCCCCACGTTCCCAGATGCTGCTCGTCTGGCTAGCCCGGAGCTTCCGGCAGAATGGGGAAGGCAGAGGGTTTCCCTGGGAAAATATGCTGTGAGATGCTATCAGAGCTAAAAATATACGGTCCCTAAGCTCCACCCTCATTAGTTAGAATAAAACCCAGGGATTTCTGCCTTCTGGTGTTTCAGACCAACAGGAAAGGAGGAAATCAAAGAGCCCCTGGTTGGGGCATTTCTTAAACACTTCTGGCAAGGAGCCCAGCCCTGAGCTGCTGAAAGCTCGCTGGACTCATCGGGGCTGCCGTGGGGAAGGGACTGATCTCCTGGGTTCAGCCCATCCACAGCTGCCATGTAGTCTCCTTTAATTTGCTCCCCCTGTCACCAACATTCCCATCCTATACTCAAAGATCCAGGCTCAGAAAGCAATACAGGTTAAACAACCACACCAAGGCTCATCTCCACCTCCCCATCTTCACAGACTCAGGCCTTCCATCATCCTTCAAGCTTCACGTAAAACACCCTTCCTCCTGGAAACCTAGGTCCCAGTTGCTCTGTTCCAATACTCTCTGTGCATTCTCTACTTGACCTTCTTGCCGTTTATCAGAATTATAATTCAACGTTAATTGTGTGACCATTTCATGAATACAGCCCATGACTATAGAGATTGCATCCGTCTTGCTCACCCACCATAGGGCCTGTGCCTTACACAGCAGGTAACACATCGAAAGTGTTCCATCTGTGTCCGCTGATGGCATCAATCCCCCTGTCTCCTCGAAAAAGTTTGCCATGTAATTGGTGTCAACAAGTTAGCCTGCCTTAAAACAGCAGCTGTCATAGAAGAGAATAAAGGACGAATTGTCAGGCGTTGACTGCGGCCATGATGGTTGTACTATATGGGGCGGTAGGGAGGCCTGGAGTTGGGATAGAGGCAGGAGGGACTGGGGCAAAGTCCAGAATGCAGCAGAGTAAGGGATGGGCGTGAAGTCTGGGGGCAGGCATGGAGGCAGAGCTTGCTGGGAGTAGTTCATGGTGGTGTTCGTTTTCTCTCTCTTGGGATCCTCCTTAGCCAAGAAAGGGGGCAAAAAGGAGTAACTGATTAAAAGCTGGGTTCTTGAAAACCCAGCTCTGCCAGGAACTAGCAAATTCTTAATCTCTCTTAATGTCAGGTTCCTTATGGATAAGACTAATAGTAGGGATAATACCTATTTCTGCTGTTACTGCAATAATCAGATGACAGTATGCATGCATTACCTTAGCACAGTGTTTTGGGGAATCAAGCACCTTCCTACTCTCAGTGCAAATGAAAGAGGGTGTAGCCCTGTATTATTGCTGCTTTAAAAAACTACCATGAATTTAGTGGCTTACAGCAGCACAAATTTATTCTTACAGTTATGGACATCAGAAGACCAAAGTCATCCGATTTAATCACTAGGCTATAATCAAGATGTCAGAATTTCCTTGGATCATTGTGAGGGCTGGAAATGTTCTATATTCTTATGAGGATGGCAGTTACAAGGGCGTATACATATGTAAAATTACATCGATCTTCACACATCATTTTAACATTTGTGCACTATTTTTTATGAAGTGTTGCCTCAATAAAAATGTACATTTAAAAATTTAGGATTTTTTTCGTGTGGCCAAAAGCCAAGAATTGTTAACCTGAGTCCCCCTGAAATTCAGTGCACAGTGGTGTGTGTATGTAGGTGTGTGCATCTTTCTGTGTCAAGCGTTCACAATTTGTGTTAGATTCTTAAAGCAATGTGGGGCCCCGAAAAAGTTAAAAATGACCAGTGAAGCCTTTCCCTAAAATGGGGACCACTCGCTCATGGCTCTGCTGGGGTTTGACTCAAGGTCAGACCACTCTGTGCAGACCAGGCATTCTGGAAATGCAGGATGGAATTGGAGAGGCATAAATATATTTATTGGACCTGTCACAAAGCAAACAATGACATTTTTCTTTGGGCAGCAAAAAGCAGATAATTATCTCCAGTAGATTTTTAGCTCAATTTTAAAAAGGCTGCAGCCAATCCAGAGTTGGACAGCTCTGTCCCCACTCGTTCCCCCCACTGCCTCTCATCCCCATCCCCATCAGGGCGGAGGTCCTCCAAGATGGAATGGCGGCTTGGCCGCCTGCCCCACCTGACAAGCCATGAGGAAACCTTAACCCACGCTCTGGATTCCTTTGTAACCTCTCTTCCAGGCCCAGCTTGCAAACCAGAATTTCCAGTGTGACTGTGTTGGCAGTAAGTTAATTAAGCAGCCAACAAGGACTGGGTGCTCCCCACTGTGGATGTATCCAAAGGGGCAGGGCAAGGCATCTGGTCCTCTGTCTCTGTCCGTGGTAAGAGGCAAATGGGAGGGATGTAGCTCAGAGAGCGGAGGCCAGCAATGAGAGTAAAAGCCCCAGGGGGTGGGAATGCAGAAACTGAATGTATTGAGTGCTTAGTGGATGAATGCCAGGCTCTGTGCTATATAAAGACTTTACATAAAAGAATGGACTCTGATCCAGACAGCCTAGGAGTGAATCCCAACTCAGTCACTTTGTAGCTGTGTAGCCCCAGGGCCAGTCGCTTACTCAGTCTGTGCGCTTGGACCCTCCTCTGTAATATGGGTGTTACAGGAGTATCTACCCTAAACTCTTCCACATAGCTTCTAGGCTGGCTCCCGCCTAGCCCTCTGACTTTTTCCTTTTTTTTTTTGATTGAGATACAATCCACTTACCATAGTTTATCCTTTCCAGTGTACAATTCAGTGGTTTTTCTTATGTTCACAAAGTTGTGCAACGATCGCTTATTTCTAATTCCAAAACATTTATATCATCCCAAAAAGAAACCCCATACACATTGGCAGTCACTCCCTACTCCTCCTCCCCCCAGCCCTGGAAGCCATTAATCTACTTTTTGTCTCTATGGATTGACCTTTTCTGGACCTTTCGTATAAATGGAATCATGTAATATGTGGCCTTTAGTATGTGACCTCTTGCATAATGTTTTCAGGATTCATGCATGTTGTACCAGGAGGTATCAGGCCCTCATTCCTTTTTATGACCAAATAATATTCCACTGAATGGATGTACCACACTTTGTTTATCCATTTATCAGTTGATGAACATTTAGGGTCTTTCCACTTTGGGGCTATTGTGAATAATGCTGCTATGAACATTTGTGTACAACTTTTTACGTGCACATATGTTTTCACTTCTCTTGGGTATGCGCTAGGAGTGAATGATTTTATCTTGTATCACTCTCCTGCTCCTTGTCAAAAGGGCCTTCCTTCTATCTCTCAAACAAACCAAGCTTGCTTGTACCTCAGGGCCTTTGTATTAGCCATCCCCTCTGTCTGGAAGGCTCTTCCCCCAGGTAGTCCCACGATTCACTCCTTGTCAGTCACATCTCACTTTAAACATCACCACCTCAGTAAGCCCTTCCCAGACCATTTTATCAGTCATTCCCCGCCTCTTACCCTATTTCATTTTCTTTGTACCTATTATTACATTCTGATTTAATACTTTTAAATTCATTTGCGTATTTGTAGGACATCTACCGTTTCTAGAATGTAAGCTCCAGGAGAGTAGGATCTTGTCCACCATGACATGCAGTAAGCACCTGTTAAACATTAGTGATCATTACTTGGTACCTCAGAGCAAACTTAGGCAGTAGGTCCTACTATTATCCTCATGTTACAAATGAAGAAACTGAGACTCAGAGAAGTTAAGTGACTTGGCCAAACTCCTACAAAGTAGGAAGTCCAGAGCCTGGGTTTGGTGCCAGGACTGTCTGGATCAAAGCTGGTGCCTCTTGTATGAAGCTTACTGCTTACTCCAGCTCCCGAGTCACAAACTGACTGTTCCAAGACTTCCTCTGAGCTTAGACAAGAGGGCAAAGGGGGCAGACATGTGGAGACTGTCTGATCTGGCAGCATCACGATGCCTGGCCCCAGGGGCAGGTGGTAGGAACACCCCTCTCCTGGGAGCTTTGGCTGGAGAAAGGGCTCCTCAGAGCCACCAGCCGATCCCTGCCCACCCCCTGCAGCAGGCTCTCTCAAGTAGCAGACCTCACCTGCAGGGCCACCATCATTCAGGTGAACTTCGTTTTGCACAAACTCCAGCAGGGACAGTGGTAATTAACTAACTTCTTCCTGCCAGGTGCTGTTCCATACATTAACTCACTGACACCCCCAATTAGCCTGATGAGATAGATGCCGTATTGTCCCCATATCATCAAGGCCCAAGGAGGTTCAGTAACCTGCTCAAGAGCACCTGGCTAGAGAAAGGTAGAGCAAGATAGAAGCCCAGCCTGTCCAACTCCAGGTTCCTGCTTTTAACCACTACTCTGTCCTGCATCTCAGTGGTGAGTTTGAGAATAAGGCTTCATTTACAAAAGAATCCACCACCAGGTAGCTGTGTGACCCTAGACAACCCATGCAAGCTCTCTGGCCCTTAGTTGTATTATCTGCATAAACAGACAAGAATCAGCTTCTTTCCCAAGTGTGTTCCTTAGAACCAGATGTTAATAGTATTATGTGGGTTCCGTGTGGGTGAGGGGGTGGATTCCATGATCAGTGGGATTTGGAACACTCTGGGTTGAACCAAATTGAGCAGAATACTTTATAGCAGGACTTCTCAGGGACTTTAATATGCTAATAAGCAATTTGCATCTCTAAGAGGCAGGTTGAGGATGTAGCATTTCCCAAACTTTTTTGAACACAGAACAATGTAGAGAAGTGTTTCATGGAACACAATTTGGGAAACACTCATTAGAGATGCTTATTTAAAGGAAAAAGGCAGTTTTTCCTGAGATCGGAGAGAATTCTCTTCCCTTTCCTTACTTTCACTTTCTGGGAAGAGAGGGACCTGTAGACATTCATGGACCCCCTTCAGGCCTGTTGGGGACCTTTGGGGCATTTAGTATGGAGACAGGAAAGGAAACACATTTACTAAGCCAGTTCTGTGAGTATGACCTAGGTTGTCTTTCATGATTCTCAAAACAGCCCTTTGGGGCAGGTTTAATTTACGAAGGTGGTATATTGCAGGTGAAAATGCTGTCTTTGGAGTCAAACAAAAATGGGTTTGGTTTGCATCTTAGCTCTGCCATTTGATAGCTGGATCTATGTGAACTTGTGCAAGCCCCCTAACTTCTCTGTGCCTCAGTTTCCATATCTACAAAATGGATAATATGACACCTACTTCAAAAGGGTATTGTGAGGGTTTGCTGGTATAATACCTAAGAAGCACTTGCATATAGCAAGTATTCAGTAAGAGGTAACTTTATTACTATCATTATCATCATCATTATCTCTATTTTACAGATAAGACCCAGGAAAGGTAATCACTTGCCTAAGGCCACACAGCTACCATGTGTGGCTGAGGTGAGACCCATACACCACCCCAAGCCTACTCTTCCTCTCCAAGATCCCCAAAGGAGCCTGAGCTAGTTCCAAGCTTGAAAATAAAACACCTCTCCCACCTCACACCGCTCATTGCATGCCACTTCGGAGTGTGTGGGCATTTCCCCTGAGACCCAGATGGTTCCACTTACATAGAAGTGTTCAGACCCACTTGGCAGCATCGTGCCTGTGTTCCAGGGCTCTGACAGCTGGCCCTGGAGAACTGAGGAGGTCCTGAGCCCACGGGCATCCCTTCTAGAGCCTCCCCAGCAGGCAGACAGCATGGAGGCCGAGGCACAAGTTTCCAGGCTCTTGCCCTGAATCAATGAAAGAGCTCCTTTTTTTTTTTTTTTAATTTAATTTATTTATTTATTTATGGCTGTGCTGGGTCTTCGTTTCTGTGCGAGGGCTTTCTCTAGTTTCGGCAAGCGGGGGCCACTCTTCATCGCGGTGCGCGGGCCTCTCACTATCGCGGCCTCTCTCGTTGCGGAGCACAGGCTCCAGACGCGCAGGCTCAGCAATTGTGGCTCACGGGCCCAGTTGCTCCGCGGCATGTGGGATCTTCCCAGACCAGGGCTCGAACCCGTGTCCCCTGCATTGGCAGGCAGATTCTCAACCATTGCGCCACCAGGGAAGCCCAAGAGCTCCTTTTTAAAGAGGTTTATGTGTTGTCCTTTCATGTAACTTTGGAAAAAAGGTTTTGATGCCTACCCCCACCTCACCATCAAAAAGAAAAAAAATCATTAAAAATCCTTCATTTTCATAGCACATAATGAGGAAACTGAGACCTACGTGAGAAAGACCTGCCTCAGGTCCAGAGTGTTAGTGACAGAAGGGGCCCAGAACTCACATGGCCTGACTCTCTTTTTTTTCTTTTTTTTTTTTTTTGGCTGCGTTGGGTCTTCATTGCTGCCTGCGGGCGTTCTCTAGTTGCGGAGAGCGGGGGCTCCTCTTCGTTGAGGTGCACGGGCTTCTCATTGCGGTGGCTTCTCTTGTTGCAGAGCACAGGCTTTAGGCACGTGGGCTTCAGTAGTTGTGGCACGCAGGCTCAGTAGTTGTGGCCCACGGACTTAGTTGCTCTGCGGCATTTGGGATCTTCCTGGACCAGGGCTTGAACCCATGTCCCCTGCATTTGCAGGCTGATTCTTAACCACTGCGCCACCAGGGAAGTCCGGCCTGACTCTTTTTAATACCACCCTCCCAGACATCAGAGTCCAAGATGGGCTTATTTTTTAAAATCCAAAAGGGAAAACAGCCTAAATTTGTCCTTCATTTTTTAGTTGACTCTTCCCATTTTAGGATCAGTCTTCCCTCTGGCCATGAAGCTCACTGTGCCCCCTCCCTGTTCATACGTACCAGATGCTGCAGATCCAAAGAGGTGTAGAGGACCAGCAACCCCACGGTCCCCCACCCTGCGGCTGCTGACCAGCCAGAGGCAGGAACGAGGATGAGACTGCATCAGTGCTTTGAGGACCCGCTCAAATCCCAGCTTAGCCACTTCTTATCTGAGTGACCTTGAGCAAGTCACCAGGCCTCTCAGAGTCACTGTCATCAGTTGTAAAACTAGGATAACTTCATGTACCTCATGAGATTGCTGTAAGGATTAGAGGTTAATACGTGCAAAGAACCTGCAGCACAGAAGTTGTGCAGCAAGTAAGAGTTCATATCAGTATTATTATTTTAACTCCAGCTGGTTTTAGGTAAGATCTGAAGTTCTTTTCCATACACAAAGTGCATTAGGCTCTGTGCACACCCACACCAAGGCCAAGCAGTGCTGCCCTTCCGCATACATCCCTCGGGTGAGCTCTGCTCTCCGTTGTAATGTGAAACCCCTTCCACCTGTAGGCAGATATTCTGATGGAGGATCCCATAAACACGGCGTGATCAGCTTGAGAAGAGCGGTCAAGAAATGGCTCCAGAATCAGGCTGCCGAGTTTCATCATGGTCCCACTATTTAATTGCAGACTAGTTATTACTTAACCTTCCTGAGCCTCAATTTTCTCATCTCTGAAATAGGAATCATAGCAGTACCTAACTCATAGGCTTGTTGTGAGGAGTAAATGGGATAATGTGTGTAAAATTCTCAGTGCACTGGCTCAGCCTTAAAAAGTGACCAAAAAGTAATACCTCTTATTATTTGCCCTAAGGTCGGCCCTTTCTGCCCGGAAAGAAAGCATAGTAGTAGATAAAAGTGCAGGATTGGGATTCCAGTGACTTTGAGTGAAGTACTGATTCTGCCACAAATTAGCAGAGTGATGTTGGGCATGAACTCGCCCCTGTCTGTGCCTCAGTTTCCCCATCTGCCAACTAAGAGGGTTGGAGTCCTTGAGCCCTTCCAGCTCTAACTCTGAAGGATGGCTGATGAGAAGATCGTATGACCACTCCATGTAGTTTCTGGATGGTCCCAGTGTTCCCAGCTACCCCGTACAGAGGAGGACGAGGAGCAGGTCTGGGAAGAAGACCCTGGCCTCCTCAAACCAGTGCCGTGGTTAAGAGCACTACTCTGGGGTTGCCCAAGCCCAGCTTGAAATTCTGTCCCTACCACTGTGTGTGACCTTGGTACAGTCACTTCACTTCACTTCTCTGAACCTCAGTTCCTTCATCTATAAAATGGGACTTAACATGGTACCCAGAGTAAGGGATTGTAATGACCAGGTGAGCCAATGCCTGCAAAGTTCTTAGCATTCAGAGGAAGGACTCAGTGTGCTGTTTTAATAATCATGATTGATGCCAGTTGCATGTGGACCTCATCTCTGGGCACGGTGCTCTTCTTAGGGCCAGTCTGAGTGCACTTGTGTCCATTCCAAGCATTATTTCTTTTTTTTTTTTTTTAATTTTTTTTTTTAAATTTATTTATTTATGGCTGCGTTGGGTCCCCGTTGCTGCGTGTGGGCTTTCTCTAGTTGCGGCGAGCGGGGGCCACTCTTCGTTGCGGTGCACAGGCTTCTCATTGCGGTGGCTTCTCTTGTTGCGGAGCATGGGCTCTAGGCGCGCGGGTTCAGTAGTTGTGGCACGTGGGCTCAGTAGTTGTGGCTCGCGGGCTCTAGAGCGCAGGCTCAGCAGTTGTGGCGCACAGGCCCAGTCGCTCCGCGGCACGTGGGATCCTCCCGGACCAGGGCTCGAACCCGTGTCCCCTGCACTGGCAGGCAGGTTCCCAACCACTGTGCCACCAGGGAAGTCCCCCAAGCATTATTTCTTAACGCTCTTTATGAGCATAAGACCGTAAAGCTCTTTTTGAGGACAGCAGCCATCCTGGGGAACCACGTGGAAGAGAGGGGTAGGCCGGCCTCTGCATACCGACCATCTAGATTCCCATGATTCCAGGTCGGCTTGAAGGAGGAGACAGCCCTCTGTCCTTCCCCTCCCTGCCCAGAAGACCAGCTCTCCAGGACTGGAAAGGACCATAAGCTACATCTTTTCCAGCCCTTTTACCTGGTGTAGGATGCCAGGAGAAGTGGCCTACCCAGGTGTCATGGGATGTTACTAGACTTGGGACTCTAAGTAGTTTGTGTGATATTGAAGAGAGTGTCTGCATTTGATTCTTGGCTTCTCATGGAACAGGCTGTGTCCTCACTGGACTGGAAAAGGGGATAATAATAAACCTTTGCTTCCCAGGGTTGTTGCAAAGATTAAAGAAGCATGCATATAATATATAGCAAGCCCTCTGTAAATAGCATTCCTATTGCTCATGTCTCTACTCTATATTCCTCCCCCAGTGCTTTTCGGCCGTACCACACTGGAAACACTCAGTGCACTGATGTTGGGATTTCCTTTCAGCTGTGAAGGTGTGTGAGAGTAGTAGCATTGGTCTCGAGTACCAGTCTGGAAACCTGATTGGAACCCTGACTCTGCCTCTCTGTTGCTCTGTGACCCGCCACTGGTCATCAAGATCCTCTCTGGCCCTCAGTCTCTTCCTCTGTAAGAGCACTGTCCAACAGAAATAGAATGTGAGCCACAGTCTATATATAGTTGTAAATTGTTCAGCAGCCACTTTATAAAAAGTAAAAAGAAGTAGAGAAAATTAATTTTAATAATATATTTTACTTAACCCAGTGTATCCAAGAAATAATCATGTCAACATGTAATCAATACTAGAAAATTGTTTAATGAGATATTTTACAGCTTTTTTCTTATTAAGTTTTGAAATCTGGATGATTCTTGATCTGGGGTGATTCGGGCAGTTGTCTGGGATGTTTTTGGTTATCACAACCAAGAGGGGTAGAGGATGGCAGGTAGAGGTATGTGTGTACTCTTGGCATCTAGAGCGCAGAGACCAGGGATGATGCTAAACATCCTGCAGTGCACAGGAAAGCCCCCCACAGAGGATTATCTGGCCCCAGAGATTAACAGTGCCTGGTTTACACATACAGCACAGTTCAGATTCGCCACTTTCCAAGCTCTCAGTAGCCACATGGAGCTGGTGGCTACCATATTGGACAGTGCAGCTCTATAACATAAAACATTTGGACATGCACTTAAAAGCGAAATTTTTAGGAATTTGGGTTTTGGTCAATTTGTTTTCCTGCTCATCCCTGAATAAGTGACCAAATGAGATGTGGCTGGTTCACCCGTCCCTGGCTGGCTAAGGACAGAGCCCATCTGTCTCTGGCTATGTAGACTCTCTTCCAAAGCTATCCGCCCTCCCCTGGGAGACTGAGCCTGGGGTGGACAGTGAACCCTGTTGTTCTTTTCTGGGGAGACAATGCTGCAGGCCCTGCTACCTACCTGACAGGGCTTTTGTGGCTCAGGGAGAAAAGGGCTTTGTCAGGACGGCAGCCGAGGAGCCTGCAGTTCAATGGGGCCCTTTATGTCTGCACTCCCGGGACACTCGGGATGCTCGATGCCAGCCCTGGGGAGGCCCCACCCGCTCCTAGAACAAATGGGGACCCTGAGGCCCAGAGAAGGTATAGAAGGCCCTCCAATAGATGCCAGTTCCCTCCACCTCAGCCCACTGCCCTGAAACATGAAATCCACCTAACTCTGAAAAGCCCTGTCTCAAAGCACAGGGTGAACTCAGTATTGTCCTTAACCTGGGCAAGGAGGCCCCTGCCCCCTACCCTGAACTTTAGCAGCTCCACAGATCACAAACACATACACAATTAGTGCATTAAAGTCTCCCAAGATCCAGGCCCATCTCTGGCACAAGGCAACTATAACCAAACATCTTCTCTTGTGACTTAAAAAGCCCAGGCCAAAGCAAAGCACTCCATCTCTCTCGTCCTGTGTCCTTGGAACAAAAGCGATGGAGTTTGAATGCAGTGAGAGTTTGAGGGTTGTACCTTGGCCAGCCTCAGAGATGGACACTCTTTTATAGCACAAGTGGGATCTGAGCAGCAGAAATGCTTAGGTAAGAGAAAAGACAAACTAAATTCCTTGTCAAGTCCTCCCTCCCAGGTGGCATGGATACATTCATTTTTCTCTAATGAAGTATCCTTTCCCAGTAGGGCCAGTCTCCAGTTTCTGGCTCCTTTGTGTCTTGGAAGTACTCATGCTGGTCTTGGAAGTATTCAGCTCCATTTGAACTCTGGTGCCACATCCCTCCAAGGTTAGGGACAGGCCTGGGTGTTAGGGGTAAAGATAAATGAACTTGGATCTGGTATGTGGGCAAGACCTGTGGCTTCCCTTTCCTTTCTAACCTCTGCCCTACCCACCCCGCCCTGGACCCCATGGTGGTTCACAGACACAGATACACACACACACACACACACACACACACACACACACACACACACACACACAAACACACACACACACACACACACACAGAAAGGAGCAGGAAGGACTGTCTTATTTGACAGATAGGGAAACTGATCCTTCTGGAGAGAAGGTGACTTTTTAAAGTCATCCAGCAAGTTAAGGGAAGCCACATGCTGCGAGGACCCTCCCTTTGAGGCCCAGCTAGAAGGCCACCAGCAGAGGGTGGGGGGTG